>NC_060070.1:120216474-120520406 GCF_922984935.1 Meles meles | reverse complement strand
TTTAAAAAGCAAAAAAAAAAAAAATTGTAGGACACTTGGAAACAATTTCACATATTCTGTTAATGTTTTCATGCTCTAGGCAACTAGCTACAGATGACAAGTAGTCAGGCCTAGACAGCTCATCCAACTATGGCATTTCTTATACATTACAAAAGAAAAGGATTTTTAAAAATAGCTAATTAAGGTACCTGGGTGGCTCAGTTAGTTAAGCATTTGCCTTCTGCTAGGGTCAAGAGCCCAGGACACCAGGACCAAGCCCTGCATTGGGCTCCCTGCTCAGTGGGGAGTTGGCTTCTCCCTATACCCCTCCCCTCTGCTTGTGATCTCCTCTCTCTCTCAAATAAATAAAATATTTTAAAAAAATAAAATAGTTACTTTTATGACACTGCATACTTGCCACCAGTTAGATGACTACCAAAAAAAAAAAAAAAAAAAAGACACAAAACCATCAAACAAACAAACAAAACCCAAGAAAAAATCTACCTGATTTGGTTCACAAAGAAAAACTAATAAAAACACAGGGAAAAGAATTTTCTGTAGCTTTTTCTGATTCTTTCTAAAAAAGAGTGGTCTCTCAAAGAGAGAAAAGCAAGCAAACACACCAAAATAATGGAAACACTGAAGGAACTTTTATATTTCTAGCTTTCCAAAAGTCAAGGAGATCTCTCTCTCTCCAGCACCTTTTCTTTGGATCTTCTGTGGCTGAGGGTGAAGCAAATACACTTCAAAGCACACTATTAAGATATACTAAAAAATAACCAAAAATTTTCTTCTTTCAGCATAAAATCCTTTATGATTTTAATCTGGTAAATTCCACTTAAAAATCAGCAATATCTTTACAAAAGACTTGCCAACCAACAAATGAAGGAACAAAAGAATTAGAAAATTACCTTTTTGTAACCAAACAACTCAGGGCAGGGATCATCCTTGGATACTAATATAGATGGGAGAAAGAGTGCTGGGAGGAAGGATATTCTCGGTCTCTCACAGACTACTTATTCATTACAAAGGAAAAAAAAGAGGTAGACACTATCATAATTAAATACTCAAATTCAGCATAATAATGGGACAAAAACAGCATATGCCTCCGAATGTGATACAACAAAAGACAGAGAATCATCCATGTATTATTTCTAACAACAACAACAACAACAACAACGTTTAACCAGAACCTAACTGTGAGGAAGCAATCAGACTCATCAACAGGACACTCTAGAGGGCAAATGGGCTGAACTCTTAAAAAATGTCAATGTCATAAAACATCCAAATGACAGGGGGCGCCTGGGTGGCTCAGTGGTTTAAGCCTCTGCCTTGGGCTCAGGTCATGGTCTCAGGGTCCTGGGATCGAGCCCCACATTGGGCTCTCTGCTCAGTGGGGAGCCTGTTTCTCCCTCTCTCTCTGCCTGCCTCTCTGCCTACTTGTGACCTCTCTCTCTCTGTCAAGTAAATGAGTAAAACATTAAAAAAAAAAAAAAACAAAAACAAAAAAAAAAACACATCCAAATGACAAAGGTGAGGGAAATTTGTTCTAGACTGAAGGCAACTAAAGGCACTTGACAACCAAATGTAATTTGAGAAGTCTGAGAAGATCCTGGATTTAAAAAGAAAAACAAAACAAAACACAACAAAAAAAATACAACAGAAAAACCCCACGTTATAAAGAGCATTTGGGGAAGAAATAGGAAACTCTAGATATGGAATATATATTGGGTAATACTATTGTTTCCGTGCTAAATTCCTAGAGAGTGACGAAAATATTGCAGTAATGTAGGATGATGCCATTGTTCTTAGGAGATATTTGCAGAAGGACCAATGGGTAAAATGTCATGCTGTCTGCATTTTATCTCAAATGGTTCCAGAAAAAAAAAACAAAAGTGTATAAATCCATACACAGACTTTTCATATATTGCTGGTGGGAATATAAATGGTAGTTACTCTGGAAAAGAGTTTGGCAGTTGCATAAAAAGTTAAATACAAAATAGCAATCCATTCCTAAGTATCTACTCAAAAGAAATTAAAACACACATCCACACAATCTTCCTGGAGAATGTCCACAGCAATTTTATTCATAGTAACCAAAAAATAGAAACAATCCAAATGTCCACCTACTGGTAAATGGATAAACAAAATGCTACATATCTATACAATGGAATACCACTCAGCCACAAAAATGAAGGCAATACCGATACATAAACAGATGCCTCACAAACATTATGCTAAGTAAAAAAAAAAAAAGAGATACAAAAGACCACATATTATATGATTCTGTTGATAGAAAGTAGAGAAAAATAACTACTTAGAGACAAAAAAAAAAAAAAAAGGTCAGCAGCTGCATGAGGTTGGAAGGTGTAATGGGGATTAAGAGTAAACGGCAGGGGCACCTGACTGGCTCAGCTGGTGAAGCTTATGATTCTTGATCTCAGGGTTGTGGGTTTGAGTCCCATGTAGGATGTACAGATTACTTAAAAATAAAATCTTAAAAAGAAACAAACCAGTAAACATACAGAAGAAATCTTACTGAAGTGATGAAAATATTATACAACTGGATTATAGTGATGGTTGCTCAATTCTTACTAAAAATCAACTATCCATTTTAAATGGGTTAATTTATAATATATAAATCATGCTTCAGTAAAGGTGCTTAAAAATAAAGCAGATAGGGGCGCCTGGGTGGCTCAGTGGGTTAAAGCCTCTGCCTTCAGTTCAGGTCATGATCTCAGCATCTTGGGAAGGAGCCCCGCATCCGGCTCTCTGCTCAGCGGGGGAGACTGCTTCCCCCTGCCTCTCTACCTGCCTCTCTGCCTACTTGTGATCTCTCTGTCAAATAAATAAATAAAATCTTAAAAAAAATAAATAAGGCAGATGTGGTAAAAATGGCAATCATGTGCTAGTCTTTCAACTCTTCTATAGTTTTTTTTTTTTTTTAAGATTTTATTTATTTGACAGAGATCACAAGCAGGCAGAGAGGCAGGCAGAGAGAGAGGAAGGGAAGCAGGCTCCCCGCTGAGCAGAGAGCCCGATGTGGGGCTCGATTCCAGGACCCCGGGATCACGACCTGAGCCGAAGACAGAGGCTTTAACCCACTGAGCCACCCAGGTGCCCCTCTTCTATAGTTTTTAAATACTTCAAAATAAAAACTTGGGAGATAGGGGCACCTGGGAGGCTCAGTCGTTAAGCGTCTGCCTTCGGCTCAGGTCATGATCCCGGGGTCCTGGGATCGAGCCCTGCATCCGGCTCCCTGCTTCATGGGAAGCCTGCTTCTCCCTCCCACACCCCCTGCTTGTGTTCCCTCTCTCGCTGTCTCTCTCTTCCTCAAATAAATAAAATCTTAAAAAAAAAAAAAAGTTGGTGGGATCCATCAGAATGAACTCTGCAAAACACTCTCCCACCCCCAAATTTAGTGTCTGTAACTGCAGATTATTACCTAAAGGAGGTAGAGGATATGAGTAACATGACTGTGAAAGATTGAGGATTAAATAAAGGAAGAGCACGGCACTCTGGAATCTAGGGCCAATTTTTATCCAAGGATTTGATTAACAATTCTTCTCAATTTAGGTGTTATTTTTTCCTAATTGCACAAGCAATGCATATTTATTGTAGAAAATTTAGGAATTACAGTGAAAAGGAACGATTAAGAATTAAAAGTGCAAAAAAAGAAAATAAAAACCAACCGAGAATAGCCAAAGATAACCATTAATAATCTGTTGTTCATCCTTCAGGTAAAACAGTTCCATTTCAGCAAAGGAAAGCTATCTGTATATAACATCATCACAACTTGATCAATCAGCATGTTGAAATTTTATATCATATCCCAACAATCCCATAAATCATAGTAAGAATGAAAGGGCAAAATAAAGTTTAGATGTAAATCCAATGCTTCCCTTTCAGCTTCCAATTAAAAAATGCATGCACTAGCCTCAGGTCTCCCCCCAAAACCCTCCTAAAATACATGTATGATGATGCTCCAGGTTGAAAGAATTTTTGCGCCTCCCAAAAGTCAGATGTTGAAACCTAACCTCCAATGTGATGGTATTAGGAGGTGGAGACTCTGGAAGTGATTAGGTCATAAGGGTAGAACCCTCATGAATAGAATTAGAAAGGTTTCCCTCCCCTTTCACTATGTGGTGTTTCAATGTGAAGTCAGCCATCTATGAACCAGGATCAGGCCCTCACTAGACACCAAATCTGCTGGCACCGTCATCTGGGACTTCCCAGCCTCTAGAGCCTCCGAGAAATAAATTTCTGCTGTTTATAAACCAGTCTATGACAAAAGAAGACAAATGGCGGGGGGGGGGGGGGGGGTCATAAACTCACAAGAATAAAGTGATCAAGTGAGGAAGCAACATTTGGGGACCTGGAAGGTAGACAGACAAGTAAGTGGTAAATGACTAAGCCAACCTGAGAAAGCTGAATTCCTCCTCAGCCAGCAGTGGGGAAAAGGAGAGAAGCAACCTGACTGAAAATAAGGATTCCCAAAATTTCAGGAATTAACAGCAGTGGGTACCCTACAAGTGAAGGTGAAGATCCAGATAAAAAAAGAGAGATGTATTTGCCTAAACCCAAATGTTAGAACTGTCTAAACACTGCATATGAAGGCTGGTGAATGCCTCACCCTGGAGGAAACGGGTGGGGCTTTTTAAAGCTCTCACTAGACAAAAACTACAGTCGGGTCCACAGCCTCCAATCCACTTTCTGTGTCCTACTTTTAAATAGGAGTAGACAGCCAAAAACAACCAAATACTTAAGGTAAAGTACCGAATATGAAAGAAAAGGACTATAGCAAGAAATGGAAACTTGAAGAAAACAACACTGAGATCTCCCAGAAAGCAGAGCAAAAAAAAATTGTCAAAAGCTGAAAAGAGAAAAAGACAGAGGACCAGACCAGAAGGTCCAATACTTAAAAAACAGGAGATCTAAGAAAAGAGAACACAGACAATGAAGGGGAGGCAATCAAAGGATTAATTCAAGAAATCTCCCAAGAACAAGAGGTCAATTTCCAGATGGAAAGGGTTCCCCAAAGCTAAGCACAAGGTAAGAAAATACATGCTGAGATGTGTCACCATCAAACTTAGAATATCAAGGACACAGCAAAGTTACCAAAAGCTTCCAGAGAAGGAAAAGACGGGATTCATACAGAACAAAGAATCAGAACATTTCTACTGAGAAACAAAAGACTAAGGAGCAGTGCCTTCAAAATTCCAAGAAAAATATTTCCAACTTAAAATTGATATCTAACCAAAACTGGGATATCAATGAAGCAACAGAGTAAAATATAGTTTCAGAAAGAAAAGTCTCAAGTTTTATCTCCTCTGCACTCTCAGGAAGTTTAAAAAAATGGGGTCCAGGAAACAAGGTTTCCAACAAAGGGTGGGGAGTAGGAGAAGTGTGAAAGAAATCCCCAGGGTCCCTGGGTGGTAAGAGCTGTGCAGCACACCCAGAGCCCAACCAGTCCAGATCAGAGGAAGTCAAATGCTCTGCAAGGAACTTCTTCAAAAAGGTAAAATTGATATGACACTGTCTGAACTTACCAAGAAGGGATTCACAGTTGGTAAGGGCTTTGAGGGTAACTTAGGGAAAAAATAACTAAAAGACTGAGCAAACCAAGAGTTAACATAATTACTGCCCTTGGGGCAGCAAAAGATTGTACAGAAAAGGAAAATTAATCTAAATGTACTAATAGCTCAAGTGTCAATAAGCATTTAAACAGTTAAACAATATAAACACTAAAAACTGACTTAAACAAGTTACAAATGATTAAAGTAGGAGAATGGGAGATAGGGTGAGTTAAACCAACAACTTCCATGTGCCAGGCACAGCTCTAAATCTTTACACACATTAATTTATCTAATCATCAGATAAAAACAGATATTGTCCTTATATATGAGAAAACCAATGCACACAGAGGGTAATAATTTGCCAAAGTGCATACAAATAGTAAGAAGCAGAAGAGTTTTGAACTTTTTTGCTCTTCACCACCAGCTGGCTATCAAAGAAAGAAATCCTCATCTCCCAGTAGGGAATCAACAGGTAATGGTTAAAACTGGGGTGGGGGTGGGGGTAATAAATCAGCAGAGAAACAAAACCTCAAAATCAGCTGGAAGAATTGAAAAAGACCAATTTTGGGGAATGAAAGAAGGAAAAAGGGGTCTAGAATCCCTGTTCTTAATCCCTGCAGAACTACCTTACATAGAAACTATGTGTATTTATAACCTAGATAAAATGAAAATCAAATTATAAAAAGAAAATGTACTTGCCCTCAAAAATACCTTTTAAGTAAACCTTAAAACTTTTATTCAACCCTAGAAAACTGGACATAAATACCAATACAACAAAGGAAAAAAGTGCAAAAATAAGCCCACATATATATAAGCATTTAATACATGATAAAGATAGCATTTCAAATCTTGGGAGGGACATGAATTTCTCAAAAATGGGAAAAATGAATCATCTGAAAAACCTGTTAGATACCGACCTCCCACCACACTGCCAAATGTATTTCAACTATATAAAAGGTTCACATGAAATTTTGCAATGATAAAGAAAACAGATGTAAATAATAATTATGTAACAATTATGTGGGGAAAAGACTTCTAAGCATGAAACCAAAAGCAGAAATCAAAAAAGACTGCTGGTTTCAACTTCGTAAAAATTCACAAAGTGAAAAAATGTTATAAACCAAGTTAAAAGACAAACTAGAGGAAAGGCAAGTATTTAAAGACGCTCATTTCCTTAATATGCAAACAACTCAAATCAATGAGAGAACAAACTAGAGGAAAGGCAAGTATTTATTTTTTTTTTTTTAAAGATTTTTTTTATTTATTTGACAGAGAGAGAGATCACAAGTAGGCAGAGAGGCAGGCAGAGAGAGAGGAGGAAGCAGGCTCCCTGCGGAGCAGAGAACCCGATGCGGGGCTCGATCCCAGGACCCTGAGATCATGACCTGAGCCAAAGGCAGCGGCTTAATCCACTGAGCCACCCAGGCGCCCCGAAAGGCAAGTATTTAAAGACGCTCATTTCCTTAATATGCAAACAACTCAAATCAATGAGAGAAAGAATAACAATCCAATTGAGGTAGACAGGAAAACACTAGAAAGTCATAAAAAAGTACAAAACGCCTCAATAAAGCTGGGGAAGATTACAAATAGTCAATAAAGATATGGGAAGATGTCCTACCTCATTCATAATTAAAGCAATATAAATTAAAATGAATACTTTTAACCTACCAAACCAGCATCAATGTAAGGACAAAGATCATTCTTGGGCTGATAAAAGGGTGTGGCAAAACAAGCACTCTTGTACACTAATAGTAAAAATAAATTTGTTACACTATTTTTGAAGTGAATTTGATATTACCTATCAAAATTTTAATTGCCCATATACCCAACCCCAGCAATTCCACTTCTAGAACTGTACCTACAAGTATATAAACATACCTGTACCACAGCAGCTTTATAAAAGCAAATACTTGGAAACTAGCTGTCCATCAACAAGGATATATTTAAATAAATTATAGTCAGCCACGATGAAATAAATACCACGCACCCATTAAAAGAAGTGATGTCCACAGCATACTGTGAAGTTAAACTAATCTGAGAACAGTACATATAGTATGACTCCGTTTGCATGTGTGTGCATATGGGGGAGGAGATGAGACTCCTCTCCTATACCAGTGATAGTACCGATCATGCTCTCCCAGTTAGAAAATCTGCATCTACAGATCATACTCTCCTGGTTAGAAAGACTCTTGGCAACTGAAATAGATGATTGATCTGAAATGATCTGGCCTAAAGTCCATACTTGACAATGTATCAAAGTTTGTTTTAAAGCACTGTGGAGAAAATTTCCCAACAAGACCTAACATTTAAAACTTAAAGACATCTATCAAGAACTACTTTCACTGATTTTTAACTATCTATACAGAAGACAGTTCTTTTTCAGGAAAAAAAAAAAACCTGTAGGAGGAAGGATTTAAATCTGTATGTAGAACAGAAAGAAGTATAGCAATAACTTCTCATTAGCATACATATGGACTCTGTGACCACTCTGATCAAATACAGGCACGAGGTGTCTCTGAAAAAAAACAGTAATGGCCACCTCTGGAGAATAAGTTGAGAGAGGGAAAACACAGGGATTAACATACTATCTAAACTTTTCACCAGAAACCTGTATTAGTTTTATAAATATGTAACAAAATAAAATTTTGACAAGTAAAAAAATAGAAAACTGAAAAAAATGCACAAAACATAACTCACACATATCAATTTTTTAAATGCCGAAGATATCAAGAAGCAAGGACATTTACAGGTGTTAAAACTATGTAGAACAACATCTAGAAAGGTACACAGGAAACTGACAGTAGGTACCATCTCTCACAAAGAGATATAAAACCTAGAATTAAAAAAATAAACCGATCTTTCACTGAGAAAACTTCAGTACTGTTTGAATAATTATGTTGCTCATAATGATGATTATTTTTTAATGGATGTAGAAGATTCAGCAATAAAATAGTACAATGAATTTTCATTAACTGACCCCTACTACAATGCAGCTAAACCTCAAAAACAGCATGCTCAGGAAAAGCCAGCCACAAAGGCTACATGCTGCACGTTTACAGTTACATGCAATATCCAGAAAATGCAAATTCAGGAGAGACAGACAGCAGAATGGTGGTTGCCTGGTTGCGGGGGAGGGAACTGACCACAAACTGGCATAAACCTTACTGGAGGGGTGCCTGGTGGCATAAACCTTACTGGAGGGGTGCCTGGTGGCTCAATCGGTTAAGGGAACAACTCTTGATTTCTGCTCAGGTCAGGATCTCAGAGTTGTGAAATCGAGCCCCACCTCGGCCTCCGCACTGGGAGTGGAGCCTACTGAAGATTCTCACTCTCCCTCCACACTCCCCACTTCCCTCCTGGCCTCTAGCATGCTCCCCATCAAAAAACAAACAAACAATAAAAGTAAAATACTGTTCTTCCAGTGAGAAAAAAAGATTGGAAAAAACAAACAAACAAACAAGACAAGGGTGCTTGGGTCCCTCAGTTGTTAAGTGTCTGCCTTTGGCTCAGGTCATGATCCTAGGGTCCTGAGATAGAGCCCAACATCCAGCTCCCGGTTCTCACGTCCCCTGTTTGTGTTCCCTCTCTCACTCACTCTCTCTCTTTCTTTCTCTGTCAATTAATTAATTAATTATTAAAGGAGCAAAAAATTAATGACTGTGAAATCAGGATGATGGGTACACAGGGTTCATTATACTTTTTCTTCTTTTTTTTAAAGATTTATTTATTTATTCGACAGAGATCCACAAGTAGGCAGAGAGGCAGGCAGAGAGAGATAGAGAGAGAGAGAGAGAGAGGAGGAAGCAAGCTCCCTGCTGAGCAGAGAATCCGATGTGGGGCTCATCCCAGGACCCTGGGAACATGACCTGAGCTGAAGCCAGAGGCTTTAACCCACTGAGCCATCCAGGCACCCCTCATTATACTTTTTCTTTTTCAAAATAAAAATATAAGCCTATTAATAAAATAGCCAATGCACACACATAATACTTAAGATTTCACTAAGCAATCCAAGAAATGCAAACTAAAACATGTAATGCCTTTTATCTATAAGATAAGTCTACACAGCAAAAATTAAAAATTATCATTCCCAGAAAGCAAGCTTTCTAATGCCTAACTGTTCAGATTATTAATTGTTACATACTTCATGAAGGCAGTCTGTCAATGTCCAAAAACCTTCAAAAGGGCCTATCTTTGACCTGCCAATTCCACTTCTAAGAATTTCTCCAAAATAAATATATAAGCTATACATCATAATTTCTTAAAACATTAATAGAGAAGAAAATAATTAGGCAAGCAGACACACGTTTGTAATAGTGAAAAACAACAACAACAATATCAATAAATGGCTTCTTAACTAAGTTACAAAATAAATAATGGAATACTAGCAGCCATGAAAAACAGACATAGCAAAATATCTACACTCTGTGAAAAAGCAGGCTGTAAGGTATTACATATTATATTTTAACTTAAAATATACATCATACATATATATATTGATATACCCATTTATGTGAACACAAACTGATAGCTGAGTAGTATTACAAGTGATTTTATTTCTTTATTGTCCTTCCTCAACATTTCTGAAATTTGCTGGTTTTCTGTATTCAGTATTACTACTTTAACAGTCAGGAAAAAAAATTTCCTTTCCAAAAAAGCTCACTTCCTGACCAAAAAAAGTGGACAAAGGGCATGTTGAGCCAATTCATAAAAGAAATACAAATGCACATTTAAGACATAAAAGTACTCATTAGAAATGACAAAATATTAATTAAAACAAGTCACATTTTTTAAACTACAAAACTGAAAAAAAAATTATTTTGACTGTCATATGCTGCATTGATGAGGTATTAAAGGAAGAGTTACTCACACAGTAGTGGTGGAAATACAAATTAGTCTGACCTTTACGAGAGAGACAATTTGGCAATTAAATATTAAGAGCATTAAAAGCCATGTTTATCTTTAGCCCAGCAATCTAATTCTAGGGGAAAATTCTAAGGAAATAATTAGGGATACAAGCAAAGATTTACCTACAGGGATATTCTGAGTTTATAGTGATAAAAAATTAAAAACAACACTGATATCCAACAAAAAAGGTTTATTAAATTATTCTATATCCATGTAACAGAATACTATGTAGCCTTTAAAAGTGTAGAATCGTATTAAAAATATAATAGTCATATTTTAAGTGAAAGCAGATTATAAATAGTGTGTGTAGTAGTTGAAGAGTATCCGCCAAAATTCACATACCCCAAAAAGTGGTCTTATTTGGAAATAGTCTTTGCAGATGCAATTAGTTCAGAAGATGTCAGATTAGGCTGGGCCAGAAATCCAACGGACTGGTGTCCTCTTGGGGAGACATATGCACAAGGAAGAAGGCCATGTGACTACTGAGGCAGAGATTGGAGAAAAGAGCTACAAGCCTTGGAACCCCAAGAAATGCCACTGGAAGCTAAGAAGAGGTAAGGGAAGGTTCTTCTCTAGAAACCATCGGAGGGAGCACAGCCCCACTGATGGCCTGACTTCAACTTCTAGCCTCCAGAACTGTAAGAGAACAACTTTTTGTTCTAAACCAACCAGTTTCTGATAATTTGTGATGGCAGCCCTAGCAACCCACATGGTGTATCAAACACAACAATGAGGAGCACAGCCTCTAGTCCCAAACGGCTTACATCTGAATCCTATTTCTACCAATTACCCATGTAATCTTAGGCAAGTTATTTAACCTTACTGAGCCTCTTTTCCTTTTCTGTAAAATGAGGATAAGAGTATTTATTTCCTAAAATGATTGTGAACATTAAATTACAGAGTAAACAATCACTTGAAACAGTACCTAGAATACAGCAAATACTCCACTTTCATAAAGCAAACAGGTACACATATTACAGTATGTATTACAAAAATACAGATGAAAAGATTAAAATTATTTATCTCCGGCTCCTGTGAGTGTGGCTTATTTTTGTTTTCTTTTTGCTGACTGGCACTTTCTAGCTTATCTACAAGGATTTATGTCACAATAAAACTTTGTATCATTATAAAATAGTTTTCATTTTTAAATTTAAAAAAATTTAAAGCCAGCTGGTTCCCAGTTGTATGCAAAACCCCATCCCTCAGCCAGTGATTTCTATTCTCCCAAAGCCTATTATCAAAGTATTTAAAAAAAAATTAAAAAGCAAAATTTACTTTAGAAAATGAAAGCTGGGGTGCCTGGGTGGCTCAGTCAGTTAAGCTTCTGCCTTCAGCTCAGGTCATGATCCCAGGGCCCTGGGATGGAGCCCCACATCAGGCTCCCTGCTCAGCGGGGAGTTTGCTTCTCCCTCTCTCTCTGCCTGCTGCTCCCTACCCTCTTTCTCCATCAAATAAATAAAATCTTAAAAAAGAAAAGCTGACCAGAAAGTACCTTATAGGCACACTGTATCAGTCAATCAATTGAGTAGTATGCTCTTGCTCCACGATAGGCTGTGAATCACTGACCTCAAGCACAATAATACAAGTGTGAACCCCTGGAAACACTCACAGAGCCATAAGCTCATATACATAAGAAAACACAACTGTTCTTTTTTTTTTTTTTTTAAAGACTTTTTATCTGTTTATTTGACAGAGAAAAAGAGCACAAGCAGGGAAGTGGCAGGCAGAAGGGCAGGGAGAAGCAGGCTTCCGGCTGAGCAGGGAGCCCGATGCGGGGCTCAATCCCAGGACCCCAGGATCATTACCTGAGCAGAAGGCAGATGCTTAACTGGCTGAGCCACCAGGCACACAACTGTTAATTGTTTAAAGTGAGTCTTTTAAAATCTAGTACATAGTAAATGCAGAGGGGCTAAGTTCCATATTTGGAATAAACTGCTCTCCTCCCAAGATATATATTAACTTTGACAAATTAGAAAACCACTCACAAAATCAATTACCCTTACAAGTTAAAAGTGTTTTAGTTTCATCTGCACAAGGTGAATTAATAATAAGAGTTAAACCTTTTCCGTGAGTTTCAGTCATGTTTGGGGTCCCTAAAAAGTTTAACTCATAAAATATGTGGTCCCTGACAATATCTCACAAGCAAATTCAGATAAATTCACTAAACACATTTTGCTCTTAACACAGCAAAACAAAGTTTAAATAATTACATGTAATTAATGGATGAGAGTCTGTTGCTCAATACAGTGAAGGAATTCTACTGTATTTGAAGAGATCAAATCTACCACTGCACTTTTAGAAAACTACATACCTATTTGATGATCCTATCCAAGTACAAGGGCTGTGGTATCCACTATCCCAGATAGGAAGAATGATTATTCAAATTACAACACCATTAAAAAATATACACGCAAGCGCACAAAGAAAATTCTTTAAGTATATGTGCATATACATATGCATGCAAAATTCTAAAGGTATGAAAATTTTCTAAAAGGTACAGAAGAAATACCTCCCAGCTCAGCCTGGAGTTGGCTTCTCCTGCTCCCTCTGTCCCTCCCCTAACTGTGCATGTATTCTCTCTCACTCTCTGTCTCAAATAAATAAAATCTTAAAAAAAAAAAAAAAAAAAGTTAGAGGCAGATAAATCAGAACCAATCTTTAGAGGGTCCTGAATGTCAAACTAAACTCTATTCTTTATCTGGTATGCAACAAGGGCATTGTTAAAGGTTTTTAAGAAAACAATGGCCCAGATCAAAGCTGTGATTTAGAAAGATTAATCTGGTGGTAAGTCCACAAAATGGGTTGGAAGGGAGACAGCCCCTTGTAGAAAGCCAATTTAGAGAGTATTCCTGTTAAGGTGGTATCAAGGGGAATGGAGAAGAGCTACGAAGTACACTGTTGAGTGGAAACGAACAGGTTTTGGCAAATGATTTGAGGTGTCCAGGAACAAGAGAGCACTGGACAGAATTCAGTTCAAGCCTAATGTCTAGGAGACTAATGGAGCTATTAAAAGAAAAGAGAAAAGTCAGAAAGAAAAGCTGGCTGGTAGGATGAGGAAAAGGATAGACTGACCTTTTAAAAACATAATTAGTTCTGGGTGCCAATAAAACATCCATAATATTTTCCCCCATCAGAAAACCTTGCACAGGGGAGCCTGGGTGGCTCAGTGTGTTAAAGCCTCTGCCTTCGGCTCAGGTCATGATCCCAGGGTCCTGGGATCGAGCCCCACATCGGGATCTTTGCTTGGCAGGGAGCCTGCTTCCCCCTCTCTCTCTGCCTGCCTCTCTGACTACTTGTGATCACTGTCTATCAAATAAATAAATAAAATCTTTAAAAAAAAAGAAAGAAAGAAAACCTTGCACACTTTTCTGGTCTAATTTTTACATTTAGCCAAAGACAGTATTTAATACAAGTAAAGGAAATAATGCAGAGTCAATGAGAATCCAGTTCCAGAGCATCTGACATGATCAAAATTAAGCTACACAGGATTAAGCTGGACTCCTACCTCACACCCTATACAAAAATTAACTCAAAATGAGTCAGTGACCTAAATATAAGAAGTGAAACTATAAAACTCTCAGAAGAAAACACAGAAGAATCTTCACAACCTTGGATTAGCAATGAATTATTAGATATAATGCAAAAAGCACAAGCAACAACAAAAAATTAGATAAACTGGACCACATCAAAATAAAACTGTGCACTGAAGGAAATCATCAAGAAAAATGAAAAGATAATCTACAGAATGGGAGGTAATATTTGCAAATCACATATCTGATAAGGATCTAGTATCCAAATATATAAAGAACTCTTACAACGGAACCAAAAAAAAGGACAAACAATCCAAAAAAAAAAAAAAAAAAAAAAGCAAAGGACTTGAATAAACACTTCTCCAAGAAAGTATACAAATGCCTAAAAAGCTTATTAAAGACATTCAATATCATTAGTAATTAGAGAAATATAAATAAAAATCATAATGAGGTACCACTTCAGAGCTGTAAGAATGGCTATAATTTTTAAAAAGGAAAATAACAATGGTTGGCAAGGGAAAGAGAAATTGGGACAGACCTTTGTTCATTGTTAGGAGGAATATCAAATAATTCAACCACTGTGGAAAATAGTTTGATGGTGCCTGAAAAAGTTAAAAATAGAATTACCGTACAATCTAGCAACTCAACTCCTAGGTATATAACCAAAAGAAGTAAAAACAGGTACTCACATACATGGACATGCATTTTCATAGCAGCACTATTCACAATAGCCAGAAGTTGGAAATGGGTTGGCTATCTATCAATAGATGAATGGGTAAATTGTGGTATGAACATACACTGAAATAGTATTTAGCCATAAAAAAGGACTGAAGTACTGATACATGCTATACAACATGGATGAACCTTGAAAAACACTAGACACAAAAGGACTAATACTGTATGACTCCCTTCATATGAAATATCCAGAATAGGAACATGCATATGGAAGAATTCAGACTGGTGGCTGTCAGGGCAAGGGGGAGAAAACGGACCTGGGTGGTTGCCAGGCCTTGGGTTTCCAAGGAATGATGAGCAACTGCTTTAACAGGTGTAGGGTTTCCTTTTGGGGTGATGAAAATGTTTCACTAGACATAGGGGGCAGCTACCACACTGTGAATACATTAAATGCCACTGAACTGTTTACTTCATCATGTTTTCATTTTATGTTTCATTGATTTCATCTCAATTTTTAAAAAACCAACAATATTCCAAACAAAAAGTAAAAACAAGCTCTCCATCTTGTCATTCCTGATTCCATCTGCACATTCTAGCCAAGCCAGGATGCTAGATGGCTCTGTTCCACTTGCTCTTTCCTGGTTTCACTCAGGAAACATCCTCTACCTACAATACACTGCCTTTCCATCAATTCAAATCCCCTAATTATTTCAAAACTTCTAAGAACACAACTTGCCCATAGCAGTCATTCAATCTTCATGAATCACTGGTTCTATTTGATTCAGTCCATTCCTACTTGTTCTGAAATTTTATTCAGTTAATTTAGTATAGCTAAATGAATGTTTCCTCATTACCCCAAAACTTTTCTCTGATCATTTCAGACACGTTCTTCTCCTCTTAGAGCACAAACTGTAATAGTGGCTGTCTTCTTTTTGCATTACACTGTCTGCTAAGGCTCTAGCCAAAATACATTGATTTAAATACTGTCTGGTTGGTAGTTTTTGCTGTTATGTGCTACACAAACTTTCTGTGGAAGGAGTAGGAAGATAAGAGATGGCAAAGAGGGCGCCTGGGTAGCTCAGTGGGCTAAAGCCTCTGCCTTCCGCTCAGGTCATGATCCCAGGGTTCTGGGATCGAGCCCCACATCGGGCTCTCTGCTCAGCAGGGAGCCTGCTTCCTCCTCTCTCTCTCTGCCTGCCTCTCTGCCTACTTGTAATCTCTTGTCTGTCAAATAAATAAATAAATCTTAAAAAAAAAAAAAAAAGAGATGGCGAAGAAACCACCTCCATCCATCCTCGTTATAACTGAGACAAGTCCCCCCAGCAACACTGTTTGTAAAGACCTCCTGTAGCACAACAATGTACTTTTTACTGCATTCCTTTTAAAACTAAAATGAATCTAGATACTTTATTTGTAAACTTTTTTATATTATACCCAGAGTCTCAACTTGTATGTGCCACTCAAAAAGTTAAGAACAAGGTGGAAAAGAAGAACTCCAAACCAAGAACCCTCAACCTTTTTAAAAATGTCACAGAGCATGGGACACCAGGGTGGCCCAGTGGGTTGAGCAGCCCTGTGCTCAGCAGGGAGTCTACTTGAGATTCTCTCTCTTTCCCTCCTTGGCCTCTCCCCCATGCTCTCCCTCTCCTTCTCCATCTTCCCCTCTCCCACTCTTGCCCTCTAAATCAATCAAACATTTTTTTAATAGAGAGTGCAAAACACTGTCATTAAGTGTTATGCAATCCTTCCCTACCCTCCTCCCAGAACTGCTGCTTGGCACACATTATATTCCAGAAACCCCATATTAATATCGTGGTTTATCTGTTATAAAGGGACTTGTCTCAGACTCGTGCATATAAACCAGAGATTGGATCAGAAACTGACATATCATGCAGGTGACAAGAAATGGTAAGATTAGGCTGTAGAGGTACCATGAAATAAGAGATACAACTGATTTTCACATCCAGATTCTGATTTTGCTTCACTGTGTCAAATATACCTTTATTTTATCTAGTCCGGTGCTTCTGACAATCTTGACAAAGTCAACAGGACATGACTGTATAAAAATGTTTTTCCAGAAACTTTTCTAGAAAACATCTGTTCCACCCACAATGGGCACATGTAATGTTCCAAAAAATACACACTACTTCCTGAAGACACCTACAGGTAACTAGTATGCTGCAACACCACAACTGCAAAGCACCAGCCAAATGAACAGTCAACACTGGTATATGCTAGTCAAAATTATTGTATTTATACCTGTACCAAAAATAAGGCCAGTATTAATTCCAAAGTTAACGTACTCTAAAAATCTAGAAGTATTAAAAAATAAAAATAAAATCTAGGGGCATCTGGTTGGCTCAGTTGCTAGAGCATGCAATTCTAAATCCTGAGGTCTTGAGTTCAAGCTCCATGTTGGGCATGGAGCCTACTTTAATAATCAAATCAAATCGAATCAAATCAAAATAAAATCTAAAAGTGTTATTTGCTTCTTGTCACAAGTGCTAAAGAACAACTCACTTTAAAAACATGAGACAAATGATTTTGATGGCCAGAAATGAACTTAAAATCTTATGTGACACTCAACTGTACACTTAAAATTGGTTAAAATGGTTTTCTGTTAAATTTTTTAAAAATCATATGGAAGTTCTCCTCTGAATCATGTTGGTTCTCCCTTAAAACAAAGCAATCTATTTAGCTACATTAAAGGATGAGAAACCACTAAATTGAATGTGCTTAAATTATAAATGGTTAAAAAGCTTCAGTGATTTGAATTAACAGAAACTTTCTGACCTCTTAAGGAAGGTGTTTATTAGATAGTCTTCATCTCCAAGGAGGATATATGCAATGAAAAAGTTTTAAACTATAATAAGAGAGATTTAGTTTTGACAAAATTCTAACTAGAAATGTAATAAAACACTATAATAAGGTATCACACAAATCTCTACCTTCAGGGATGCAACAATAAGCTATCTGGGAAGGATTATATGTTTTTCTTCAAGAAAAACTGGAATGAACTAGAGAACCAGTTTCGTTTCAGAACTCCAGGTTCTATACTCACAGCCCAGTAATGTCTCTGCAAGACATTCTACCTACAGAAAGTTCTAGTAATCTAAGAGTCATTTCAGTTGTCTGCAGATACTAGGTCCTTTCACCACACCATTTATTCACTTTATGTACTCACTTAGGAACTGAAAATTGACTACTTTTGTTAAGAGGCAGTTCCATCAATCTTCAGCAGCATGGCTGCCTGCCAGCTCAGGTATAAACACTTCAAAAATGCATAAACTGAAATATACTTCGTCCCAAATTAAACAAATAGAAATATCTACATAATGCACAACAAGCTAAAGACTTGAGAGAAAAATCCTTTATAGGATAGATAATTTATAAGACCAAAACATTCAATTCAGTCAGTTCTTCAACAGCTTCTTAAAAACTTGTCTGTTACTGACAACAAAAAATACTTTTGAAAACAAAAGCATAGTCTTTCCAACCCAAGTTTCATTTTAGAAAATTTATGGACTTCATTTTAAAATAATGGTTTTTAATTTACCACATTATTTTCTAACAGTTATCAAACAACTGAATGGTGGTTATTTATTAAAACCCACAGCAGGCACTTACGAAGTCACAGTAAAGTCAATCATCTCAAATTCAACAGGTTAATCACAGCAATTTGAGATTTTGCCACCTGTATTAGGACGATCTCAACAGTTTTCAAAATTGGACATTTAAATGACACTTAAAAACAATACATTTCTATATATTAACACAAATGTTTTGACAATTACACATGCATGACTGTATTTATTTTAACCAGATTTTACTAAACAAAAATTTAACAAGACAAAGTACAGCCAGGTCAAAATAGGAATCAAAATACAATACTGGAGCTAACTGCTTTCATTAGAAAGAAAAGAACAGCAAGCCTCACTCCCTTCAGTTCAAAAATAATTTTTCATTTTATAATCAAAAATAAAGATATGACTTCTATAGCCAAAAAATAAGGTAATATAGCTTAAAGCTGAATTATCACTTAATTGCCTGGATTCCCAAGCAGCTACTAACTTCTAACTGCTTTAAAACCTGAACCCATCTTTTAATGGCTCAGTGCTTTGCTTAGAAATGTATCGCACCTTGATTTATACAAAGATGCCATCTCATTAGAATACATGCTGCTCTATTAATAATTTTTTATTAAGAAATTCAAATAAAGTTTTTATAATGCAACTATAATTTTTAAGTTTTTTTTCTTATCCATACTGTGCCTCACCTTTCACAATACCTAAAAACAAATAATTTAGATGTTAAACAAACACACCTCAAACATATAAAATTCAGTACACTGGTTCTGTAGCCATAATTATACTAATAAATACTGACTCTAAAGAACTAAAAACATATAGGGGCAGGGTTTAAATGGTACGACTCACAAGGGGGTGGGGAGAAATAATGATCCTTCCTACCAAACTGGCAGCAATATGCCAAGTTTCCTATGCTGAACTAGTGTAAACAAGGAAGAAAAAGAGCTGGGGGTAGGAAGTAGGCAGGCAAGAGAACCCTCTTCAAGATACGGCTTTACTTCTAAATTTCACTAGTGTAATACCTGTTCTCAGTGTTTCCAATAACCCCTACCAAGGACTATTTAAACACCATAGGTTGGTCTGAAAACTACTGTAGGCTGTAGTCCCTCTCTTAGATAATCCCAGATATAAAAGATAGAAGTGGGGATCACAAATGCTTCTTCAATTATAAAGACTATCTCCTGCATTGAATGCCTCAAAAAGTTTTCTAAACACTGAGAAATTCAATCCTACTCTTGCTATAACAATCAAGTTTAAAAAGATAAAATAACAAAGCCTACCAATGATGCTCCAAAAAAAAAAAAAAAAAAAAAAAAATCACACATCACCTTTGGCATGACCACAGCTACAAGTAAGATGATAAGATGAGCATCATTCCAGACAGGACTAGAAGAGGAATGGGATAAAGACTAGGCTTACCGCCTCTTTTTTTCTGGCATTGCCTGAGGCATTCAGTGGACATAGAATAAAGGGGAAACTGGTTGTATAAGTGATGCCAAGAGAAACAAGATTCCACATGTCAAGGGACTGAATGCCCAAACACTGAGAGCAAAGGGCACTCATCCCCCCTGGCTTTCTGACAAAAGAAAAATGAGTTGTTTCACCTGAAATCCTTTCAAAGTCTAATGGTCTCTAGTTTATCACTCACCCTAAGTGAACTCAACCGCCCTCCTAAGAGAACAAGGAGAAGCCCTGATTATCAAAATAGCAAGTGCTACACATACAAAGCCAAGAAACACTCCTTTAGTCTAAGTGCCATGGTCTTCTGCCCCAATTCTACAAGGAGACACCACGCCAAAAAACTTGGTTTCCAGCCTAAGCCAAGTTCTCCATTTTCCCAAACATCCCAGACAACCGAGCTTTACTTCAGATAAGCCCTTCTCCATTCTGGCCTTCTGGAGTCCAGGGCTCCACGGCCCTCAGAAAGTTCCCTCCTTCAAGATAATGTCCTTTCCTTCACTTTTCCTAAGGGTTTTCCAGACCCTGCCGCAGGTCTAGTACTCCTGGTCCTCCGTTAGTGGATCCCACTCCTCCCTGGCACTACTCTTCGGAAAGTCATCTCTCTTACCATACTCACTTGTCCTCCCCCATATTTTTTTCTTTTTCCCTATTTGTCCTCGAATGGAGAAACACACACACACACACACACACACATATATATATATGTGTGTGTGTGTGTGTGTATATATATATATATATATATATATATATATATATCTCCCAGGTCCTAATTCCCTAGTCTCTCCCGTGCCCCAGGTTCTTCCATAACATCTAATTCTCTCCCAGAGTGCCCCCTCATCCCTGTCTTCCTCAACCCTAACTCCATACCCCAAGCTTTTTTTCCCACTCCCCAAATTCAGATTTCCTGTGCTGTTTACTCCTAACCAACACCGCAGTCTCTTGCTCCCAGGTCTACCCCGATGCCTCTTGCTCCCAGGTCTACCCCGATGCCTGGATACTCAAGTCTTTCCCCTCTTTCCACGTTCCTCGGCCCCCAATTCTCTGCGGAACCTCAGGAGCCCCTCCCCAGTCTCCCTTCCGCCCCTCCTGCACTCCTTGGCCCCCCATTCCCCTCGTACGTCCTCTCTAGCCTTACTCAGCCCCCATATTTCTCCCATGTCCCGGAGGCTCCCCCACACGCCCTAAACGCCCGGAGAAGGAGGTGCCCCTGAGTGCCCGCCCGGCCCGCCCTGCCGCCGCGCTCGGGTGTCCCTTCCCTTCCCCGCGGGCCCCAGTGCTGGCGCGGCGGGGCCGGCTCACCAGTTGGTCATGTCCAGGAAGAAGGCGCAGCCGGCGGGGTTGAGCTGGAAGCCGAGCAGCCGCTGGAACTCGGAGATGAGCACGTCCTTGTCGGTGGTGCCCAAGCAGCTGAACTTCTGCATCAGCTCGGGGTCCAGGTCCACGTCCATGCCCTCCATGGCTGGGGCCGAACACCCGCTTCTCCGCCTCCTCAAAACCGAGCCGCCGCCGCCGCCGCCGCGCCGCCGGGCCCGGGGACCGGGAGGGGGCCCGCTGCTAACTGGCGCCGCGACCCCGCTCCTTTGAGGTAGGCCCCGGGCCTCTCACCGCCTCATAGGGATAAACTCACTCAGCCACTCACTCACTCTCGCTCCCCCCCCTCCCACCCCCCCCAGCGCCGCCGCCTCCGCCGCCGCCGCCTCTCGCTTCTCCGCCGCCTCCGCCTCCTCCCGCGCCGCGCCCACTGCGCAAGCGCCGCCCGCCTGTGCCCCGCCCCTTCCTCTCTGGGAGCCCCTCCCTTCAGTGGCGTCACAACCCCGTGACGTCCCCCGCGTGACCTCACGGCGGTGGAGCGACGGGGCGGGGAGTGGGAAGAAGGGAAGGTACCGCCCCGTGGTTGGGGTGACTCCTCGCCTGACCTTCTCCTCGCCCCGCCCCCACACTCAAGGGGAGGAGTTAAAGCCCGGCGTCTTGGGAGAGGCTCCGGGAACTCAGTCTACGGCCACTCCACCATTTTGCAGGTAAGGAAACAAGTCTGGGAGGAGAAGAGACTAGGGCAAGGTCAAGTATCAAAGTGCACACAGGACACAATCTTCTTGGCCAGGGGTTTGCCCCTCCCCCTGGAAGGGCTTGGTTGCGTAAGTTTTAAAGAGCTGCTTTCCTGGATCGATAGTGCCGGGAATCCTTGGTTCCAGCCACCCTTCGTAGTGGTTACTACAATTTCTGTTTCCGTTATGCAACAGTAGGATCAAGTCTCTGGAAAGTAAAGGAGGCCTGGATACGAACATCAATCCCAGATCCAGACAGCAACACACGTAATCTCCCACCCATTCTGTCAAGACCAACCCTCTCAAGATAAACGATAAGTCACGAGAATTTGGCATGCCTTTTTCTGCTTTTAAAATAGAAAGAAAAATATTGCTGTGCATTATGATACACCTGCCTAGTTAAGGCCCTATTCCAAGATCAAAGAATGAGAAACGCAGTAAAGAGACCATCTTGTCTACCCCCTTGCATTCCTATTTGCCCAACACCGCTACATCCAAAAGGGCAAAAGATGAGTAAGAAATGGCCTCTCTTGGGGCGCCTGGGTGGCTCAGTGGGTTAAGCCTCTGCCTTTGGCTCGGGTCGTGATCCCAGAGTCCTGGAATCGAGCCCCGCATCAGGCTCTTCACTCAGCGGGGAGCCTGTTTCCTCCTCTCTCTCTGCCTGCTTCTCTGCCTACTTGAGATTTCTGTCTGTCAAATAAATAAATAAAATCTTAAAAAAAAAAATGGCCTCTCTCCATTTCTCTCACTCCAAAAAGTGAGATCGTAAAGTGAGATCCAAAAAGCTTTGATGTCTTGTCCAAAAATTTAGAACAGTAAAACTAAAACCCACCTTTCAGATCCCTAATGGGCTTTGTTTTGCATAACAATTTCAACAGGAGACAGCACTAGAATACTGTCCGGGTTGCAAGGAGGTTTTAGAAAGAGAAAGCATTTTGCCTCCTTCCGTCCCAGTACCAAACAAGACTTAGTAAAATGTAACGGCTTTAAAGCCTGGGTTCTGGGTCACACACATTTAGGATTCAAATTCTCATTCTGGGCAATTATTGATAATCACAGTGCCTACCTGGATAGGATTGCTGTGGGAGTTAAATGAGATAAAATATGTGAGCTCAGTACAGTGCCTATTCCGTAAAAAACACTTCAAGAAATAACTACCATGGCCACAAACATAAGATGACTATGGGATTAGACAATGGTACTAGTATCCCAGGCCACTTCTTCACCTGGCTCCCCTTCTACTTCATTTCCCTTCCTCGTCCTCTATTAAAATATTAAATATATACACTTTCTCTTCTCCAGTGACTTTTTTCCCCTCCAATATGATTATCTTATGGGAGACAACTGTAACAGCATACAGGTATAATACTTACAAACTCATACTCTACAGTAGTTATAAACATTTTATAAGAAACTGTTCTTAGGCCTCCAACACCTGTGTGAAAGCTTAGATCACTGCCAGGGCCCAATTTTTGGGTGGCCACAATGTTGCAATATTTTACCAATATTAAGGAAAATTCTGTCTCTCTCAGAGGTGAACACTTCTTGCAGTCTTACGGATGATGGAATGGGGACACATTATAAAAAATCCCAGTATTAGACTTGAAAGAAACTGAGATTGTCTAGCCCAACCCCCCCCCCAATTTTACAGATGAAGAAATTGAAACTGATTGACCCAAGATTACACAGCTAGTAAGGGATCTCTAAACACCCAGTCAACCACTCTATCCACTATATCCTGCTACAACTCCCTTTATGCTTTGAGTTCAGTTTGGCCTTATGTACAAAATCAGAAATTGATTTTAGGGGGCGCCTGGGTGGCTCAGTGAAGCCTCTGCCTTCAGCTCAGGTCATGATCTCAGGGTCCTGGGATCAAGCCCCACATTGGGCTCTCTGCTCAGCGGGGAGCCTGCTTCCCCCTCTCTCTCAGCCTGCCTCTCTGCCTACTCCTGATCTCTCTGTGTTGAATAAATAAAATATTTTTTAAAAAAAGAAATTGATTTTAGTCTACTCACTAAAACTAAGTTAACTTGAAATACCCATGGATTAAAGTTGTGTTGACCAAGAATCTAAAAGAAGAAAACGTTATTGGAACCCAAGAACTCCATTAGAATGCCAACCTAAGAGAAATAACTTTTGGCTAACCCCATGCAGTACTAGGGGTGTACTAGCTCACACACAAACAGCCCACATAATATAAGAGATCCTTGCAAATAAGGGACGCAAGTGGCTCAGAACTTTTGTTCATAGCAGAAGTTATCTCAAAGGAGTGCAACTACTCCGCAAGTGAATTCTGAAACACTGTGGGGTATTTTGGATCTCATGACATTGGAAGTGTTACCCCCGCCATTAATGTCTTGAGGACCGAGGATGCTAAACATCTGTAATTCTTGGCACAGTCACCCACAATAAAGAACTGACCATTCCGATCCACTACAAAAGCACTGACCAAGATGCCAGCACATTAGGTATGAAGGAAGAACCAACCTCTCCGTCCTCCACTGAATGATTCTCTCATGGGATGGGGTATGAAATGGAGAAAATGAGGTGTTGCCCAATTAGGACATTCACAGAAATGTGAGTTTCCACTTGAATCTGAGGGATTATTAACACATATGGTTCTGTTGTAATGGCTCTGTAGCTTTGTTTTGTTTTGTTAGGAAGAAGGCATGGAGAAGGACTGGGTGAGAGACAATGGGACAAATTGCTGAGTACCACCCTGAGGAAGAAAAGCTGATGGCAATATTCCAAAAGGGCTTCTAGGTAGTATCTTAGAACAGTGTCGGGATGATGCCTGGAGATGCCACTGCCTGGAATATGCCCAAGACCAGCAGTTCAAGTCTGAATTTCTTGGGCTGGTGATCTCATATAAGAAATTTAAATGACTCCCAAATCTCCAGACCAGGTCAGTTTTAAAGTTTCTTAAAGGAGTTAAGCCATTCTATCACTGTCCAGCCCAAAAGTGCTTCATCTTACCAGGGCAGCCAAGATTGCCTCCAGATCGCTAAGTCCTTAAGATTCAGAATTGCCAAGACCAGATAGTACTATTATACTACAACATAACTGATTAAGAGAACAGACAGAGGCCAAATAGATATGATAATAGCAACTCGTAATAGAAATCTTTGGGGTATGTATCCAAACTGTGATGACTTCCTTTTCTGCAAACCATTAATGACCCTCTTTGTGGCCTCTAACAGTGTATCTGCCCTACATGGCCTTGTCCTTTAGCCCCCTTGATTGTACAAGAGGGAGATGCTTGACTTAGGATCAACCAATCAGATTCTCTCTCCCAGGAATTTGGAACTAAACTGAAATTATTTTCTGGAACAGGCCTGGGCTGTTTACTTGAAAGTGAATGATAGAAACACAGGAAAGGGATCTTTGTAGGGCACGCATGAAAATGAGATAATGTCCATCTGCAGAAAGAAACAGAAAAACAGAAACAAAGATGAGAGACCTGAAGGCTTGGGAGAGAGAAGTTCCTGTCATCCTGAGTTTTGGTTATTCATCTTCCCTTAGATTCCATGAGATTCTCCATGTTCCATTAAAAATACATTATCTCTTAGGGCACCTGGGTGGATCAGTTGGTTAAGCAACTGCCTTTGCCTCAGGTCATGATCCCAGAGTCCTGGGATCGAGTTCTGCATGGGGCTCCCAGCCCCATATGGAGTCTGCTTCTCCCTTGACTTCTCCCTCTCATGCTCTTTCTCACTCTCTTTCTCTCTCAAATTAATAAATAAAATCTTTTTAAAAAAATACAATATCTCTTAGATGAAGTCAAAAAGAATCAAGTTATTTTTAAAAAATTAAGAAATAAATAATATAAATACAGTATTTGATTTCTAGATAGGGATGGACATCCTTCTCTTAAAAATAATGAAAACTTGGGGCTCAGTTGATAGAGCATGCAACTCCTGATCTCAGGATCATGAGTTCAAGCCCCACACTGGACATAGAGATTGCTAAAAAAAAAAAAAAAAGAAGAAGAAGAAGAAAAAATAAACGTTAAAAAAATAACGGGGCCACCTGGGTGATCCAACTCTTGATTTCAGCTCAGGTCAGGTCATGGTATCAGGGTGGTGAGATCCCAATAGTTTGCGTGCTCAGCTGTGAGTCTGCTTAAGATTCTCTCTCTGCCTATCCGACTCCCTCTGCTCCTACTCCCCTCACTGCCCCCACCATTCACGCATGCTCTCTTTCTCTCTCTCTCTCTAAAGTAAATAAATAAATCTTTAAAAGAAATAATGAAAACTCCTGTAGGAAAAAAAAATGGGACACAAAAAAAGCAATTCACAAAAGAAGAAATACAAATGGCCAATAAACATATTAAAAGATGTATCATGCTACTCATAGTTAAAGAAATGGATTAAAACAATAATAAGGCATCACTTTTTCTTTTTTTTTAAAGATTTTATTCATTTATTTGACAGACAGAGATCACAAGTAGGCAGAGAGGCAGACAGAGAGAGGGAGGAAGCAGGCTCCCTGCTGAGCAGAGAGCCCAATGCGGGGCTTGATTCCAGGACCCTGGGATCATGACCTGAGCCGAAGGCAGAGGCTTTAACCCACTGAGCCACCCAGGCGTCCCAGGCATCACTTTTTCTTAATCAGATTGTCAACACTTTATAACCTAACAGCTTTTGTTGGCAAAAGTATGGAGAAACAGGTTGTCTCAAACAGCACTGCTTCTGGGAATGTAAATTATTTTAATTTTTCTAAAAGGTGAGTAGATGTGAATTTAGATGAATTGATATGAGTTACCTTAATAATATTTATATATACTAGCCCCCAAATCCCCCAAATAAGCTTTTCATTGGAAATATAATACATATAATAATAAAAAGTTGGAAATAGCCCAAATGTCCACCAATAGGCCAACTGTTGAAAAAAAAAAATGTGGGCAGAGGTTTGATTCATTCTTTTCACCAGTATGATTTTACATGAATCTATGACCAAAAAAAGTAAGGAATTAAAAAGAAACTTGAATGAATATTTTAATAATGTTAGAGAGAAGAAATCTCCAATTATCAAATCAAGAAAAGACTGATAGTTTCACTTGTACAAAACATGTAAAATTTCTTTGCTGTAAAAGTTAAAAAATAAAATTAGAAAACACAATAAGCATGGTTGAAAGACGAACATAATTCAAGGACAATATTTGTAACACACAGGACAGAGTATCAATATCATCACTTAGTAAATAAAAAGCTATTAAGATCAACAAGGAAAAAACAATCTAAAGGAAAAATTGGTAAAGGACGTGAAGGGCAACTGATAAGCAAAATTATAAATGGTATATAAATGTGTAAAAATATTTTGAATACTGTGAATAATCAAGAACTGCAAATTAGAACAACAGTGCAATATCATTTCCATCTCTAAGTTTGACAAAGATTGACCATAGCCAGGATTGTACAAGGTGTGAAGAAAAAGGCAATTTCATACAATTTTGATAGGATTGCAGATTGGTAGAAACCTTTTTGGAGGGCATTTTGGCAGGGACTGTTAAAATTTTAAATGTGCACCTTGTATCTTAGATTTCACACAGATGACTAAAAAAGATGGCCGAAGATAGATGTAGAAGGATGATCAGTACAGACTTGTAATGGTGGAAAATTGGAAACAGTGTAATGACCAATCATAGAGCTTTGATTCAATTATACTATATTTATGCTATAGAATACTACACCACCATTTACAAAATGAAATAGGGGGCGCCCAGATAGTTCACTCAGTTAACTGATTACCTTTGGCTCAGGTCATGATGCTGGGGTCCTGGGATTGGGCCCCCACATGGGGGTCCCTGCTCAGTGGGGAGTCTGCTTCTTCCTCTCCCTCTGCCTGACCCCCAGCTTGTGCTGTCTCTCCCACTCTCTCTATCTCAGATAAATAAATAAAATCTTTAAAAAAATAAAAATGAAATTGGTCTATATGAACTAATATGACAAGATGTAGAATACTGAGTATTTTTTTAAAAAGTGAGCTATGGAACTATATATATAGTTCTATATATATAGAACTATATATATATATATATATACTATGATCTCTTTTGTATTTACTTGAAAGCATAGTAAGTGTTTATGTTTATGTGTGTATGTGGAATATATGCATAACAAAATATCTGGGGAAATATACAATAACAGTTAAGGAAGGTGGGCTTAGGGTAGGGTTGCCACATAAAAACTGGATATCCTGGGGCCCCTGGATGGCTCAGTGGGTTAAGCCTCTGCCTTCTGCCTAGGTCATGATCTCAGGGTCTTGGGATCAAGCCCTACATCGGGCTCTCTGCTCACCAGGGAGCCTGCTTCTCTCTCTCTCTCTGCCTGCCTCTCTGCCTACTTGTGATCTCTCTACCAAATAAATAAATAAAATCTTTTTAAAAAAAAACTGGATATCCAGTTAGATTTGAATTTCAGGTAAGCAATATTTAAAATATAAGTATGTCACAAACATTGACTGGGTATCCTGTATTTTTTATTTGCTAAGTCTAGCAACCCAGTTTATGGGGAATGTTCATATTTAATGTTAAATTTCTGTATTGCTTGAATTTTTACACTGAGCATATAGTCATTTTAAAAAGATAAAAATTTTTTAAATAACATTTTAAAATTAATTTATGTTGGTAAGGTAGAATTTTATGTAGCTCTTTGAAAATACATTTTTGAGGAACATTTAATGATATTTTTAAAAGTCCTTACATTAGGGGCACCTGAGTGGCTCAGTCGGTTAAGCGCCTTGCCTTCAGCTCATGATCCCAAGGTCCTGGGATTGAGCCCCGCATCTGGCTCCTTGCTTAGCAGGGAGTCTGCTTCTCACTCTCCTTCTGCCTCCTCCCCTGGCCCCATGTGCTCTCTCTGTCTCTCAAATAAATAAATAAAATCTTTAAAAAAATAAATAAAAGCTGCTTCAAAACTGTAAATACAATATAATCCTATTTTTTAAATGTAGGTATAACTCATTTTAGTAAGCACAGTAAAACAACTGAAAGAAATACATTGAAATATTACAACTGATTGCATCACACAGAAAAATTTCAGGAGATTTCTCTTTTTCTTTCTACATTTTTCTGTATTTTCTGAAGTTTTGACAATAAGCATGTATTTGAAGAAATTTTACCATGAAACTTGCCTATACTATATTAGAGGAAAAAAGCAGCTTGTAGAATTAGTATACTGTATAAACCCAACCAAATAGCCAAATATTGGAAATATTAATAAAGAATTATTAATAATAATTTTAATTCTTTTTGTACTTTTTTATATTTAAAGAAATAAAAAGGTCAACTCTGGTTTTTAATTGATGGATCCATTATCTCGGCTAACATAAAAAGGTGTTTGCAATATATTCTTAAATGAAAAAAGCTATAAGAAAACAGTAGTATTACGGATGCTCCAATTTCTAACAGATGCATGAATGAGTGTAAGAGATGTCTGGAAGGATATGCTTCAAGGTATTATGACAATCTCTGAGTGTAGGGAATGATGGGTATTTTTTACATTTTTATCTGTATTTTCAGATTTTTAATAAAATGACCACTTCATGAAACATCAAGAGGCACTTCATTTTGAAGAAAAGAAAACTGGGTGACCAAGGAGCTTGTCAAACATGAGTTATTTGGGGATGCCTGGGTGCCTCAGTCAGTTAAGTGACTGCCCTCTGCTCAGGTCATGATCCGAGGATCCTGGGATCAAGCCCCACACCAGGCTCCCTGCTCAAAGAAATAAAATCTTTTCTAAAAAAACCCCACATGAGTTCATTTCAGCTCTTGACGTTCTCTTCTCCATGTAAGCTCCCTTAAATTTGCAAGCTGCAAAACCTAGGAAGCAGCTAACAGTCCAAAGAGCTATCCAGTTGAGCAAGCAAGTGTCTGCTGACTTACTGTCAGCAAGGCTGAGTTAGGGACAATGATCCAGAGAGATAGCCTTCATCCTTGTGCTATGTGACCATCGACAAATTACTGGGCTTCCCTATAGACCTCGGTTTACTCATTTCCATTCAAAGAATGCTGCAAAAAGATCACTGAAGTGGAGCAAAATAGTAAGACAACAAAAGAGAAAATTATTTGGAATTTAACCAAAGCTACAATTAGTATTTGCATAAACATAACCATGAACCAAAACTTACATTCTGTGCTTTTTTCCCCAGGACTGGACGTTCCAAAGAGGTAAGCATAAGTGCTTGTTAAATAATAAGGTTTTATATGGCAATGGGGGAGGACATACATTTCTATAAATAACTATATAAAAGTAACTAACCACACAAAGCAGCATGTGCTCAAGTGCCAAATGAGCAGTAGACAAAGACTGAGTAGGACTTGGGAGGAGGGGGGAGTCAAGGGTGGGCTGGGATGCCCAGACAGGTCTTCAAAAAGTCCTTACCCAGGCCCTGGATGATTTTCTACAGGATTTAGTGAACAGGCTAGAGAGGGGACACATTACAACAAAGTAATTTATTTATTTTTTTAACTTAGTTTATTTTAAGATTTTATTTTAAGATTTAAGATTTTATTTATTTGACAGAGACAGCAAGAGAGGGAACACAAGCAGGGGGGTGGGAGAGGGAGAAGCAGACCTCCTGCTGATCAGGGAACCCCATGTGGGGCTCAATCCCAGGACTCTGGGATCATGACCTGAGCCTAAGGCAGACCCTTAATGACTGAGCCACCCAGGCGCCCCTAAAACAAAAGTAATTTAGATGTTTATTCTTTTAAGTGTGATTTTAAAAATATATAACAAAATTTACCATCTTAACTATTTTTAAGTGTACAGTTCAGTAGTATTAAACATAATCACACTGTTGTGCAGCCAGTCTCTAGAACTTTTTCATCTTGTACAACTATAACGCTGTTACAATTCCCCTTTCCCCCTCTTCCCAGCCCCTGGAAACCACTCTTCTACTTTCTGTGTCTGTGAATTTCTAGATACTTCATATAGGTGGGATCATACAATATTTATCTTTTTGCGATGCACAAAAGTTTTAAGTTTGATGTTATCCCATTTGTCTATTTTTGCTTTCTTACCTGCGCTTTTGGTGTCATATCCAAGAAAGCATTGCCAGGTCCAATGTCATGAAGTTTTCCCCCCATGTTTTCTTCCAGGAGTTATATAGTTTCAGTTTTACCTTTAGGTCTTTAATCCATTTTGAGTTCATTTTCACATGTTGTAAGATAAGGATCCAACTTAATTCCTTTACGTGCATTTGGGAGACTTTTAGCAGCTAGCTGTAAGACCCAGACTGTCCTCTTTATTGCCTCTTGTTTTCTAGCTGCTCACAGAAATATACCTAGAAGTGAATCCAGGTAAAGGAAATAAAATCTAAGGGGTTCTTGAGGGGGCATTTCCTCTGGGAAGTGAATGGGTGGGGTTGAAGAGCAGCCTACTACAGTGAGCAGTACCCCTGCTTTCAACATCCACCCAAAGCATGATGGAAAAGAACCAGATCCCCCACATTTGGTGTTTTTTCCAGTTCCTCTACCCTGTTTCCCTACTCAAGAGATACAAAAATAGGAGGCATCAACCTATTGTACTATCTTTTCTTCTGCAGAGAGCATCTGATGCCCTGGGTCTCTTTTCTTACAGTGGTGAATGGGACAATGTGAAAGAAAACCTGATTGTCTTTATCTCATGTCCCCCAGTCCCTTGACCTAGATACAACCAGAAATAGTCCATTCTTTTCTTCTCCTCCTCCCCCTCTTCTTCTTCTTCTTCTGTGGCAGCTTCCTCCTCCCCTCCCCTTCCCCTCCCCCCCCCTCCCCCTCTTCTTCCTCCTCCTCCTGTGGTAGCTGCTGCTGCTTCTGCTTCTTCTTCTTTAATTTCTTCTTCTGCTCCTTCGTCTCCTCCTCCTCCTTTCTCTTTCCTTCCTTCATCTTTCTTTTTCTACTCAACTCTGATTTTATTTCCATACTCTTTGTCCACAAAAATGATTTGAAAGTTGGAAAATCCAAGCCAGTGATATTAAGAAGGAATTACAAGTCATACTACGTCAGGATAGTTGATGGTTTGTAAACACTTCACGGAAGAAAGTAGTTATCATTAGTTGTCATCCATCGTCTTTCTTCTTTCATCTTTTTTGGCCCCTTTAATCTACCAGAGCCAAGACATCATCTAAGTAAACACCAGCTTTTCACGTCTCTGTCATGAAAACAAACAAACATGCCTCACAACCCTTCTTGCTTTACTATAATCACTCTTTTCACTCTCTCCAAACAGGTCATAATGTGTAAAGCATCTTACTATCTTCATCCAAGCTATCGGTAAGAAGGTAAAGGAAGAAAAAGGAAACAAATATTTAATGAACCCTTACAATATGCCCAATGTCTGGCACTTCAAGTACTTTGACTCATTTAATCCTCACAGCCAAGTGAAATCAATATTATCATTCTTCCCATTTTGCAGCTAAGGAAATAGAGAGCGAGAGTTTAAATAATGCACCCAAGGAGACAGCCAGGATTTAAGCCCAAAGCTCAGAAAGAAACCTGTGCCCTCTTTTACTAGATTTCTTTCAGTTCTAGGGAGTTTACATTTTCTCCATGTTCAACCTGGTTGTGTTTCTACGGAGCTGTTATTACTGCTTCTAATTGTGTTTCTTTGATAATTTCTAGGATACTGCCAGAAAAGATTGGGGTAACGAATACTAATACTAACACTAATGTTTTCAAATTTGTGTAATAACACCTTATAATTTCTCAACATAGTCATCCATTCTCTCATCTCATTGTCAAGAAAAACAGGTTGTATTAGATTATTTTTAATAGCTTCATTATTTTACAAGGACTCATCCATGCTTATTGCCAATAAAATCAAGCAACATAGAAAATTATAAAGGAGAAAGTAAAAAAAAAACCCCACCCTAAATTCAACTACTCAGAGATACCATTATTAATATTTTAGTAAATATATCTTTCATATAACTCTCCATTTATATAATTTCTCTCAGTAATATCATACTGTACCTGCCTCTCTAGCCTGCTTTTTTCATTCACGGTATGTTGAAAATAGCTTTCCACATCAATAAGTATACATTTACATAATCATTTTTATGGCTATATACTATTCCAATTTAGGAATGTATTTTACTTGACCAGTCTCCTACTGATGGACTCTGAGACTACTTCTAATTTTTATTATTGGAAGAAATTGTTAACTCTCATATAAAAATTAGGGAACTGAAACTCTGAGAAGCTATATGACCCTTTTTTAAAAATCTAGGTCAGGAAGTAAATACTTAGGCTAAACCCCTGAATTATGACTCTTAAAACAGTGCTCTATTCAACTAAACTACCAAGATCAGGAAACTAGAATTCTTAACATATATATGGACTTGACAATGAGATTTTTAAAAAATAACTGGCCCATTTTTTAAGAAGGTAAGTCTATACTTACCATAAAAGCCAGTCATTCCACTCCAATGTATTAACTGCAAATTAATGAAAGGATATGCCCATACAAACACTTGTACATAAATTTTCATAACAGCTATTTCTAGTATTCAAATAATTTAAATAACCTAAAAATGTTTATCAACAGGAAAATGACCAAACAAATTCTGGTATATCTATACAATGGAATAATACTCAGCAATCAAAAGGTATGAACTATTGATCACACAACATGGATGAATCTTGAAAATATTATTTTGAACAAAAGAAGCCAGTCACAAATGACTACATACTGCATATCTCACTTATATGAAGTTAGGCAGACAAAAGTAAGCTATGAGCATTGCAAAGAGACCGGTGAGGCCTAGGGTTGCAGGAAAACTTGAACAGATGGTGAAGGATTGACTGGGAAGGGACATAAATGGACTTTTTGGGTGGGACTGAGGGAATTATCCTCTATCTTAATTACCTTGATGGTTAGTTGGGTGTATCCATTTGTCAAAAGTCATCAAATGATACACTTTAATTTTTTTTTAATTAGAGATAGGGAGTGGAGAAAGGGTGAGGGAGAAAGAGAATCTCAAGCAGACTTCCCCGCTGAGTGCGGAGCCTGATGTGGGACTCAATCTCATGACCCTGAAATTATGACATGAACCAAAATCAAGACTCGGATGTTTAACCGACTGAGCCACCCAGGTGCCCCTCAAATGATACACTTTAAATGGGTGAATTTTATTGTATGTAAATTATACCTCAATAAAGTTTTTTTTTCTTTAAAACTGACCCTTTGGGTTTGTTTCCATGCCAGTGTATGGCCTGAGGTAGAGATAAACATTTGGCATAAATAATAAATGTCAGTGAATGAATGGACTATATTGCTTAAGAGGCTGAAAGACACTGGGTCCTTTCACACTATCAGAGATATACTACCTATCAGATAAATACATTGTCTTCACAGACTTGACCCTGAAGAGATGAAACACTGCTCAGCATAGGTGCCTGTAAGTGTTGCATCTTTGGGCGGCCAGACAGCAGCTGGACCCTAGAAAGTAGGGTCCCCCACAGTGGGCCTCAGGCAGGCATTGGGGTAGGACCGAGGCCTCAGGGACACAGCCCTCTGCTCAGCATCCACTTCTTAGGGGCAGACCTGTCCAGGAGGGCCACACTCATGAAGCCCCAGCCAAGCCACCACAATTGCTGAAGGGTTCCATGAGAAAGAAGCCTTGGTGTTAAAAATAAATTTTTGAAGGGGAACAACAAAAGCCATTTACTGAAGCTGGGCAAAGGTGACCATTTCCTGGAAAGTTAAATGCCTCAAATGTTAATTTGAATTTTAGAGGGCCACGATGGTGACCCAAGTGTCAGAGCACCTCAAGGGCCTGCTTCAGAGATGAAAGAATTTGCTGGCCTCCTTCAGTCTGCCTCCTGCCCACCCCTAGAACCTCAGAGACCACTTTTTTTTAAAAGATTTTATTTATTTATTTGTCAGAGAGACAGAGCACAAGCTCTGTGGGGAGAGGGAGAGGTACAACAGAGAGAAGCAGGCTCCCCGCTGTGCAGGGAGCCCAATGTGGGGCTCGAATCCAGGACTCTGGGATCATGACCGGAGCCAAGGGCAGATGCTTCACCAGCTGAGCCACCCAGGTGCCTCTAGGAGACCACTCTTAAGATGATCTCAGTTTCTGCAGAAAAGGGGAATTAAGTAAATTTCAGGTGCTCAAACGATTAGGAATGTCAGAGGTGTTTGCTTGGAAAAGAGAGCAAAACAAAACAAAACTGATAGCCCCAAAGAAGAATTTAAATAAGTGTGCTTCTGTAACTGATCATGCAGCTAAAGCAAAATGTTTGTTTTCTTTGCAAAAGCATGATATGTATGTGTGTGTGTGTGTGTGTGTGTGTGTGTGTGTGTGAGAGAGAGAGAGAGAGAGAGAGAGAGAATAATATGAATGAGTCTGAGAGAGAAAGTGAATATTTTATTTCTTACCAGACTTCACATGACCAAAAGATACTAAGATCCCTAACCAACAAACTCCCAATCTTCTCCAGTGTATATTCTAAGCCAATGTTTCTCTTTGAGTGTAATTTCCTGCTCCACTTACATCAGAGTAACTATGGGGACAGGGAACTCTTTAAAAATGAGACCTGGGTTCAGGTCTCTAGAACCTGAGTTAGTGTGTCTGGGATAGAGCCCAGGAACCACCAGGTGATTCTTACAAACACTAAAACTTGAACATCATTACTTTAAACAAATGGTTAATTGTTTATAGATGGTTCACTCAATAGTAGATCTTGACTATAGGTTCACAAACAACTGTATTTTCACTGGTATATTTGAATTACATCTGTCTCAAGGAAAAGCGACTATGAGTCGGTGAAGAAAGACAAAGAGAAAGAAATCAGAACAAATCTCCAGATGCTTGGAAATGTAACCCATACAATCTTTCTGAGATTGGTTGCAATATGTATCAAAATTGAGCCCCACACGCCTGGGGGGCTCAGTGGGTTAAAACCTCCGCCTTCGGCTCAGGTCATAATCCCAGGGTCCTGGGATCGAGCCCCACATCGGGCTCTCTGCTCCGCGGGGAGCCTGCTTCCTCCTCTCTCTCTGCCTGCCTAGTTGTGATTTCTCTCTGTCAGATAAATAAAATATTAAAAAAAAAAATTGAGCCCCACATCTGGCTTTGTGCTCAGTGAGGAACCTACTTCTCCCTCTCTCTCTGCCCTTCCCCCAGTTGTGCTCATGTTCTCTCTCTCTCAAATAAATAAATAAAATCCTTTTTTTAAAAAAGGATTGGGGGTGCGCCTGGGTAGCTTAGTAGGTTAAAGCCTCTGCCTTCAGCTTGGGTCATGATCCCAGAGTCCTGGGATCAAGCTCAGCATCGGGCTCTCTGCTCAGCGGGGAGACTGCTTCCCCCTCTGTCTGCCTGCCTCTCTGCCTACTTGTGATCTCTGTTAAGTAAATAAAGTCTTAAAAAAAAAAAAAAAGGATTGGGTTTGGGGCACCTGTGTGGCTCAGTCGTTAAGCGTCTGCCTTCCAGTCGGGACATGATCCAGGGTTCCTGGGATCGAGCCCCTCCCCTCGTGGGCTCCCTGCTCAGTGGGGAACTCGCATCTCCCTCTCCCACTCCCCCTGCTTATGTTCCCTCTCTCACTGTGTCTCTCTGTCAAATTAAAAAAAAAAAAATCTTACAAAAAAAAAGGGATTGGGTTAAAATCCTAGATCTGCTGCTTTGAACCTCGCTTTTCTTTCCTCTGAAATGGAGATGGTAACACATGCACGGAACACATCAGAGGGTACTTACAAGATAAAATATGGAAATGCTTTGTAAACTAAAAGATGCTTTATAAAGTTAGTGTATCATGTTGATTTTTCACATCAGAGACCTGAATTCATTCAATACCTAAATACAATATACAAAGATCTGTCATTAAAGCATAATGCTAGGGCGCCTGGGTGGCTCAGTGGATTAAGCCGCTGCCTTGGGCTCAGGTCATGATCTCAGGGTCCTGGGATGGAGCCCTGCATCGGGCTTTCTGCTCAGCAGGGAGCCTGCTTCCTCCTCTCTCTCTGCCTGCTTCTCTGCCTACTTGTGATCTCTCTCTCTGTCGAATAAATAAATAAAATCTTTTTTAAAAAAAAGCATAATGCTAGACCTTTACAAAATTCTTTTTGCTTCTTATTATGGAAACATTTTAAACATATGTAAAAAGTAGAAACAATAATATAATAAGCTGTCACATATATATAACCAGGCTTCAATATATCAACTTAGGGCTAATTTTGCTTTAGCTATACCTACCACTTACTCCCCCTTTTTCCCGTTAACAAAGCGCCAGACTTTCAACTGACATTGAGCTCTGTAACTTTCACATACATGGGAGAATGTTTCAGTTCTTAGTTCCTCACCTAAAAGGATAGAATTGAACACTTCAAAAGGCTGGATTTTCTGGTATTTGAATTACATTTCAACTAAAAAGAAAAACAGACAGGGGTGCCTGGTGCCTCAGTTGGTTGAGCATCTGACTCTTGGCTCAGGTCATGAGCTCAGGGTCGTGAGATTGAGCTCCACATGGGGTTCTGCACTCAGCAGGGAGTCTGCTTGAGATTCTCTCTTTCCCTCTCCCTCTGCCCCTTCCCCCCACTCTCTGTCTCCCTCCGTCTCTCTCACTCTTGCTCTCTAAAAATAAATAAATTTTTTAAAAAAGACAGGAATTAACATATGTGCAAAATTTAGCATAAGTGTCTGGCATTTAGAAATGACTCGTTATGGGTATCTTTTCATCCATGGTGTTGTCATCACTTCAAGCTCTAAGGTGGCTACAAACCCTTCTTTAAAAAAACACTCACTAAAAAACAACTAGAGTGTGAACAGTGACAATATTGTGTCAAGCGTGGTCATGAGATTATGGGGGACATTTTCCCCTCAATATATATGGAAACCTTCTGTGACTTATATTAAAATCCTGTATGATTCATAATATACAACACTTAAGTTTTGGGAAAAAAATAACCTAAAATGGTAGCTAGCCATATTATCTCTCCAGATTGTTCATTCTTGGAAGGCATTCTACCAGAAATTTAACACCACCATGAAGAGTTGATTTAATGCCATTCCTAAAGATTATGCATGCAAATCAGCATTGGGGTAATCATAGGGGCTTTGAAGCTTGACACACTTGAGTTCGAATTCCAGCCCTGCCGCCTACCAGCCATGTGATGTTGTAAAAATGAATTACTCCTTCTAAATCTTGTAGTCTACCTCCTATAGTCAATAAGAGAACCCAAATAGGAGAATGTATATAAAACATTTAACCTGAGGCCCAACACATTGTGGATTGCCAATGACCTCCTATAAGATATGCCCTTCATTTATAGAATACTTCTAAGAAACATCCTATAATATTGTTTTCCCTTTGAAGGATGAAGAAAATTACAAACTTAATTAGTATTTCGAAGGGTGTGGAGCTAGATGATTACTCATTTGCTATGGGGAAAGTTAAAATAGAGACAACCCCTCAGCACAACCACAGTTTAACAATGTCTAGGAAAGTGGAAAAGGCAGGTTTCCTGACACCCTAGCAAGTCAATTTCTAGGTATTTGCCCTAGAAAATATGTGGCAAGGAGACAGACACAAAATGTTCATTGCAACAATGTTTACAAGAGCAAAAAATTGGAAGCAATCTTAATGTCCATCAACAGGGAAATGGATAAATCAATTGTGAGTTAATCATGAAACGAAACACCCACAGCAGTTAAAATGACTGAACTGGTTATATGTGCAACATGGGAAAATCTCAAAACCATGAGGTTGAAGGAAAATATAATGGTGGAAGAATTTGTACAATATAATGTGATTTTATAAGGTATAAAAACAGGTGAAACAATAGTTTACAATCTTTATGGAATCATATATATCAGCTTTTAAAAATAAGTAGGAACACCCGCTGGCTCAGTTGGAAGAACGTATGACTCTTGATCTCGGGGTCGTGAGTTCAAGCCCCACATTGCATGTAGAGATCACTTAAAAATGAAGGAATGAATAAATAAATAAGTAAACAAGGGCGCCTGGGTGGCTCAGTGGGTTAAAGCCCCTGCCTTCAGCTCAGGTCATGATCCCAGAGTCCTGGGATCAAGCCCAGCATCGGGCTCTCTGCTCAGCGGGGAGACTGCTTCCCCCTCTGTCTGCCTGCCTCTCTGCCTATTTGTGATCTGTCTGTCGAATAAATAAATAAATCTTAAAAAAAATAAATAAGTAATAAATAAAGTTAAAAAAAATGTATAAGAGGGGCACCTGTGTGGCTCCGTCGTTAAGCATCTGCCTTTGGCTCAGGTCATAATCCCAGGGTCCTGGGATGGGAGCCCCACATTGGGCTCTCTGCTCAGCGGGGAGCTTGCTTCTTCCTCTCCCACTCCCTCTGCTTGTGTTCCCTCTCTCGCTGTGTGTCTCTCTGTCAAATAAATAAATAAAATCTTAAAAAAACATATAAAAAGTAATGAATTCAGGAAGATGGTTATTTCAAGACAGAAAAAGAAAAGACCTTAAAAGGGGAGATAACACGTGCATGTGTGTAAATTGTTTCTGTAATATTTTGTATCTTTAAAAGTATCTAGGGGCGCCTTACTGGTTCAGTGTGCAGAGTGTGAGACTCTTGATCCTGGAGTTCTGGATTCTACTCTCAGGTTGGTTGTAGAGCTTGCTTAAATATAAAATCTTTAAGGGTGCCCGGGTGGCTCAATTGTGTAAGCCTCTGCCTTTGTTCAGGTTATGATCCCAGGATCCTGGTATCAAACCCCACGTGGGTCTGCCACTCCCCCTGATTGTGTGTGCTCTCTCTCTCTCTCTCAAATAAATAAATAAAATAATTTTTAAAAAGATTTTATTTATTTATTTGAGAGAGAGAGCACAAGCTGGAGAAGCGGCAGGCAGAGGTAGAGGAAGAAGCAGACTTCCCACTGAGGAGGGAACCTGATGCGGGCCTCAATCCCAGGACTCTGGGATCATGACTGGAGCCAAAGGCAGTCGCTTAACCCACTGAGCCACCCAGGTACCCCTAAATAAAGAAAATCTTGAAAAAATTAAAATTAGGGGCACCTGGATGGCTCAGTGGGTTAAGTCTCTGCCTTCGGCTCAGGTCATGATCTCAGGGTCCTGGGATAGAGCCCTGCATTGGGCTCTCTGCTCAGCAGGGAGCCTGCTTCCCCCTCTCTCTCTGCCTGCTGCTCTGCCTACTTGTGATCTCTCTGTCAAACAAATAAATAAAATCTTTAAAAAAAAGAAAAAGAAAAAATTAAAATTAAATAAAATCTTTAAAAAGAAAATTTAAAAATAAAAATATCTAAGGTAGGGCGCCTGGGTGGCTCAGTGGGTTAAGTTCAGGTCATGACCTCAGGGTCCTGGGATCGAGTTCCACATCGGGCTCTCTGCTCAGCGGAGAGCCTGCTTCCCTTCCTCTCTCTCTGCCTGACTCTCTGCCTACTTGTGATTTCTCTCTGTCAAATAAATAAATAAAATCTTAAAAAAAAAATATCTCAGGTCATGATCTCAGGGTCCTGGGATCGAGTCCCACATCGGGCTCTCTGCTCAGCGGAGAGCCTGCTTCCCTTCCTCTCTCTCTGCCTGACTCTCTGCCTACTTGTGATTTCTCTCTGTCAAATAAATAAATAAAATCTTAAAAAAAATATATCTAAGGTAAATATATCATAATGTTAGGATTTGTGTGTAAAAGTTTGGATGTTATATTATTCTTTATCCATATATATGATATGTTTATAAGCAAGAAACGTATATAGCACTATGTCATAGGCACTGTTAGGTTCTTCACCTGTATTAACTAATATAAGCATTTCTACCTGTAAGAAAGTTACTGTGATTATCCCCATTATACAGATGAGAAAACTTGTCCAATGTCATTTGTAAGTGGTGATCCTAGAATTTGAAGGCAATCTGGCTTCAGAGTCTGATCTCTTAACAACCATACTGCTTCCTGAGACACTTCAAAAAAATTTTTTAATTTTTAAAATTTAAAAAATTTTTAAAGTAAATTCAACCCCTAAAGTGAGGCTTGAACTCACAAACCTGAGATCAAGAGTCACATGGTCTACTGACTGAGCCAGGTAGGAGCCCCTCAAAAAAATTTTTTTTTTTCAAATAAGAGGGAAGGTGGGACAAACAGGGAGGTAAAACCCTCTAGCAACACACAGTCAGTGAAAAGGCATTTCAACAATCTTTCCTAACTTTCTTCAGCTCTTGGTAGGAGATGCTTACATTTCTTGCCAAACCACATGACAAAAGTCTGGACCTATAGACCCTACAACAACCTATAGAACATACCAAGACTGTGGTAACACTACAGTAAAGGCCACGTCACCTGTGACCTGGCATGAGGAGGAGAAGTCAAACAACAAACTCCTAGAAGATTCTTTGGAGACCTTAAACCTTCAAGAAATTCTCTGGACGGCAATGCAAAGCAGAATAATTAGCTCTACGAGTGAAGAAACTTTTTATTTAGAGTCTGAGCTAACAATCCTGAGAGTTTTGAGTGTTGCTAAATTACTATCTGCATTTGGGCAGGACCATTTGAATGGGCAGAGTCCCAGAGAAGTCACAATCCACACAAATAAAATAAAAATGGACTCCAAGTTTCTGCTGTATTATACCAGAGCACAATTAAGGTGAGATCAGGAATCAAAGGTGGTATCTGCTTCCAGATCTGTTAGTGATCTCCGCCAACCCTTTGGAATGGGTCAGAGGCCATTATGGACAGCTGGCTTGTGGAAGATGGTAGAAAGCCTCCTCCCAAGACCTTCCACAGCCCTGCCTCTAAGTTCCCCATCCGGACATAGTGTGGTGCAAAGGTTTGGATGTGGTTGAGTTGGACTGGTGGTGGCAATCTCACAGCAAAGAGAATTTAACTGAGTGAGCAAAAAGCTTTAGCGACAAAGTTAGCTGACCATTCTTCAAATGGGTAATTTATTTTTGGATTATAGAGGATATTTTCAGTTCTGTCATGCCTCTGAATTTTATGATTTTATTTTCCCTCTAGGAAGTCCCTGTGATGATCTCTCTCTTCCCACTAAAGCCTGAATACCTCAATGGAGAAGTCAGTCTTTAGATTTCCAGAGCCACTTCTTCTTTACAAAAGGTTCCATATCCATTATGCTATCTGGTTCTCAAGCTATTTAAGTCATAGGAAATGGGAATAACAACAATAATAACAATAATTTTGAATATTTTATGCTAATGAAAGCCAATCACAAAAGATAGCAGATTATAGATTCCATTTATATGAAATGTCCAGAATAGGTAAACCCATGATTGTCAGGGGTTGTGAGGAAGGGGTCATGGAGAGCATCTGCTAATGGGGACAAGGTTTATTTTTGAGGTGATGGAAAAGTTCTGGAATTAGATAGTGGTGGTTGTTGCACAACCTTATGAATATATGAAAAGCCATTGAATCCTACATTTTAAAATGGTGAATTTTATGGAAGGTGAATTTTACCTTGATTTTTAAAACTTGCGAAACAAAAAATAAATTGTACTCACCACATGCTGAGATGGACTAAAGGGCTTTACATGCTTCAAGTCACTTCTGTCACCCAATCATCTTGACAAGCTTACAAGATACTATCATTTCCTCGTTTTGTAGATGGGGCCACAGGCTCAGACAGATGTTCGGTTTACATGATGTGGCAAACAAGTAGCACCACCCAGAATTCTATTTTCTGAACTTCGCTGTCCAAATCAGACTCCTAATTGTCATTCCAGTAATTCAAAGAGATTTCCAAGTGTAATTCATCTGATAGTATTTCTTCTGCTCCACTATCTAAGTAAAAGGTCTTTATGCTTTTATCTATTTTGGTGTCTTTTTAAATTCCCAATTTTGCAGAGTTAAACATAACACTGATTTTCCCCCTGAAAGTCCTTAACTCTTGTAAACTACCTCTCTTCTGATTAAACTACCTCTCTTCTGATTAAAAAAAAAAAAAGTTTCATTTCTTAGCTCCTTTCCAGGGAAGTCCCTTAGGATCACACAACCACAGCTGATTTTAGGTAAAGCTGTAATGTATATTCCCTACATTCATTCTGCACCAAGGACACGATTACCTTGTCACCCAGTTCCCAAAGGTTTTTGTTTACTCTGATGTAATAGATCATTTGGATTACAAGTGAGTCACTCAAAATACTAGAGAAGGAAAGGAAACATTGCAACAACCGCTGTGATGGGTAAATCCCCAGACACTCAAAGCTGGAGAAAGCTTTATGAAATATGTGTTCTGACCTCTCTAACGTGGAGAATTCCAAGGTGGAGAGATGTTGAGTGACTATGGCCATGGCCATGGAGTTAGCAGCAGAACTAAGACTGAATTTCTGACACTATATATCATTGCCTTGGTAGATGTCTCAAATGATTCTCAGTCCTTGAGACAGTTCCATTTAGTGTAATTGATATTACTTGTTCACATATTACTATGTGAACTTTACAATATGCCTGGCATATCCATATGATGCATTATTATATAATCATTACAGGCCATGAGGATGAGTGTTTATTGATGTTTATATAAAATATGCTTTAAAAGGTTAACTAAAATATAAATACAGTATAATCCCACGTTTTTAGAAAAAAACACCAAAAACCTGTATGTAAAAACATTTATAAGTATTAGAACATGTACCAAAATATTAATAAAGGTTGTATCCCTGGATGGTATCATTCTGGGTGATTATTTTATTCTTTGTGATAATCTATCTGTTCTAATATTTTTATAATTTACTTTTGAAAAGAGCAATTTTCTATTTTTAAAAAAGTGGGAGTAGACAAAAGATTCTTTTTTTAAAAGAAAGATTTTATTTATTTGACAGAGAGAGAGAGATCACAATAAGGCAGAGAGGCAGGCAGAGAGAGTGGGGAGAGGGGTGGGAAGCAGGCTCTCAGAGAGCCTGATACGGGGCTCAATCCCAGGACCCTGAGATCATGACCTGAGCTGAAGGCAGAGACTTAACCCACTGAGCCATCCAGGTGCCCTAGACAAAAGATTCTTAAATAGAACACAAAAAGTACTGGGCATAAAATAAGTAACTGATAAAATGAACTATGTTAAAATTATGAAAGACACTATGAAGAGAGTGAAAAAGTGAGTCACAAACTGGAAAAATATATTCACAATACATGCATCCAATAACGGACTCAAATCCAAAATACACATTATAAAAAATTTTACAAATAATTAAGGAAAAGATAGAGAGCCCAATAGTAAAATGAGTAAGAGACTGAAACAAGCATTCACAAAAGGGAATATCAAAAAATTCCAAGAAGCCTATGTACCTTTTAAGATGCTTTTTACAAATTAAAACCCACAAATGAGATTACGTACTCATTAGAATGGTACAACTTTTTTTCTGATATTTAAAAAAAATAAATTCTAGGCCCAACATGGGGCTTGAACTCACTACTTGGAGACCAAGAGTTGCACACTCTACCAGGCAGCCCTAGGGTTTCCAATTTCTTTTTTTAAATAAGTTGGATGGCACAAGTTCTTTTTAAAATGGCAATACTGAATACTGGCAAGGTTGTGGAACAACTAGAACTCTCACATATTCGTGGTGGGAATATATGGATACAGCTACTTTAAAAAAATGTTTGTCTTTACCTATTGGAATTAAACCATGCTTACACTCTGATCCAACAATTTCTCTCCTGGGTATATAACGAAGGGAAGAGAGGACATATGTCCATTTACAGAAATATAAGGATGCTCATAAGGATGCAGTTCATAATCACTAAAAACTGGAAACATCCAATGCCAATGAACAGGAAGAAGGACAAAGTGTGAGCTATGCACACAGTGGGATTCTATGTACCGATGTGTACTCCTGCTGTATGCAACGACGTGGATGGATTGTGCAGACATAGTGTTGAAAGGTATATACAGGTATATACAGCATATTCTCTCTGATTGCATTGATAAGATTGGCAAAACAAAATCTGCTGATAGAAGCTGTACTGTTGATTATCTGGGAAGATGAGGAGGAAGGACAAGCTTGGGTGGAACCATGACAGAGCCTTCTCAGGTGCTGGAAACATTCAGTGGAACCTGATCTAGAGTTAGGGTTTATATATGGGTAAAAATTCATCACATGGGCCCAGGTGCCCATTTCCAATTCATTGAAAGCTTAAGATTTTCACACTTTACTAGATATAATTATACCTTATTTTTTTAAAAGTTTTATTAAAAAGCATCAGAGCAGCAAGAGGAAAGCTTTTTTTTTTTTTAAAGATTTTATTTATTTATTTGACAGACAAGTAGGCAGAGAGGCAGCCAGAGACAGAGAGAGGAGGAAGTAGGCTCGATCCCGGGGCTCAATCCCTGGCCCCTGAGATCACGACCCGAGCCGAAGGCAGAGGCTTTAACCCACTGAGCCACCCAGGCGCCCCAAGAGGAAAGCTTTTACTCAGTGTTTGGATAATAAATATTAAGACTGGGGCGCCTGGGTGGCTCAGTGGGTTAAGCCGCTGCCTTCGGCTCAGGTCATGATCTCAGGGTCCTGGGATCGAGTCCCGCATCAGGCTCTCTGCTCATCAGGGAGCCTGCTTCTCTCTCTCTCTCTCTCTGCCTGCCTCTCTATCTACTTGTGATCTCTCTCTGTCAAATAAATAAATAAAATCTTTAAAAAAATTAAATAAATATTAAGACTGAAAATTAAAATCTTGAAAAACACAGCTCACAAATGATGGCCAGTCTTCCTCCATAGAAAGGACAGAGTCTGAGCTTTCCTCCTGAGAAAGTTCAATATTTTCCTGTCCCTTCATATTTCACTCCTCATGGGTGACCAGAAGGCTGATAAAACACTGAAACCTCAGATTTCAGGCAAACTTCAGATTCCAGCTCTAATCCATCCATTTGTGGCTTGTCGGTTAAGGGACTGGATTAAATATAATTTATACATATACACTTACAAAGACATACAGCTATCACAGGGAGGAAAACAAACGATTCCAACCCTTTGGATAGGAATTGGTATGCATAACCAAATTGTCGAAAGATGGTCGTGCCTGGATTTTCCCCTCAGGCAACCTAAATTTTTTTTCCACCATCTGCTTTCAGGTCTCTAAGTTTTTTTGCAGAACTCTGGCCTCCAAGTGATCTTTCCTTCTCCTGAAAAGGCCCAGCCCATATCCCATTCCTGTGGAGAACTGAAGCATTTATGGACAAAGAAGATGTTACCTGAAGAAGTGTCAGCTCTGCCTTTCTCCCGGGGCACGGGCATTATAAAAGGGGACTTTACAGACACTCTGTGCAGATATATGTGGGAGGAAGAAGGGGAGTTTACAAAAACAAGTTGCATTTGAAATGATTGTCAGGTTCCCTAAAATTTTTTGAGAAAATTCTGAGAAGCCCAGAAAGTTTTAGACAGACTAAAACTTAAAATCTGTTACAAACCAAATCCTTCACTAGTCTCTCACATCATTATCATAGTTGAGCCTCACAACAATCTGTGAGGTGGTCTGGGTCACTGACCCCATCTGACAGACCAGGAGACTGGGAAAGAGAAGCAGTTTTCACAGGATTCAGTAACTGGAGCTACAGGACTTAGAATGTGAACTTGAGGGTGCCTGGGTGGCTCAGTCAGTTAAGCATCTGCCTTGGGCCCAGGTCATGATCCCAGGGTCCTGGGATCAAGTCTCACTTCAGGCTTCCTGCTCAATGGGGAGTCTCCTTCTCCTTCTCCTTCTCCTTGTACCCCTCCCCCAGTTCATGCTCTATCTCTCTCTAAAATCTAAAAAAAAAAAAAAAAGAAGAAGGAGAGGAAAAAAAGAATGTGAACTTGAGTCACCTGAATCATGGCCCCATACTGCTTTCCTATTCCAGAAAAGCCTTTTAACCCACCTGGGTTCATGAGCCATTCTTTCTGGAACGAGTAGAGAGGAATTAAGAGTCTGTACAGAAGAGTCTGCAGAATTACCTCTGGAAAATTCTTTCTCTTTTTTCTCTCCTTCTCTAGTTTTCATTTTAGTCTCACTTCCGTTGTGTCATCCCTTGAACCTTCGGAAGATGTTGATAGTAACTGCAGACTGCCACAACCTTTGATTTCAAATTTTCTCCACACTTTTATTTTTACCTCTGGTCAATTTTCACCTCTGGGTAGTGGTGATACCAAGAGGTGTTTGAGGAGAGCGTTAGCCTCCTACTCATCAAGCAACTCCAAGTACATATGTAGTTTAAGTAAAAAAAAAAAAAATGCTAGGGAAATTCAGCTTCCTAACAATTTCCTGAAATTCAGAATCCCTAAGTTCCATAGCTCCAAGAAGTATCACTTGTGTGAAATACCAAGTAGGGATGCCCCTAGAATTGCACAAGAAGGGAGACATGCCTAACCACCTTCCAAAGAGGCTACCCCATGTAAGAATCCCCGTGATGGAAATTCTGGAGCCACCTTTGATAAGCGGTAGGAAAACAGGACTTCCCAGGATCTGGCAGATACCAGCAGAAAGGAGTCAAGTCCACAGAGATCACTAAAGTGAGGGAGAAATAGAACAGAACCACAGGTCGAGACAGGTAAGGTCCAGAGCCCCAGAGGTCAGGGAGTACAGTCAGCAAACATAGCACAATTAAGCAGAGCCTAACATTGACCCTGGGGGAAGGCTGTCTGGACTCTGGTCTTGCATGGAGATGAGAGGATTTCGGAACCCACTCATGTTTATTTCAGCCGCAAAGAAGTCCGGGATTGCAGTTAACCACTAGAAACATTGGGAGGGCTTCTCCTAAGGAAGACCAGAAGCTGCGTGCCTGAGTTAAGACTTCAGTAAAAGTTGCTATTTGTTTTAAGTGGATTCATATATTTTTTTTAAATTTTAGATCTTTTTAATGTCTTTTTTAAAAGATTTTATTTATTTGGCAGAGAGAGAGCACGAATAGGCATAGAGGCAGACGGTGCGGCGGCGGGGGGGAGGGGGTGGTTGGAAGCAGGCTCCCCGCTGAGCAGAGAGCCCAATGTGGGCCTCCATCCCAGGACCCTGAGACCATGACCTGAGCCTAAGGCAGAGGCTTAACCCACTGAGCCACCCAGGCGCCCCAGGATTCATATTTTAGTCTGGAGTCTTGAGTTTTTTACTTTACCTTACTTTTTTACTTTGTTCTCAGATCTAGGACATCTACTAATCCAAGAGACGATTAATTTGGCTGTACCGTTATGAATTACATTGTTTACCAAATTTTCCATTCTTTTCAACTTTCAAAGACTGGTGGAAGGTTAAACCACTCTCTGTGTTGGATCAAATTTGGTTGTGTATAGAAAATGGAGGAAGGCCTCTGTAAGCTGTAGTTCTCAAATTCTGGCCCCAGGTGCCTATTTCCAAACTAAAAGGGACATTTCCATCTGGGAGAAAAGAAATGGTCATGCATGACTCTTTGGAGTCCATCCTACCCTTGCTCATGAATCCCGGTGTTCTGTTTTTCAGGTCACCAGGAGGCCCAGATCGTCCCCAGTTGGGTCTCTTTGCACAGGCTTTAGTCGGGCTACCTACTGCGGCACTGAGTGTGGGGAAAGTTATGAACGCTGGACAAATGTTACATCTGACCTTTCCTGGATACCATGTCTTCCTTCCCTCTAGAGTCCCTCTAGATTTCTCTAGAGAATAGACTCCTTAGCCAAATTTATTGGAAGTTTGTCAACACCTGTTGTTGAGAACAATCAGAGGGCCCAACTCCGCAGCCCCAGGGGATTCAGCGGTGCCTGCACTGCCCTCATGTAACTGAATTAAGATATGTTTTGCCAAATGACACCTTGTAACCCGTTGCTCTTCACACTGGATCCCACCACATGGGCCCTGCTGCAAGGCATTGACCTTTCTCTTTGAGGAGACTAATGGCCCATTACATTGTGGTCATAGAGCAAGGCACAAATGGGCAGCACATGGAAAGTTTTGGCATGAATAACTCCACCACCAGCCAAGAAATTGATATAACAAGGACTATCAGAGACATGAGAAACTGTGGAATTCTAATCATATGCATGTATGGTTTACTATGTGTGAGGCCCGGTGCTACCCATGCCATGGGCATCTGGGGCTTCATTTAATACGACAACCCTAAGTAGTCTCACTGTCTCCATTCAATGAATGAGAAAACCTAGAAAGAGTTTAAATAAATTGCTTGTGTTTACATAGCTAGTACGGCAGAGCCAAAGGTGGTTGTTCACACAACTGTTTTTATTTTCCCTCGGACCACACAGAAAACTACATTTTCCAGATCTCCATCCATTTAGATGAGAGCACATGATCAAATTCTGTTCAATCGAATGTAGATGTGATATACCCCATTTCCAGGTTTAAAACATTCTACCTGCACTTCTTTCTCTTCCTTATCTGCTCAGCTGGAAGCTAAGGACCACCTTGCCTCCTTCTCCCTCCCAAGGACAGAGCTCAGACCCCCTAAATAACTGCCTGGAGGAGAGCCCCTCCAGGGAGCTGACTGGCCTACGTTACACTGTAATGGGAACAATAAATAAACCCTAGCTTGGTTGTGCTAAGCTGCTGACATTTCAGGGTTGATTGGTCATTATTGTGTAACCTACCTACCTTGAGTAGTAGCCAAGATTTGAGCTCAGGTCTGTCTGAGTTCAGCCACTCTTAACCACTTCCTTACAATTCGCACAACAGGATCAGGAGAGTCTCTCTAATCACCAACTCTGCCACTAACCTCATGTGGGATCTTAGGTGAGTGACTCGGTTTTTCATTTGTCCATTGGGAATAAAAATATCTGCCCTTCTAATCCCACAAGCTTTTTGCAAAGATCATAAAAGACAATCACCGTGAAATAATTTTAGAAATGAGCACCATACAAAGGCAAGGAAGTGTTATTATCCGGCCCATTTTCCTACCTGTGATTCGGAAACTATCCCACTGACCTTGGAAATGGCATGAAGCTTTAGTCTTATAAACCTGCCTCTATTATCCCTAATAGTTTTTCTTTTGGTACCTTTAAGTTTTAGCATAATCAAACTTACAGGTGAGTTGCAAAAATAGTGCAAGAAGCTCCTTTACAACCCTTTACCCAGATTTCCCAATTGTTTACATCTGGCCACATTTCTGATTTATTCAAAAGTAAGTTGGAGACACTGTGTGCTTTACCACTACCAAGGGAACATGACCTTGCCACACCTTGATATCAGCCCAGTGAAATTGATTTCAGACTTCTGGTCCTCAGAACTATAAGAGAATAAATGTGGGTTATTTTAATGTACCAAATTTGTGGTACTTTGTGACAGCAGTCATAAGAAACTAATATAGTCCATATTCAAAATATTTGTCCAGATAGTATCCTTTACACCTTTTTATGTTCTCAATCTAATGTCCAGTTCAGAATCATACTTTGCATTATTTGGTGTTTTTAGTTTCCTCTAATCTGGAACACTTCCTCAGTCTCACTTTTCTTTTCTTGACCTTTCGAAAAGTGCAGCTTTTTATTTGTAGAATTAGAATAATTTTTTGTTTGACTGATGTTCCTTCTACATTACATTCAGATTATGCATCTTGGCAGAAATGTAGTATGATTTCAGAAGCTGCTCTGTCTTAAGATTCGTAATGTTTATTTTGATCACTTGGTTAAGGGGAAGCTGTCAGATCTCTCCACTGTAAACTTATTATTTTCCTCTTTATATCTAAAAAGAGTTTGTGAGGAGATACTTGGAGAATTTTCCTCATCGCACTTTAACTCTCAAGTTTCCATATCCATGATGATTTTCCAACTCCACCATTCCTTCTTTATTAACAGATATGATTCTAGTGTAAGGAAGATCTCCTCCTCCTTCTCCACTATTTACTTATTCTCTTGTTTATTTATTTCAGGGACACCTGGCTGGCTCAGCAGTAGAGCACATGACTTAATCTCAGGGTCATGAGTTTAAGCCCCATGTTGGTCATAGAGCCTACTTTAAAAAAAAAACAACTTGTTATTTATTTATTTCAGAATAGACTCATGAATTCTTATTTGATTCAATGGTTTATAATCCACTAACATCATTATTTATTTTTGATCATTATTTATTTCAGAATTTCCCAGATTTGGCTGGTGGGATCCCCTTCAGGCTGGTTACCTATGTTCTTCTTTTTTTTTTTTAAATAAGATTTACTTATTTGAGAGAGGGAGAGAGAAGGAGTGAGCAGCACAGGAGGGGCAGAGAGACAGGGAGAGAGAAAATCTCAAGCAGACTCCATGTTGAGCACAAAGCCCGACACGGGGCTCAATCCCAGGACCCTGAGATCATGACCTGAGTGAAATCAAGAGTCAGGTGCCTAACTGACTGAGCCAACTGGGCACCCCTCTTGTGTTCTTTTGATATAGCCCCCGAATTTGTTGAGCACTTTCCTACTTTTTGGCACAAGAAAATATTTTGGGTTCATCTTACTCTTTTCTTGCAGGAGTCTGTTCTCCAAGACACCCTTGTTTTCCTTCTTCAAGAATGGTATTTAGAAATCAAGATCTGTCTGCTATAAATGCTCATTGCAACTGGTATGTCATTGCTTCTCTAGGCTCTTTCAGTGGACAAAGCCAGAACATATATATAAAACCACAAGTTCATACTGATACCTCCAGTTCTCACCCAACATCTCATGGTATATTCCCCCTTCTTTGTAACTCCCTTTATCCAACTGTTAGAAAACTGGCTCCCACTACCCTCAGCATATTTTCTCATTTATTCAAGCCTACTTTACCAAGTATAGGTTGATAGTTATTTACAGATTTTGGCGGGGGGAGCTGGACAGTGAGAGGCACACATTTTAAGTGCATAATTTGATGAGTTTTGACAAATGCCTACATTTACAAGGCCCACATCCCTACCAAAATATAGAGTACTTTCATCATCTTCACTGCCTCAGCAATTTGACTCCCTCAGATACAACCAATTTTTTCATTTTATTCCACCATAAAATAGATTTTCCTGTTTTAGATCTTCATATAATTAAAAACAAACTATGTGCACTCTTTTGTGTCTGGCTTCTTTGGTTCAGCATAATGTTTTTATCTATGAAGTTCATTCACACTGTTGTGTGTATGAATAGTTTGTTCCTTTTTGTGGTTGACTAACTTTCTATTGTGTGAATTTGTTTAGTCATTGCACTGGGATGCACATTTGGGTTGTGTCCAGCTTGAGGTTATTATGAAAAGAAAACTTCTTTGAACATTTTTGGATGAGTCTTTGAAAAGACATATGTTTCATTTCCCTTGGGTAATTGCTTAACAGTGAAATTCTTGAGTCAGAGGGTAGGTGTGTATTTGCTTTGTAAGAAACTGCCAAACATTTTCCCAAAGCAGTTGTGCCATTTTCACTACTGCCAGCAACAAATGAGTATTCTAGGTGCTTCACCCTTGCCAGGGTTTTTCTATCTTTTTAATTTTAATTAAATTAATTTTTTAACTAAATTTAATTACATTTATTGAAATTAATTTTTTTTAAAGATTTTATTTATTTATTTGACAGAGAGAGATCACAAGTAGACAGAGAGGCAGGCAGAGAGAGAGAGAGGGAAGCAGGCTCGCTGCTGAGCAGAGAGCCCGACGTGGGACTCGATCCCAGGACCCTGAGATCATGACCTGAGCCGAATGCAGCGGCTTAACCCACTGAGCCACCCAGGCGCCCCCTGAAATTAATTTTTAAATTTAGCCACTGTAGTGAGTTTGCTATGGTATCTCATTGCAATTTTAATTATATTTCCCTAATGCATGACACTTTCAACAGTTTTTTATGGGTTTATTGGCTTTTTATACATTTTCTTCTATGAGTGTCTGAGTCTTTTGCTCATTAAATATTGTGGCATCATTTTCTTATTGATTTTAAAAAGATTTTATTTATTTATTTGACACAGAGAGAGAGAGCACACAACCAGGGGGAACAACAGGCAGAGGGAGAGGGAGAAGCAGGCTCCCCGCTGAGCGAGGAGCCTGATGTGGAACTCGGTCCCATGACCCTGGGGTCATGACTTGAGCAGAAGGCAGATGTCTAACTGACAGAGCCACCCAGGAGCGCCTCTTATGGATTTTTAAAAATACATTTTGGGGTACCTGGGTGGCTCAGTCGGTTAAGAATCTGACTTTTGGTTTCAACTCTGGTCAGGATCTCAGGGTCCTGAGATGGAGGCCCAAGCTGGGCTCCTCTGCTCTTTCCCTGGCTCTCTCTTTTCTTCCTGTCTCTCTCAAATAAATAAATAAAAACTTGAAAAAACCTTAAAAATACATATTTCAGATGCAAATCATTTGTGAAATAAATGTCTTATGAATATATAGCCCATGTCTTTCTTATTCGTTTTCTTAACTGTGTCTTATTCATTTTCTTAACCGTGCTTAAAAGCAGAAGTTTTAAATTCTGATGAAGTCTAACTTATCAAATTTTTAAATGGCTCTTTGCCTTCTATGTCCAAAGAAATGTCTGCCTACCTCCAGGTTGTGAATCCCAAGTACTTTATATGAGTGCTAGAATCAAATGAACAAATTTTTCTTCTTTGAACTCAGAAAGCCTGAAGTCAAAACAGACTTTTTCAGTGAGCAAATGAAAGATTTTAAAGGGCATCCAAAAGGTAAGGAACAAGAGTGTTGGGGTTCTTAAAATCTCAGGACTAAAATCTTCTTTTTCAAGTGTCGTTGATGGAGCTTAGATTGAAGTCATCAACCAGGTTGAATCACTTGCAGTCTGAGAACACCTAACAAGGCATCCATTCCATTCCATCCTTGTGATCCATTCAGATCACAAGGATTTTGGGGTGGGGGGAGTGCATTCACGGGTGTTGGTTTAGGAGACTACATGTTATTTGAGTGTTGTTCAATGAAGAGTCCGTTTGCTCAAGAAGGCAATTTGTAGAGCATGGACAGTGCAGCCAAGACATGTGGTGTGCCCCAATACCACATCATTTTTTTCTTTTTTTCCCTTATTTTAAAAACTATCATACTTAATTTTAAAAATTCATGAAGTTTAAACATCAAAATTTCAAAAAGGTATACATACAGTGAAATATATCCCTCCCACCTTTATCTTCCCCAGCAGAGAAGCACTATTACTAGTTTTCTGGCATCTCGTTAAGAGATTTTGAATGCATTTATAAGATAATACACGCATGTAGTATCTGCCTTCTTTTTTATGTGAATGATATCTCCTGTATACATTGTTCTGCGTCTTGTTTTTTTCATTTTTGTTAAAAGATTTTATTCATTCATTTGAGAGAAAGACACACAGAGAGAGAGAGAACACTAGTGGGGAAAAGGGGCAAAGGGAGAGAGACAAGAAGACTCCCCACTGAGCAGGGAGCTGGATGTGGGAATTTTTCCCAGAACCCTGAGATCATGACCTGAGCTGAAGGCAGACGCTTAACCCACTAAGCCACCCAGGTGCCCCTGTCTTGCTTTTTCAGTCAATAATATGTCTTGGAGAGTTTTCCAATCAGTACACAAAGATATTTCTTTTTTTTTAATTTTTTATTTATTTCTTATTTTTTAATAAACATATAATGTATTTTTATCCTCAGAGGTACAGGTCTGTGAATCGCCAGGTTTACACACTTCACAGCATTCACCATAGCACATACCCTCCCCAATGTCCATAAAACCCCTCCCCCTCTCCCAACCCCCCCCCCCAGCAACCCTCAGTTTGTTTTGTGAGATTAAAAGTCACTTATGGTTTGTCTCCCTCCCAATCCCATCTTGTTTCATTTACTCCTCTCCTAACCCCCTAACCCCCCATGTTGCATCTCCACGTCCTCATATCAGGGAGATCATATGATAGTTGTCTTTCTCCGACTGACTTATTTCACTAAGCATGATACCCTCTAGTTCCATCCACGTCGTCGCAAATGGCAAGATTTCATTTCTTTTGATGGCTGCATAGTATTCCATTGTATATATATACCACATCTTCTTTATCCATTCATCTGTTGATGGACATCTAGGTTCTTTCCATAGTTTGGCTATTGTAGACATTGCCGCTATAAACATTCGGGTGCACGTGCCCCTTGGGATCACTACATTTGTATCTTTAGGGTAAATACCCAGTAGTGCAATTGCTGGGTCATAGGGTAGTTCTATTTTCAACATTTTGAGGAACCTCCATGCTATTTTCCAAAGTGGTTGCACCAGCTTGCAGTCCCACCAACAGTGTAGGAGGGTTCCCCTTTCTCCACATCCTCGCCAGCACACAAAGATATTTCTCATTCTTTTCTACAGCTGCATAGTGGTCCACTGTATGGATGTCCCATAATTTATTTAACCAGACCCTTATTGACACACATTTAACTTTTCAGAATTTTGCTGTTTCTTTCAAGTACTGCTTCAGTGAAAATCCTTGTATATACATCATTTTGCACACCTGCAACTATAACTGTAAAATAAATTCCTAGAAATTAAGTTGCTGCGTCAAAGGGTATATACACATGTTATTTTGGGGGCGCCTGGGTGGCTCAGTGGGTTAAAGCCTCTGCCTTCGGCTCAGGTCATGATTCCAGGGTCCTGGGATCGAGCCCCACATCGGGCTCTCTGCTCAGTAGGGAGCCTGCTTCCTTCCTCTCTCTCTGCCTGCCTCTCTGCCTACTTGTGATCTCTGTCTGTCAAATAAATAAATAAATAAATAAATAAAAATACACATGTTATTTTGGTAAGACATGACCAAATTGCCCTCAAAAGGAATGAGTCCAATGCTGATAATATATGATGGCTCCTATTTAGCCACATTTATGGCTAATCTAAGTGTTCTCAATCTTTTGGATTTTTACCAATCCAATAAATAATTAGTTTAGGTGTTTTTTTTTAAGATTTTTATTTCTTTGACAGAGAGAGCAAGAACACAAGCTAGGGGAAAGGGAGAAGGAGAAGCAGACACCCCGCTGAGCAGGGAGCCTGATGCGGGGTTTTATCCCAGGACACTGGGATCGTGACCTGAGCCAAAGGTAGATGCTTAAGGACTGAGCCACCCAGGCACCCCTTACTTTGAATTCATACTGAGGATGGCTATCTTTTTGTGTGTTTAGTGGACATTTATATTTCCTCTTCACTAAGCTTTATTTGTTTAAAGATTTTATTTATTTATTCGGAGAGAGAGAGAGAGAGAGAGAGCGCGCACACAAGCTGGGGAGGGGCAAAGGAAGAGGGAGAAGTACGCTCCCCACTGAGCTGGGAGCTGGACTCAGGACTTGATCCCAGGACCCTGACATCATGACCTGAGCCGAAGTCAGATGCTTAACTGACTAAGCCACCCAGGTGCCCCAAGTTTATTTTTAATTATCATTACTTTTTAAGTAAGTTCTACACCTAATGTGGGGCTTGAACACACAACACCAAGATCAAGAGTCGCATGCTCTCCTGACTGAGTCAGCCAGGTGCCCCTCATTTGTACTTTTTAATTGAGTTGGTGGTCATTTTATTTTTGTTTTGTAGGTGCTTTTTATCCCCAACATCTTTATTAAAAGTCATTATATTATTTGAAGTATAAATGGTGCACATAAAGATTCAACTTTTCATGGAGCTGTCCCTTGTATGTGGGAGGCCTGGCTACATATTGGTGCTTTGGAGTACTTACTTGAAAAACTCGGGCTTATCAGTTGCAGTAAGAGAGTTACTGGGAACAGGTGACACTCAGGCCACAATTTCAGAAAGTCTCATAGGTACAAGCAGTGTGTTCAACAGGAAGAATTTAAGCTCTGGGTGAAGCTCTTGGGTTCGAATCCTATCTTTACCATGTATTTGCGATGCAATTTTGTTCAGATTACGTCACCTGTTTGGGTCTTGGTTTCCTCATCAGTAAAAAAAAACCCTTGAAATTAAATGCCATCAGATAACATAATGAAGGCACATTGTCCAGTGCTGACACAAACTCGGTGCTTTATAAATGTGCTTCCCTTTTCTGCAGCAAAAGCCAGTCACTAAAGACCACGTGCCCTGGAGCAACAGAACGGTGTGTGAGTGTGTGTGTGTGTGTGCGCGCGCGCGCGCACACGTGCACGCACGTGTACGTGTGCTTACACATGTGTACGTGTGCTTGCGCATGCCATTCCGAACCATGACCTCAGATCCTATTAAAGTCTTAAGCCATGAAAAAGCCACTTATGTTTCTGTTTCCAGCTTTCCAATTCACACCCCAAGAGTCAGGCTGAAAGCTTCCTGTGCTAATAAAATGGGCTCAGAGAGAAAATACTACATCTAAGAGAAGACATTCCAAGAGTGAGTAATAACTCCTTTTCAGTAAAGAGTTACTCAAAACCACCCGCCAAACCTGTTCTTCTGCCTTGTTGATTAGTGCCTGACCGGGCTTCCTCCTGATACCATGATCTGCCTACCCAACAGCATTAGATTAATAAAGAGTTTCAAAAAAAAAACCAACTTGCTCTCCAGATCCTGGGACTTTGACCTTTTTTATTTCCATCTGTGAACTCTCTGTTTACTGTGAGGCAGACAAGATAATCACAGCAGAACTAGTGAATAATCATTCCCTCCCCATCAGCCGGACGAACATGGATAGGTCTGCTGCCATCTGGAAGGTGCCGGATGGGCCTCCTCTCTGAGGTCCCAGTGTCACTCAGGCTAGCTTACCAGAAGCCTTACGTCCAGGCACTGACCTTGGAAAGCAGCAGGTAGGTCACCTCTCAGCTGGTTTCCCTTTCAAGGTAGAATGACTAGCGATCGAGTGAGGTCCTCAGAAGGACTTCCCTTCCTCTTACCAGTCATGGTCATGAATTCTCAGCCACAGTTATGTTCACACCCACCTGGGAGACCTGGTGTAAACTCTAAAGCTGGTGCCCTGTCTTGCTGTTGTTTCCAAATACATAGATCAAGTTTTAGCCTCTGAGGCTACTTCATGGCAGTCAATTCTCAGTTCAAAAAAGGACTTGGGGGATAAAGCCCCAGTTGTGTGCTCCTCCCCAGTGAGGTATCTGTCAATAGATCAACACTCTCCAAACTGGAAATACAGCTCAGAGTGCAGAGTTAAGTCCACCTGGGATTCAGGCTCTCCCCCACATTTTGGGGCGCTGAAGTCTGGGAAGGGAAAAATAATGGTGGATTCTGAAGAGCTCTTAGTAGATAGAAGAGTCAGCAGCGACAGATGGCTTAAAGTGGGCCTGAAGTCTCTTACTGGAAGGGAAACAAAATGAGTCTGAGTTCCACAGCTCTTCTCTTGTGTGGCTCTGAGAAGACCTGGAAGGATTCCTGGATGTGTGTGGAATTCAAGAGACCTGAGTTTTTTTTGTTTTTTAAAGATTTTATATATTTATTTGACAGACAGAGATCACAAGTAGGCAGAGAGGCAGGCAGAGAGAGAGGAAGGAAGCAGGCTCCCTACTGAGCAGAGAGCCCGAGGAGGGGCTCGATCCCAGGACACCATGATTGTGACCCGAGCTGAAGGCAGAGGCTTAACAAACTGAGCCACCCAGGCGCCCCTAAGTTCAAAATATCTTAAGAGAAATTGAAAAATATAAATAAAATAAAATAAAATTAATATAAATATAAAATATAGAAAATATAAAATAAAAATAAATAATAAAATAAAATAAATAAAAATAAAAATACTATTCATAAAGTAGATTTACAAACACTATGAGTTTTTAAGATATATAAGAGTTCAAGGGCATGTCAAGCTCAGGTAGGCATTTGGGATTTTCACTTGAGACCTAAGGGAATGAGGGTAAAAAATAAACTCTCTCAGTCCCTTGGGACTTTCAGAGGAAATGTGTAAAAAGCACTTTTTCCAGATAACAGGGTCCATAAGCAAGACTCAGGGGAGATACCCTTTGGAACTTGGAAGTAAAGTCACTCTCTAAGTTCTGGAAAACAGACAACTCTAAGTCTTTAAAACCAAGGGAATTTAATTCAGAGAATTGGTTTATATAGGGGTTGGCAGAGATACAGCAAAACAGAGAAAAGTGAAGTAGCCCGGAGACGTGCAATAGCAAGAAGCTACTGGAGGGACAGAAGAAGGACATTCTTGTTACCAGAGACCAGGGCCTAGGATCATCTGCTAGAGGTTGGAGCCAGGTAGGTGGGTGGAGACAGCCTGAAACTAGAGATGAGGTGAGGTGGTGATAATCCGCCTATTTCCTTAATCTCTCTAATTTCCAGAAATGCATCCCTTAGATGTTGCCCAGCAATTCAGCCTGGAATCCAACCAGTGCAGGAGTCCAAGACACAAAGACTTTATGGCATCATTCCCCACTGCCATACTGAAAAGAGCAAGGGAAAGGTGAGGAATGGTTTTGAGGGTAAAGCAGCCCCAATATCAGCACAGAGGGAAACCAAGGGGGAAAAAACAAAAACATAGTTGACAAATCTAACCCCTTTGAGAAGAATCAACTCAGGGTGCCTACACAAAGATGGGTTACTAGAACTGCAACATTAAGGCCCAGATATTTTCCACAAAATTTCCTTTAGAGCTGGTTTGTCCAAACTAGGCTCTAACCCTGAACCATACTCTATGTCTGATTGTTATGTCTCTTAAAAACATTTAAATCTAGAATGACACTTCCTCTTGACTTCGTGAAGGAAAGAGGCCATTTGTCCTATAGAATATCCCACCTTCTGAATCAGTTTGCTGCCTTTTGCTTTACTTTAGCTTGGTCCTCTTGCCTATCCTATAAGCTTGATTAGATCCACTTGAAACATTTTTGGTAAAAATAGGTAATAGTTGATGACCTCTATTTAACGTTGGCATCCTAGCAGGAAACATGTAATATGACTATTCCATCGTTTTTTTAAAGATTTTATTTATTTATTTGACAGAGAGAGATCACAAGTAGACAGAGAGAGAGAGAGGGAAGCAGGCTCCCTGCTGAGCAGAGAGCCCAGTGCGGGACTTGATCCCAGGACCCTGAGATCATGACCTGAGCCGAAAGCAGAGGCTTAACCCACTGAGCCACCCAGGCGCCCCCTATTCCATCATTTATAAGTCTAAGATTTACCACTGTTAGAATGAGAAAGCCTGATAATTTCATTGCACAGTTAACTTTTAAGACCAGGAAGTAATCTGTGTGGTACACCTAACCTTGTGAAAGCTAGTTTTTTTCATTTGAAAGGTGAATAATAGAATTGTTCTTTTTTTAAGTTGTTTTTTTTTTTTTTTAAGATTTTATTTTTAAGTAATCTCTACACCAGAGGTGGGGCTCAAACTCACAACCGGGAAATCAAGAGTTGCGTGCCCTACGTACTGAGCCAGCCAAGCTCCGGAACTGTGATAATAGGATTGTTGAATAGAGCAAATAAATTAATGGATTCAAAGCACCTAGGACATAATAAACATTCAAATAAAACAGCAATTATGATTATTTTGGTTGCAACTCCACCAGCAGAGAATATGAAGAAAGAATCAAAAACCCTTCCTCTCCATTCCCAACATTTATTTCCCTTTTCTGAGAAGTTGGCCATTTTGGAGTCTCATAGGCTGGACGTTTGGCCTTATTACTAAACAGGTCAGGTCTGTGGACAAGATAGCAGTAGTATCAATTTCTCTTTATGTAAATTAACTGCCATATGCGGAGCGCTTAGTATGTTCAAACATTGCACTATATACTTTACAAACATTTTCGCATTTAATTCTTCCTTACACCTCACAAGCAAGAATTATTATCCATATTTTCCAGATGAGGAAATTGAGGCTCAGAAAGATTAAATAACTTGCTCAGGCAGCACGACTTGGAAGCAGGAGATAGCACCTAAAACTGGGAATCCTACCATCTCCTAGGGGTGAGACTCAGAAAAGACACGCTACGTAAAACCGATTGCACCTGGCTTTAAGAAACCTATTATTTCTCAGTTGTCACCTCCTCAGCAAGCTTTCTCTCTCTTATTTAAAGCTGAACTCCTCTCTTCCCTGTTTCACTCCCTCATCCCCACGCCCCCAGCACTTGATTCCACCTGACTACATATTAACTTTATTGTTTTTCCCAACTCCTACTGCCTACTCCATGAGGGTAGGGATCTTTGTTTTGTTCACTGCTGACCTCTCGGCATTTCTAACAGTGCCTGGCACACACGCGGAAACGCTTAGAAAGTTGTCGGAAGAACGACTAACACGCTGCCGGAAGCATCAAGGATGGAGATTTTAGGGGCGAAGATTGAACCTCTCAGGAGTCCTATGTACTTCCCTGCGCCCCCCGCCTTCCCCCTAGCTATAGGCAAGGGGAGAGGGAGAAAAACCCCGCCCCTCGTTCGGCCGCCGCCGCGGCTAGGGCGTCGCAGCGCAGCACAGCAAGCGGATTGGATGACTGGGTAGGGTTTCTGGAGTCGCGTTTGACTCATGGGTTCCGCGGCGTCGGCGCTTACTGTGTGCGTCATTTCCGGGCAGCGCGGGTCGGAGTGGGCAACGGCCTGCAGAGCAACATGCCTAAGTGAGTGGGGTTCCAAATCTGCGGATGTTCTCGGCCCCGTCGCTAACTGTGTCCCAATGGGGTGGTGCAGAGAGGGTTCTAGCTCTTGAGATTTCCCGGGAAGGGAGAGGGTGTGGGGAAGGGAGCCTGGGAGTTGCCCATACTGCCCCTTTGCAGTGTCGGTAGGTCGACTCGGCCCAAAGCAACAAAAAAGCCTAGTTTCTGTCAGATTGCTTTGTCTGATGTCTTGGAAACAAGAATAGGTCTTTTTATAATTTGCCTTCATTGAACAGCACTCCGGTGGATGGGCATCTGTTAACTGGTGGTCGTTTTCTCTTTTTCTCTGTTTTCCACCTTTTTCCAGGTTTTATTGTGACTACTGTGACACGTACCTCACTCATGACTCTGTAAGTAGTGTCTCTTCTCCGTTTCAGAACACTTTGTGCTTAACAAATTAGACTTTTTTTTTAAGGTGTAAATTTGTGCTTTTCATCCTGTTGAGGTTTAAGTGCTCCTGCTTGGAGAAAATAATCTGGATTTCTTTTCCCCCATCCTTCCTGTAACTGTTTTCATAATTTGTAGTTATTGGTCTTCCAGAAATTAGTGTTTTCAGTTGAGAACCAAAATAATAATGCTTTAGCAAAATAGAAGGCGAAAAAAATTTTTATGGCACAAAAAGTTTCCAGGGACGTGTCCTAAAGTTCAAATACTTGATAGGGACAAGGCACTCAGACGTCTTATTGATTAAATTGGAAAGAAGTGCCTAAATTTGAAACAGAGTACTGTACTTTGATTTGATTAAAAACTGTCTCATTGAGCATTTACTATGTGTCCAGATGCTTTACATGTATCATTTTGTTTAATGCTCATATTAAGCCTATAAGGTTAGTATTATCTCTGTTTTACAGAAGAGGAAACTGAGGTAGAGTATGGTTAAATGATTGACTAGGTGTTACTAAATCAGTTGTACAGAGCTAGAAGGTTAGCCTAAGCAGCCTAACTCCAGGGCTTCTCTGCGAGCAGCTCTCAGACTTTTTTGGTCTCATGATTTCTTTCCACTCTTAAAAATTACTGGGTCATTTAAAAAAATGAGTTACGCCAGTTATATTGGTTTAGTTACTAATATTTGCTGTATTTGAAATTAAAACTTAAAATTTAAAAAATACCAATTCATTTGAAAGTAACAAAGTTTTTTAACAAAGTTTTTACTTGTAATACAAATAAAATTTTAAAAGTGAAAAATAGCTATTTTCAAAAAGGAAAAAAGTATTGTGAAGAATGGTATTGCTTTAACCTTTCTGTAAGCTTCTATAATGTCTGACTTAATGGAAGACAGGTGGATTCTTCTGCATTAAATTTGTTGCACTATGTTTTGGTTGAATTATATGAAGAATCCAACCTCACATGGATGAGGAGTTGAAAAAAGTAGGGTACTTTACCAACCTTTTTAGATAATTGTGGACATTCTCTAATACTTTATATTACTACATCTAGACTAGTTGCACTGTGGAATCTGAAACTATATCAAACTTTCCATACTCTGTTACATCAAAATACACCGATCTGGGGGTGCCTAGGTAGCTCAATCATTTAAGCATCTGTCTCTTGATTTCAGCTCAGGTCATGATCTCAGGATTGTAAGACTGAACCCTTCCATCTCTCTCTACCTCTGCCCTTCCCTGTCTCCATCCCTCACCCCCCGGCAATTTCACTGATCTGCTTTGCACTTTGAGTGAATCTTTTACCAGAAGAGATTTTGTAATGTGCTTTGGTCATTTGGAAAATGAATATTGGAATATTGGTTCACTCAGTCATACAGGTGTTTCATGTTCCATTACATTTGATTATGTAATATTAAAATTCATATTAATGTCACAATCTAATCAGAAGAGGACTTTAAGTATTGGGAAGCTGACAAGCTCATGGTAGTAGATAAAGTTTTCTAAAATTCTGAGTTTTGTTCGAAAGCTCAAATTTTATCCTTGGCAATAAATACTACCAATTGCTTCCTTTGAAGTGACAGGCTCACTTCACTTATTTCTGAGAAGTCTGAATCTCCTGTTTGTTTCTCAGTCTGTCAAGTAAAAATTATGTTCCATCAAAGAGATAGCTGGTAGAGCTTACAACTTGAACCATTTGCAGTCCTGCTTTTCTTTGAAATAGCATTGTATTTTGGCATGCGGCTGAAGTACTTTGTACATCCCATTTTGTACCCAGAATTTTAAAAAGACATAGGGACGCCTGGGTGGCTCAGTGGGTTAAGGCCTCTGCCTTCAGCTTAGGTCATGATCCCAGAGTCCTGGGATCGAGCCCCTCATCGGGCTGTCTGCTCAGCAGGGATCCTGCTTCCTCCTCTTTCTCTCTGCCTGCTTCTCTGCCTACTTGTGATCTCTGTCCGTCAAATAAATAAATAAAATCTTTAAAAAACTAAAAAGACATGAACTCAAGAGTTGAGGTTTAATAGAATTAATAATTTTGCTGCTTCATCAAGTACAGTTTCAGTGAAATTGGTCCCCCCCCCCCCGTTAGTGCAGTGTTGAAAAATACAACGACCCCTCATGCATTGGGTTGCCATTGCCTTGATTCGTTCTAAAGTGCCAGAAGTTTGACATCATCTGTGCAAATGTCAATACAGTGGAAAAGGAAAGTAATGTCTTAACATCATTATGGAACTACTTTGACCTTGCAGACCCCCTGAAAGGTGTGTCTGAGACACCCTTAAATGCCTATGAGCCACACCTTGAAAACTATAGCTCTGTATTTGGCTGCCTTTGCAGAAATGTGATTAAACCGGAGCTCCTGATCATCTTGGCATTTTTCAATAGTAGCTGCAAGAACCCTAGCCAGATGTTCAGTATTAATTTGTGGAACATGTAAGTAGGATGACTCCTCTTGAAGGAATAATAGTTTTGAATATTATTATAGATTGTCCTGGATGGGACTCCTCCAATAAGTTGGTATCACAGTAATTTGCCTATAGAGTCCCAGTTTTTATTTTGTTTTGTTTTGTTTTTTTGATCCTAGCCCCTTTCACCCCTTATAATTTTCTAAAATTGTTAGCAAGTAGGTAATGCTTTTTTGCCATTTTATAGCTTATCTTGCTAATGCCAACATTCAGAGAATTGCAAAGGATCCTTTATAACAAATGTCTGTTTGTGAGAAATGTCAGGAACCCCTGTAGAAAAATTCCATAGTGATTGAAGCAGTTCCCTGTAGTGGACTTTGAAATGCAGTAAACATTCAGCACTGCAGCTTTTGAGTTTTTTTTTTTTTGTTGTTGTTTTTTTTAAAGATTTTATTTATTTATTTGACAGAGAGAGATCACAAGTAGACAGAGAGGCAGGCAGAGAGAGAGAGAGAGGGAAGCAGGCTCGCTGCTGAGCAGAGAGCCCGATGAGGGACTTGATCCCAGGACCCTGAGATCATGACCCGAGCCGAAGGCAGCGGCTCAACCCACTGAGCCACCCAGGCACCCCAGCTTTTGAGTTTTTGCTGATTTTTAGGCATGATTTTGTTATGAGGCTCAAGGCCTTGTTGTATTACGTAATCAGTCACTGGAGAGTCAAGGAACAAACAGTATTTTGAAATGCAGACCATGAAAAGACAGTCTGTGTTCATGTGATACTGGTCCTGTCTGCTGCTACTGAAGTAGTCCTGTGACGAGAGGTTCTATTGGTAAGAGGTAGTTAGACAGCTATGAGGAGCATCTGAGTAAGGTCTGGACTCCAGGCCATACTTAGCAGCTATGTGTTTTAAGACAAGTCTTTTAAGCATAAATTAAAGATAATAGGCTTGTGATTTTTAAAATCAATTTTATTGAATTTTATATATGTGCATATATATATATTTTTTAAAGATTTTATGTGTTTATTTGACAGAGAGAGAGATCACAAGTAGGCAGAGCAGCAGGCAGAGAGAGAGGGGGAGGCAGGCTCCTTGCTGAGCAGATACCCCTGATGCAGGCTCAATCCCAGGACCCTGAGATCATGACCTGAGCCAAAGGCAGAGGCTTAACCCACTGAGCCACCTAGGCGCCCCAATTTTATTGAATTATATTTCGATTAAATGCCTACCTTTTAAGTATGGTCTGATAATTTGGCAAATAATTACCATTTGGTATATATATGAGATACAGAACATTTCCATCACCCCAGAAAGTTCCTTTGTGTTTTTTTACGGTCTGTCCCCTGCACCATTAGCCCCAACTGATCTGGTTTTTATTACGAAAGATCAATATTAACTGGTTTTAAAACTTCATATGAATGGAATCTTAGGGTATATACTCTGTGTATCTCATTTCTTTTGCTGAGCGTGGGTTTTTTTTTTTTTAAGATTTATTTGAGAGAGAGAGAGAGCAAGCACTAGTGGTGGGAGGGGCGGAGGGACCAGCATACTCCCTGCTGAGCTGGGAGCGGATACAGGGCTCAATCCCAGGACCCCGAGACCATGACCTGTATTGAAGGCAGATGATGTAGCAGATGTGTAGCCACCCAGGCGCCCTGAGCATCCTTTTGAGATTCATCCATAATTGTGTGAATTAGTGATGGGTTCTTTCTGATTAATATTCCATTGTACCATGCACATGTGATTATTAGGATGATGGAGACACTGCTTGTAAAGTACATAGTATGGTGTTTGGCATGTAGTGTTAAATAAGTGTTAACTTAAACAAATAGTTAAATGTGTGGAGTTAATCTTATGTCAGTTTTACCTCAGAAAAGCTGTTAAAAAACCAAAGGATTAGTGAGCTAGAGACAAAAGTCTGTATGTGATTCATAGTCTGTATTCTAGACCCATAGTCATTTAAAAGAAGATAGTCTCATAAACAGTGTACTTTAAATATATGTAAGCTGTATTATTTTGCTATAGAATAATCTAAGAAAGGTCATTAAAATTGCATTATATTCTAGATCAGGAGTTTGCAAACTTTTCCTTCAAGTGCCAGACTGTAATTATTTTAGGTTTGTGGACCATATAGTCTTTTTTTGTGATGACTTGTAGAGAAAAGACATAGATAATACCTGAACAAATGAATGTGGCTGTGTTCCACTCTGTTGTTTTACAAAATCAGGTGACTGGCCCATGGGTCATAGTTTGCTGACCTCTGGTCAGATGATAAATATATAAATTTATTTATAAATGACCACAGTGCATTGTTGGATAATGTTTGTAAATGATGCTTCAGCACCCAGCTAAAGCTGCTAAAGGTAGCCAGGCTACCTATATATAAAAAGGCTTTATAAAATTTCTGATCTGGAGAACTTGTTTCTGTGACCAATATGACCTTTTTGTCTTACAGCCATCTGTGAGAAAGACACATTGCAGTGGTAGAAAACACAAAGAGAATGTGAAAGACTACTATCAGAAATGGATGGAAGAGCAGGCTCAGAGCCTGATCGACAAAACAAGTATGTTTCAGTCTCTTGTTCTGTTGTGGGAGAATGGTCCCATTCTTTCTCATCCCTGTCTTTCTGTTGTTTTCCACAGAAGAAGCTCATTCTGAGTGATAAATAGGAGCATTCTGGTGTGTTCAACGAAAGAATTAGAAGGTCGTTGGTTTCCCAGGGAATATACGAACACATGAATAGTAATTATTGAGGCTAGAGCAATCAGATATTGATTAGACTGGGAAGTGGGGCAGAGAAGAATGAGATGCCTAGTATTTCTTTATTGACATGGACCAGATATTGTAGCAAACTTATGTGAAACCTCCTTTGTAGTGATCATAAGTTTTTTTTATTTTATTTTTTAAAGATTTTATTTATTTGAGAGAAAGCGCTAGTGCACAAGCTGGGGGAGGGGCAGAGGCAGAGTGAGAACACAGACTCTCCACTAAGTAGAGAGTCCGATGTGGGGCTTCCCAGGACCCTGGGATCATGACCTGAGGTGAAGGCAGATGCTTAACCAACTGAGCCACCCAGGCGCCCCTGATCATAGTTTTTAGAACTATTTTCCTTTCATAATAAGAAAATGTGGAAGTGGATTTATAGTTACCTTCAGAGAGTTTGAGAGACTTTGAATTTCTTATTCCTGTAGTTCTGACAAAGATACTTGGTTAAGAAGGAAGTAATGGATGTGACAAAGTAACCTGAGTACGTTTCAGACCTCTGTTGGACATGCCATGCTCTTTTTGTTTTGTTTTGTTCTGTTTTCTGTAGGCTCCCATGACCCTGAGATCAAGACCGGAGTTGAGATCAAGAGTCAGATGCCTAACCACCTGAGCTACCCAGGCCTCCCTCTTTTTGTTTAATTTGGGAAATATTTGTGTGGCTAGTTGAGTTCAAGACACTGACAGAAGATGTAGCATTTCTATGTTAGGTCATGCTGGTATATTTTAAACATGGCCTTTCTCATTTATTGTATTCAGAGCTGGCAGGCAATTGTGGGCTTTGATTGTGTTGCAATTTTAAGAAAACAAAGCTTACGGAAAATAGCAAAAAAGGAGGAAGACGGGTTAATGAAAGAACCTTCTATGGCTGACCCCCACCTCTGATTTCCATGACCTCGTTGCAACAGTGTTGTTTTGTTTATACCAGGTTCTCAGACTTAGCGCTGTTGGCATTTGGGGCCGGATGATTCTTTGTTGTGGAGCTGCCCTGTGCATTGTAGGCTGTTCGGTGGCAGCCCTGGCATCTACCCACCAGATGCCAATATTTCCCAGTGATGACAACTAAAAATGTCCCCAAGCATTGCCCAGTGTCCCCAAGAGGGTCAAAATTGCCTTTAGTTGAGAGCCACCAAATACCTTCATCTTCTCCTTTTCTGCATCCTGGATTATTAAGGAGCAAATCTCGGACATTGTGCTGTTTCATTTGAAAAAATACGTTGTATGAGGCGCCTGGGTGGCTCAGTTGGTTAAGTGTCTGCCTTTGGCTCAGGTCATGATCCTGGGGTCCTAGGATCGAGCCCCACATCAGTCTCCCTGCACAGTGGGGGAACTTGCTTTTCCCTCTCCCTCTGCTGCTCTCCCCGCTTGTGCTGTCTGTGTCAAGTAAATAAAATCTTTGGGAAAAAAAGAAAAATATGATGTAATCTTTTTTTTTCTATTTGAAAAGATGTTAGAAATTTCTTGGCATCAAAGTTTAGAACTGTATTCATTTAGTTATTTTGTGGATGCAGCAGCAGAATTTAGGATGAGTAAATGTTTTTGATGGAAGACTTGGAGGAGAGAGAGAGAGAAGGCAAGCCCTCAGGGACATACCATGTGATGTTGATGTCCATGATTATGTTGGCTTTGAGTCCACTGTTGAGCCGATGGCTTAGCTACTCCCTCTTCAGTCTTTACAAGTTGTCCTTTTGCTTGGGGTGTGGGAAGTGTCATTTTGATTGGAAAAGTCCTTGTTGGGATATGATCTCCTATAGAGCACAGGCTTTATTCAGAGGCATATGAGTAGTTAGCTGTGCATAAATCTCCACTTCTAAAAGTCATCTTTTTGGATCTGGTCTTTAGGAATTAGCTGTGATTTACTTTCGTAACTTGATCTACATTGCACTGGTTGGGATGGAATGGGGATAGATGGGGTATCCTTAGGCTGCAGATTGCATTGAATTGGAAAGGACTTATATTTAGGAATAGCTTTTATGAGTGTACATTTTATTTTTATTTTTAAATTTTATTTATATATTTACTTAAATTTTAGTTCTAGTATAGTTAACCATGCGTAGGTATCTTAGTATTTATGTGTGACCTTTTTGTAAAGCCACTTATTAATTATCTTTGATTTCTTTTGTCTTCATTTGTGCCTCATATTCATTTGTGCCCTGAAAGAAAAAAGTTGATTGTATTGGACATTTTTTTAAGATTATAATCTTCTTCAGGACAGGCTCTTGCTTTGAAATCTTTGTTTCTCTTTCGTGTCTCTTAGCTTAGTACATTAATTTCAAAACTGCTAAACCAAAATGATGTGAGGTTTTACAAAAGCCCGGTCTTTGGGCAGGTATCACACATTTTTCAGACAAAATTGTGAATGGTTCAAATTGTGAACAGCATCTACAGATTACAGATGTCTGCCTCTCTTTGGTAAGACATTGGTAATGGGAGGTCTTCATTCTATTCTCCCATAGATCAGCCACAGAAATGCTGACTAAATAAAAATAGGTTAAAAAACCCAAAACAGTAAACAAATTAATTGGAATTTTTGCTGGTGAATACCCAGGTTGATTTAAAACTTCTAGAGGCCGTGATGTAATAATCTTAAATGAAGTAAAGTGTTTATAAAAAAAAAAATAAAAATCTTTTAAAAATAAAAAAAAATAAATGAAATAAAGTGAAATAATTGGGACTGTTAACGATTTAAAAGAAAATGGTTATTTTAGTAAGTGGGTTGTTGAGTTCTTATTCACTGTGTGTTGTTTTTTTCCTTACTCTATCCAAAGCCGCTGCATTTCAACAAGGAAAGATACCTCCTACTCCATTCTCTGCTCCTCCTCCTGCAGGGGCAATGATCCCACCTCCCCCCAGTCTCCGTAAGTTTATGAAGTTTTCTTCTTAACAGCCATAACTTCAGGGCAGCAGATTATCCTTTGATTTTGTTAGATTACCTCACAGTTGACTTTTGAATGCGCGTGTACTGAATATATAGATAGTAAAATAAAAACAATTTCAGTGGTATCATTTCTAAAATATCTTCAGAGTTAGATAGCATTATTGCTAAAATATTGTGTTTGTGACTTCCCAAGTGGGTATGAGACAAATTCAATGGAAAGGTCAGAATGTACCTGTGATTAGATGAGCTCATATATGAAGCTCATTATTATTATATTAGGTAAGCTAAAATACTAATATATCGATGAGTATATTACATTGTTTATTGCTATGAACCCAACACTGGAGGATTAAAGTAGTAGATAAACTCTTCAGTTGTTTTTCCTATTTTCTAACCCACCTAACACCAATATATGTACCTTGGGAAAGACAGAATTAGACAGTTGAAAGTGGAAGGGATTAAAGGCCTTTCCTCTCTATGAAGGTTTTTTGTTTCTGAATGACAGAAGGAGAATGAGTAATTAGGCCATAAGTTCCATGGCTTTCCTGAAAGAGCTCAGATTGAAATTGAATTCAGAAACCTAAACTTGGTCTTGTAAGTAACCCTGGATATAAACATGGGGAAGCAGGCTACTTATATAGTTGCATACTAATGCAGGTCGGCCTCTAACGGCCCACCAAACCTTTCTTGGGCTTCCGCCATCCTGGGACCAATCAGGCCTTGGGTCACAACAGCTCTCAGGTTACTTCTTTTATTTATTTATTTATTTATTTATTTATTTTTTCAGAGAGAGATAACAAGTAGACAGAGAGGCAGGCAGAGAGAGAGAGAGGGAAGCAGGCTCGCTGCTGAGCAGAGAGCCCGATGCGGGACTCGATCCCAGGACCCTGAGATCATGACCTGAGCTGAAGGCAGCGGCTTAACCCACTGAGCCACCCAGGCGCCCCTCTCAGGTTACTTCTCTATCCTAGTCTGTATTTTGGCTGGCTGGCACCCAACTCCCATTATTTTAATAGTAGAATGATTTATAGTATGAGTGTGCCATAACTAACCTCACCATTTTCATATTGTTAGACATTTAAGTTGCTCCAGATTGTTGTAAACTATACTGTCAAGAATATCTCTGCATATACATCTTTATCTTCATAGTTCCAAAGAATCTTTTAAAGATTTTGATTTTTTTAAAAAACGGACCTGGGATTAGGTACTTGTGGCTTTACTTTGACAGAAACTCTACAGAAGGCATAATATTTAAAAATAAATAAATAAATAAACTTCTGGAATTTTTTTTTAACTTGGGAGAACCTGACTTGATTTTATATTTCTGTCGAGGCAGTCTTGTTCTTGTTTTTTGGACGTAAAGTTTTGTGGCATAATTATGTTTGCTGCTCTGCTCTTATAAAAAAGAAACCATAAGAAGGCTGTTGTTCCAGAACTTGGACTTAGACTATGATGCCCCACTAGTTTCATAGAAGAGAAAATATTAATATGTAAGCATATCTTAACCTCTGCCCCCATTTGTTATTCCAGCGGGTCCTCCTCGCCCTGGTATGATGCCAGCGCCCCACATGGGGGGCCCTCCCATGATGCCCATGATGGGCCCTCCTCCTCCTGGGATGATGCCAGTGGGACCCGGTAAGTTTGAATCTCTTTCCTTTTAGGATGCTTCCTTGTGTTCTAGTTCTCTGTTTCAATGGGATTCTTAGTTCACGTCAAACATGTTATTGCAACAAATTATATCTGGCAAATCTGTAATGATAAAAAGAAATATTTGTTTTACCAGTGTAATTGGATGATACCCAAAGACCTTGTACTACTAAAAACAGGATACGGCTGCCTTTTTTTTTTTCTTCTTCTCCCTCCTGCCACTTACTTGCCTCCTCCTGACTTTTGGCCATTTATAATGGAGAGAAAGGTAGATGAGTTTGTTCCAAGAGGAGATAAAGGGGAGGGTAGGTAAATACTTTTGCTGCTACTTTTCTCTGTTTCAATTTGAAGCAGAGCTACCTCTTTTTGTTAATTTAATTTTGCTGCTTAACCAGGCCAAATTAGTACATGAAAAGGCCTTAGCACTATAGTTTGTCTATTCAGGAAGGGGGAAAAACACTTCAAACCTTTTATTTTAACATAAACATTAACAGAGATTAATTTGCAGATGTTTCTGAGAGTCAGGGCCTTTGCTTTGAAAATGAGTCTGCTGATTGGAGCACAGTGTATTTCTTCCCTAAACCAATAAACCATATCCATAATGCATTCTCTCTCTCTTTTTTAAGATTTTATTTATTTATTTATTTATTTATTTATTTGACAAAAAGAGCACAAGCAGGGGGAGTGGCAGGCAGAGGGAGAGAGAGAAGCAGACTCCCTGCCAAGCAGGGAGTCCAGTCCTGGGATCAAGACCTGAGTCGAAGGCAGACACTTACCAGATTGAGCCACCCAGGCGCCCCCCGTAATGCATTTTTTACCAACTTTATTTTCATTTTCTTTCATGGTTAGAAACCTTGTGAGGCAATCTAGTTCCAATCTTTTATGATCCCTTCACCTACCAAATTTGTGAGCACTTTTGGGGTGATTTACTTGAGGTTTTCTTTTTTTTTTTTTGTTAGAGATTTTATTTATTTATTTGACAGACAGAGATTACAAGTAGGCAGAGAGGCAGGCAGAAAGAGAGAGGGGGAAGCAGACTCCCTGCTGAGCAGAGAGCCTGATGCGGGGCTCGATCCCAGGACCCTGAGATCATGGCCTGAGCTGAATGCAGAGGCTTAACCCACTGAGCCACCAAGGCACCCCTACTTGAGGTTTTCTAAATACCTACTTAGTTTTCATGGAAACAGTTCTTCTTTTTTTTTTTTAAGATTTAATTTCTGTATTTGACATAGAATCGGGGTTGAGAGAAAGCACAAGCAGGGGGAGTGGCAGGCAGAGGGAGAAGCAGACTCCCTACTGAGCAAGGAGCCCCATGTGGGGCTCGATCCCAGGGCCCGATCCCAGGGCCTGGGATCATAACTCAAGCCAAAGGCAGCTGTTTAACCAACCACCCAGGTGCCCCAAACAGTTCTTTTTTTATATTCATTTTATTGATTTGCAAAACAAATTATGTAATTAGAGTAAATACAGTGACCATAAGAAACCTCCAACTCAGCTGGTAAGACAAGGTGCAACAAGGTATTAGAGTAGCTTCCTAGCTAGAAGCATTCAGTGTGCTCGCTGTGGGTATCATTTAGAGGAATGTGAGGAGAGTCTAGATAAGATTTTCTGCCTTACTGGCTTCTGAACCCAAAACAAAGTGATTTACATGGCTTCTTTTGCATTCTTAAATCAGGGTCACAAATTCAAATTCTTAGAGGGGTTAGGGATGTGGTGAACTGGTGAATGCATGAAACACCTAAAGAAGGCTTCTAGAACTCAGCTTCAGCCTGCTGTTGACATTTGATAATTCAGGTTTGGTGTCGCCAGTTCTCCCGAGTATTTTGTTGTTTTCAGCCAAGACAATAATACGATTATCTGAATTAAAATAATTTAAGTAGCTGGGGGTGGGCAGGCATTGGCAGGGTTGGGATAAGATAGAAGGTTGGCCAGGGGTGAATAAATACTGAAGCTGGATGATGGGTACATGGATGTTCTTTATCCTCTTTTTTTTCTATTCTTGTGTATGTTTGAACATTTCCATAATAAAAAGTTAAAAAAAGGAATCTAGACTTACTACTTACTAGTAATTAGACTGTTAGTTGCCACTCTTGGCAACTAATTACAGTTAAATGCACTGTGGAGACCAAAGTAAACAACTTTTCAGATGCCTCGTTTTCAGTCTTTGGTCCAGATGAATTTCCTCTAGGAAATGCTGAATATAGGCTATGTTATGATGGGGTTTTTTAATAAGATACTTAGAAGTTTAGTATTATTCTCTGTTCCTGTTGAAAATTGAAAAATTCTGTACCTGTTGTGTCTTTTCATATACTTGTGTTTTACTTCTTGTGAAAAGGCTGTATTTGGCTTTGAATATAGTTTTCTCTTGAACCATTTATCGCAAGCCGTTAATCAAAATGGTTTAATAAGTAATTATGTCAATTTTTATATTTAAAAAGAAGACCTAAAAATTATGAGGCATAATAATAAAATGAATACCCGTGAACCCACCACTCAGCTGAGGAGGTAGAATATTCTCAATTCTGTGAAGCTGTCTATAATCTTCCTCCTCAACCCCCACCTTCGCTTGCCCTCCCTGCCCTGGCTCATTCACTTGGCTGGTATATTGATGGGACCCTGCAAAAAATTCCTTAACAGTTTCTAACATGCATTAGAAAAATCAGATTTTCATGTGTGCACTAATTGTTGTAAATCACATTATTGCCTATTTTTCTTGACTTGAGCTAAGTATGGTTACTAACAGGTTCTCAGCATGGGCCTCCTGCTCACCTTTCCTACAACTCCGAACAAACGCTTAGTGGTAAGATTGTCCTCTGTGCCTGTGTACATTCATGAAATAGCTCCTGGTTATATGGTGGGTAGAACTGATTAAAAATGCTGACTAAGTAACATGTAATTTAGCTGAGAATTCCCCCGAGTTAGAAAAGGTCACTTTAGGGAACTAGTGTCCCTGGTGGTTTCTGGAAAGCAGTCTATTAATAGTTTCCCCCTTACCATCATTAGATCATGATTCCCATACGGTTCTTGTGTTGACCTTTGTTTTTTGTTTGAGAATGTCTAATTTACAGATGTGATGAATTTGTTGCATTTCTTCTGTCAAGTATGTCTTTCTTCCAGCATTTTGCAGGGGGGGCTACTTTTTTGTCTTTAATTGAAGTCCCATCTAGCTTGCTCATAAATAGTATCTTCTGACTCTCTTTTTTCCTTTTCTTTCTTTTGTCCTGCAGCTCCTGGAATGAGGCCACCTATGGGAGGCCACATGCCAATGATGCCTGGGCCCCCAATGATGAGACCTCCTGCCCGTCCCATGATGGTGCCCACTCGGCCAGGAATGACTCGACCGGACAGATAAGGAGAGACAGGAACCTCTTTATATTCATTTTATATTACTTGTTCTACTTCACCAGGAGATCATGGTGCTGTGACTCTGGGTGTTTTCTCACAGCAGGACAAGGAAGACTTGCTTGCCCTTCCTATCAAAGAGAGAATAGTTTTTGCAGGGGAGTAGTGGGACAAAAAAAAGTAATTTTCATTTGTATTGTGAAATGTGAAAATAAAATTGTCAGCTGTTTTAGTTAAAAACGTGTTCCCTTTTTTCTCCCCTCTGTAGTCCTTGTGCATTATAAAAGAGATGAAGTATTCTGGTTGTGTTTCTCTAACTTGTTCTCTCTGCAGCATGCCCTCTGCATGACATTTTTTTCCCTTAGCTATAGTGAGTCCCTTTGGACACCCTGCCTTTATTTAGAAAAGTTCTTTTGTGCAAGACCTGGTAAACCTAACACTTGTAGATTCAAAGTATCAACTTTTTGTTGATTAAAATAATAAATAGCACAATCGGTTGCTTTTTCACATGAACAGCATTTGGTGTAGTAAGTGGAAAATTTTTAAATCATTTATGCTGAAGTAAGGAAAAAGACTTTCCAGGCTCTGTATGTCAGCTAAAGATGGCAAGCATTGCCTTAACCTCAGCTTCTCCTTTGTCTTAGTTCCTCTTTTTCTTGGGCTTCAATAATCAGAAAACTTTCTAATAGTAACGGTAAGATTAGGCAGATTTCCATGATACAGAAGTTGTCTTCAGTATGTCATTTGTTATATCATAGTGGGATATTTTCAGAGAAGCATGTAGAAAGTAAGCCCCTCGCACTGTTTATATTCTGCTCAGTGTATAACCTAGGCTATTTCACCTTGCAGATGGGAGTGAAAATTGTTAGAATCTTTGAGGAGGGCAATTTAGCAGTATCTATCAGAATTACAGTACCTTTGATTTAACATTTCCATGTCCCAGAATTTATCAAACAGATAGACTTGTGCATGTACAAGATGATGTCTGTACAAGACTATGCATTGCAGCAAAAGACAAGGAATAACATAGACGTCCATTGAAGGGGGACTGATTTATCAAGTACGATACATCCACAAAATGGCATATGCCAGGCAGGTGAAAACAAAATAAAGAAGCTCTTTGTACTGATGGGGAAAGATCTCCAAAACACACATTGTACTGAATCTTGATTTGTTCAAAAGGTATTGTTTGCTGCTGTCATTATTTAGAGAAAATATCTATATGTTCCTGTGTATGCATAAAGGATCTCTAGAAGGACAGATAAGCAACTGGTAATACTTGTTGCTTGTGAAGAGTAGATGGGACAGGGGTAAATGAGAAAGGCTCATCACCTTTTTGTATCTTTTGAATTTTGAATCATTACTTATAAAACAAAACTGTCTTTACTATCTGACATTATTGTTACAGTGATGTTATGGCAGAGGGTGCCCTACCTGTCTGATGATTAGAATCATGGGGGATCTTTTTAAAAATAAAGACTCCAGATTTTGATTGAATATATCTGGGGTGAGTCTTAGGAAATTGGTATTTTGGGGAAGCCCCTGATTATTGTGATATTATTATTATCACAATAATTTTGTTTTGATTATTAGTGGGTTTGGCAAACTCTTGGGATCTCTTCTATTCTGAAATGTAATACTGGATGTATGTGTGTGTCTATAATTTTTTTTATAGATTTGCAGCTAGAAATTTAAATGGCCATAGGTGGGTAGCTTTTTTTCCCTAGAAACTTGAAGAAAGGCTAATTTAGGCAAATAAACAGCCTTATCTAGGTAAACAAGAGACTAGAAGTAGAGATCCTGAAAGATGATTTTATGCTCTGCCTCTGTTAAAATCTGAGTTGACTTCCTCATCTGAGTCTTTGCTAGGACTACTTACTGCCTTTTAGTTTCTCATTGTTACATGTTTTAAAGAGGACTTACCAGAAATTGATAACTTATATATCTGACTTTTATGACTCAGATTTGTTATTAAAATCTTCGCAGACTTAGGATGGGGGAAACCTTGCCAACTGAGTTTACATGTGACTCAGCAAGTTTCTGGTTCACATGGCTCTGTCAGGCTCAAGCTGCAGAGGGTATCTTTTGTATATACACAGAAAGCTCACAGGTAACTATTTTGTTTTTTAAAATAGCCTCAGGTACTTAGGAATAACCCAGGTCTTCCTAAAAGGAAGCTTTTTCCAAAGTATGTTTTTAAGGTTGACCGTCCATTCCAGAGACATTTCTATTTTTTTTTCTTTAAAGATTTTGTTTTTGGGGTGCCTGGATGGTTCCATCAATTAAATGTCTGCCTTCACCTCAGGGCATGATCCTGGGGTCCTGGGATTGAGCCCCACATAGGGGTTTTCTGCCCAGCAGGGAGCCTGCTTCTCCCTCTTCCTTGGCCCCTTACCCTGGCTTGTTCTCACTCTCTTTCTCTCGATCTCAAATAAATAATAAATAAGGATTTTGTTTTTAAGTAATATCCACACTCACCATGGGGCTCAAACTGACAACCCCAAGATCAAGAGTCCCATGCTCCACTGAGCTAGCCAGGCTCCCAGAAACATTTTTCTTTGAAGAAAGTATTTTACAGAGTTTCAGAACAACAAGACAATGATTTAAAAGTTGAGCATACTTCACAATGAACATAGTAGGAATAAATAGTTCAAATAAGGTTCTGTCTTACTAACTTCTAAGTCAAATTGTTTACAATTAGTGATTATAAAACCTTTCCTCTCTAACAGGCTGTGAAGAGTACAGACTTACTGCTCTTAAACTATGTCTTTAAACATCTGGTTTTAATTGTAAAATACCATCTGTCATGTGAGAATTTGTATAATGCAAACAAGAATGCTCCTAGATCTCAAGAATCGAAGTTCGTGTAGATGTGGGCTAACTTACTTGCTTCCTTTTCTGTGGGCAGATCCAGAGTCAGTGGGAGTGCAGCTGAAGTCCAAGCTAACGTCATTTCCACTACCTCGGCTTTACTGGTTTGTCAGGATGCCAGTCTCCTTGATTCCCAGCTGCACGAGAAATGGGATCCTTGCATAAAACCACAGGCTAATTTGGTCATCCTGTATGGAAAAAGTCCAGTGGTGATTAAGGGTTTGTCCCAATTAAATAGCTTCAGTCAGATGGTATCTTTTAAGCTCCTAGATATATTTAGTGAACAAAAGAAAAAAGCCTGGCCTGCCTTAGATTTTTCTGATAGAAGTGTCCTGAATAAGTGTTAGCTAATTGGGGTCATTTCTTTCCCTCCCAATTGAAAGCTTAAGGGTTAGATTTTCTGGCATAGAATCAATACAGTATCTGAAATAGTTCATCAGGCAGGTGCCGGAGTAAGATAATGTGAATGCTGCTTATCGTCCTTACTCTTCTGGCTTCGGTGGGGGTTGGTGTGGATTTCAGACCTAATGAAAAGTTGGCAAATACTGTACAAAGAACATTTATATACCCTTTGACTACAATCAGCTGTTGTTACTGGCATTTCACTCCATTCACTAGAGTATTTACATGCATGTTTTCTGCCTCTCCCTCCCTCTCACTATATATGTATGTATGTCTATTTTTCCTGAACCACTTGAGAATAAGTTGCTTATATCATGCCTTTTACCATAATACTTAAGTAGGTATTTCCTAAGAATAAACACATAAACTTATACAACCATGATTTAGTTATCAAGCCTAGAAGATATAACCTTGACTTAATCATTTAATCTGCCAACCATATTTCATTTTTATCCATTGATCAACATTGTCCTTGTATTTTTTCCCCCCTTTCCTGTACAGGATTCTGTCTAGAATTATGGAGCTTATTTTTTAGTCAGAGCTCCTTAGTCTCCTTTACTCCAGAACAATTCTCAGCATTTGTCTTTTATAATACCGACAGTCTTACCACCTTTTGTTTAATATATCGTTCCTCATCCTCATCCTTGTTTTGGGCTTGCCTGATGTTTCCTCATGATTACATTCTGGTACTTGTCCTCAGTTGTATCCCTAGGATATCACATTTATAGGCAGGCACACAGGGTCCGTCTGTCCTTCATTGGTGATGATAATTTTGATCATCCATCAGGGTGTTGTCCAATTTCTCCATAGTTCTTTTTGTGTATCTTTCCTCCCCTGCCAATTAAGAAAATCCCATTGACTTACATGCGTATCTAATAAGACTTTGAACACAGCATAGGAAATCCAAGATCCCAGGTGCCTGGGTGGCTCAGTTGGTTAAGCATCTGTCTTCAGCTCAGGTCATGATCCCAGGTCCTGGGATGGAGCCCTGCATCAAGCTCCCTGTTCAGTGGAGAGTCTGCTTCCCTCTTTTCCCCTGCCCCTCCACCCTGCTCATGCTCTCTCTCTCAAACAAATAAAATGTTAAACCCTAAAAAACAACAAAAGGAATCCTAGACTTTAAAGCCCTTTGTAAGGACTTAATCAGCTTTCACAGTGACACTGAGAAATAAGTCTCCTAATCCTTTCCCACTTTTGTCTGTACATCACATCCTAATAACTTTGGGGAGATGGTTGTTTAAAGAAGTAAAAGGTAGAACAAAGAATTTTACCTCTATTCTCAAATGCTATGTTTTTCTCCTTTATCCCTTTTATCTCTTAGGCCTCTGCTGGTGGAATGAAGCATGTAAAGAGGGACAAAAAGAAGAGTAATATAATAGAGCAGAGAGTGGCAGAGAGTTACTAATTGCTCCCACCCCAGTATCGGTTACTATCTGTAATAATAGAACCCCTAATTTTTTTTATCTGCCTTCATGTATCTGCAATGAATAGAACCTTTACCAGAGTTTTTGGTTAGTGAGGCCATGTGGCAGGAGAGAACATGCCTCGTTCCCCTGCCCTTTTTATTTCCTGTTGACCAGAAGTGGATATAATGTTTGTTTGAAATGCAGGCAGCATCTTGGACCTCAGACTGACAAGTGAACACTTGTCACTTGTTAACACTGTGAAGACAGTGTTAGATAGAAAGATAGAAGGAGCCTGGGTCCAAAATGATTGAAGAGCTTCCACGAACGGCCTTAGACTTCCTTTACATGAAAAGGGATATGCACATTTTTTACTGAAGTCATGTAATCATTTTTGAGTTTTCTGTTACATGCAGCTGAATCTAATCTAACTGATAAAAAGAGATGCCTCAAGGAGAAGAGTCGTAATTGATTAATTTGTGCTGCTACAAGTCAGTTAAAAATACCACTGTTGTGGGGCGCCTGGGTGGCTCAGTGGGTTAAACCTCTGCCTTCAGCTCAGGTCATGATCTCAGGGTCCTGGGATCGAGCCCCACATCGGGCTCTCTGCTCAGCGGGGAGCCTGCTTCCCCCTCTCTCTCTACTTGCCTCTCTATCTACTTGTGATCTCTCTCTATATATCAAATAAATAAAATCTTAAAAAAAAAAAAAGAAAAAGAGAAAACAATTGTTTAAAAAAAAAAAATACCACTGTTGTATGGTACATGGCCGTGAAATAAGGGACATAGGGAGTGCCAGATCAGGGATGACTCTGGGGGGAATGCTATGCGGATGTCTAGGGCACAAGCTTTCCAGGTAGAGGGTACACCAAATACAAAGACTCTGAAGTGGAAGTTTACTTAATGTATTAGAGGAACAGCAGGGAGGCCAGTGTAGCTGAAAATAACTAAAACTGTTGAGAATGATGGATATGTTCATTGTCTTGGTTGTGGTGGCGATTTCACAGGTGTGTATACGTGTCAAAACTTTAACATTTGTGTACTGTGTTATATGTCACTAATTCCTCAATAAAGTTTTAAAATGTCACAGCTACCACAAACTAGAAAACTACTCTCAAAAATCCTTATAGTTGGGGCACCTAGGTGGTTTAGTGGGTTAAAGCCTCTGCCTTCAGCTCAGGTCATGATCTCAGGGTCCTGGGATCGAGCCCCGCATCAGGGCTCTCTGCTCAGCAGGAAACCTGCTTCCTCCCTCTCTCTCTGCCTACTGGTGATCTCTGTCAAGTGAATAAATAAAATCTTAAAAAAAAAATAATTCTTATAGTTGGTAATAACCTGCCTTTGCTATTTAGCACTCAGTAAATCAGTTATCATGATGAAGAACAGGATAGTAGTTGCCAGGGGTTAGGGTGTTGGAGTGAGAGGAGCAGGAAATTATTATTAAGGAGTAGCATGAGGGAAGTCTTTGTGTCTTGATTGTATTAGTGCTTATACAAGGCTACATGTGTGACAAAAAGGATGGAATTATACACACACACACCAATATAAGCATACCTTGTTTTACTGTCCTTCACTCTATTGTGCTTTGCAGATACTGTGTTTTTTTTTTACAAATCGAAAGCGGGTAACAACTCTGTTGAGCAAGTCTGCTGCTGCCATTTTACAACAGCATTTGCTCACTTTGTGTCTCTGTGTCACATTTTGTTAATTCTCTCAATATTTAAAACTAGGTCATTATTGTAATACTTGAATTGTTGCAAATCTCATAAAATTTTAACAGATGAGTTGCTTCTTATTGATGAGCAAAGTATTTTCTTGAGATGGAATCTGTGGCTGTGGAGATTGTGGGAATGACAACAAAAGGTTAGAATATTACTTAAACTTTGTTGTTAAAGTAGCAGCAGGGTTTGAGAAGACTGACTCCAATTTTGAAAGTTCTACTCTGAGTAAAACACTATCAAACAGTGTTGCCTGCCACAGAGAAATCCTTTGAGAAAGTAAGATTTAGGGGCGCCTGGGTGGCTCAGTGGTTTAGGCCACTGCCTTCGGCTCAGGTCATGATCTCAGGGACCTGGGATCGAGTCCCGCATCGGGCTCTCTGCTCGGCAGGAAGCCTGCTTCCCTCTCACTCTCTCTGCTTGCCTCTCTGCCTACTTGTGATCTCTCTCTGTCAAATAAATAAATAAAATCTTAAAAAAAAAAATAAGATTTAATCCATGTGATAAATTTCATTGTTGTCTTATTTTAAGAAATTGCCAAGTCACCCAGGCCCTCAAAACCACCACCCTTTTCAGTCGGCGACCATCAACATTAAGACAAGAATTTCCAGGGCGCCTGGGTGGCTCAGTGGGTTAAAGCCTCTGCCTTTGCTCAGGTCCTGATCCGGGATCGAGCCCACATCGGGCTTTGTGCTCGGTGGGGAGCCTGCTTCCTCCTTTCTCTGCCTGCCTCTCTGCCCACTTGTGATCTCTGTCAAATAAATAAAACCTTTAAAAAAAAAAAAAAAAGACAAGAATTTCCACCATAAAAAAGATTATAACTCTGAAAGCCCGGATGATGGATAGCATTTTTTAGCAGTAAGGTATTATGTTTTTGTTTTTAAAGTAGGCTCCAAGCCCAACATGGGGCTTGAACTCACAACCCTGAGATTGAGAGTCACATGCTTTGCCAGCTGAGCCAGCCAGACACCCAGTAAGGTATTTTTTAATTAAGGTATGCACATTGTTTCTTTAGACATAATGTTATTATACACTTAATAGACTACAGGGTGGCATAAACTTAACTTACATGTACTGAGAAACCCAAGAAACTTATTTGACTTGTCCTGTTGTGATACTTGCTTTATTGTGGTGGTCTGGAACCAAACTCAACCTGCAGTATCTCTGAGATGTACCCATATCCATTTCTGGGGTTTTATGTTGTACTCTAGTTATGTAACATGTAACTCTAGCAGGAAAGTGGGTGAAAGGTACACAGGACTTCTCTGTATTATCTTAACAACTTCCTGTGAATCTATAATTCAAAATAAAACATTAAAAACATTTTTTTAAAAAATGGACTTACGCTTCCAGAAAGATAGAATAGTTGTACTTTTCCCTATTCCTACTGCTAAGTACAGCTAAAACCCTGGAATGGATACGTGTGCGTGCGCACGCATGCATGCACGCGCATAAAACAAGCCCAAGACGACTGAAAGGTGAAAAGAAGGCAGATCTAGAGAATTTGGGAACCAAGGAACAATATAATAGGCTCTGGCTTTTCTTTTTGCTTCCTATATCTCAGACTGGGAGCTGAAGAAGCTGGCAACCAAAAAACGATGGGCCATAAAAAACCAAAAAACAAACAAAAAAAAGCCCCAAGAAAACCCTGCTTTCTGCAGCCAAAGGACCAGAAAAGAGGTTAGCAAGACAAAACTTAAAACAATAACTACTCTACTCCAGCCAAACATCACAGAAAAAAAAACCCAGGCTCTACTCCCACCCATTCCATAAAGGTCAAGGGGGGAGCTTATTCTCCGCCCTTGTGATGCTATATTAAAATGCCCCAAACTCTTGCTGGGGTGGTAACAGAGAATGCCAAGTAGGGAGCTAAGATGATCACCCCCATCAGGCAATAACAAGGCCCTGAGCCCTCCTGACAGAGGTAGTGTCCGAAGAGGCCTAATCAGAACTTTAGGGACTTTGAACAATTTCCAATGGTAATGAGGCTGCATATACCCCATGTCAGTGGAGGCCTTGTGAGGGGCATTAATAGGCAGTCTGCTACACTCTGCTAGGGAAGTATTAGTAGAGCTCTACTGGAGAGCCAGAACTCGTGTCTTAGCCTAGCAGTAATGAGGAACCCTTCCCTTGCGTGTCCAAGGAGGCTAATGGTCAACTTGGACCTCTCTCTCTTTTTTTTTTTTTAAGATTTTATTTATTTATTTGACAGAGCGAGATCACAAGTAGAGAGGCAGGCAGAGAGAGAGAGAGAAGGAAGCAGTCTCCCGCTGAGCAGAGCCTGATGCAGGACTCGATCCCAGGACCCTGAGATCATGACCTGAGCCGAAGGCAGCGGCTTAACGCACTGAGCCACCCAGGCGCCCCTGGACCTCTCTTTTCACCTGACATTAGTAACAAGTGGGCCACTCCCCCTTTTGCCAGACCAGTATCTGGCAAAAGGGGGAGAAAAAGTGAGAAAAAGTCAGTAAAACAGAAGGTATAAATAAGATCCGGAGTCTTAGAACATAATATGAAAACATTCAGGTTTCAATCTAAAATCACTCATCTTACCAAGAATCAGGAAGATCTCAAGCTGAATTTAAAAAGGCAAGTGATAGATGTCAACACCAAGACAGCAGGGATGCTAGAACTATTTGACAAGGATTTTAGAACAGCCATCATAAAAATGCTTCAGTGAGGGGCGCCTGGGTGGCTCAGTGGGTTAAGCCGCTGCCTTCAGCTCAGGTCATGATCTCAGGGTCCTGGGATCGAGCCCTGCATCGGGCTCTCTGCTCGGCGGGGAGCCTGCTTCCCTCTCTCTCTCTCTCTCTGCCTGCCTCTCTGCCTCTACTTGTGATCTCTCTCTCTCTCTCGCTGTCAAATAAATAAATAAAATATTTTAAAAAAAATGCTTCAGTGAGCAATTATGAACATACTTGAAATGAATGAAGAGATAGAAAATCTCAACAAAGAAACAAGATATGAAGAAGAACCAAATGGAAACTTCGTGGAACGAGAAAATAAGTAAAAAATCCAGTGGATGGACCTAACAGCAATGAGTAATATGAAATAATGAACTTGAAGATAGAACAATAAAAATACCCAATCTGAACAACAGAGAGAAAATAGAAGACTAAAAAAAAAAAAAAAAAAATGAGGTGCTCGTGGGACAAAAGATCTAAGATTCATGTTGTCAGAGTCCCAGGAGATGGCACAAAAGGAAAGAACCAAAGAAGGTACTAGAACAAATAATTGTTGAAAACGTCGCAGATTTACAAGAAACATAAACCTATATATTTAAGAAGTTGAGTAAACCTCAATCAGGATTAAATTTTTTTTTCAAGATTTTATTTTTAAGTAATCTCTACATCCAATGTGGAGCTCAAACTCACAACCCAGAGATCAAAAGTCAGAAGCTCCACCAACTGAGCCAGCCAGGCACTCTTCAATCAGTATAACTCAAATCCACACATCAGTATACATTGGAATCAAACTTCTGAAAACTAAAGATAAAGAAGTTGAAAATAGCCAGAGAAAAATGACACCTTATTCTTGAGGGAAAACAATTAGAAGGACAGATTTCCCATCAGAAACTGTGGACATCAGAGGAAAGTGGCAGAATAGCTTTCAAGTGCTGAAAGAAAAGAGCTCTCAGCCCAGGATCCAATATCCAGTAAACTGTGCTTTAGGAATGAATGGGAAATTAAAATGTCCTCTGATGAAGGAAAACTAAGAGAATGTGTTGCCAGCAGGCCTGCCTACTTTAAAAGAAAGGCTAAAAAAGTCTCAAAACAGGAAACAATAAATGAATGAATCTCACAACATCAGGAAGGAAGGAACAACACAGGAAAAATATGGGTAACTAATAGACTTTACTTTTCTTGAGTTTTATAAGTTGTTGGATGGTTGAAGGAAAAATTTAGAACACTGATTAATGTAGCTCCAAATGTAGAGAAAATATTTAAGGCAATTATAACTGCGGGCGGGGTGCCTGGTGGCTCATCGGTTAAGCATCTGCCTTTGGCTCAGATATGATCTTGGATCCAGGATTGAGCCTCATGGCAAGGTCCCTGCTCAGCAGGGAGTCTGCTCTCTCTCTCTCCCACTCCAGCTCCCCCCTGTTTGTGTTCTCTCTCTCTCTGTCAAATAAATAAAATCTTTTTAAAAAAAAATATATATATATATTTTTTAAGATTTATTTATTTGACAGATAGAGATTACAAGTAGGCAGAGAGGCAGGCAGAGAGAGAGAGAGGAGGAAGCAGGTTCTGCGCTAAGCAGAGAGCCTGATGCGGGGCTCGATCCCAGGACCCCGGGATCATGACCTGAGCTGAAGGCAGAGGCTTTAACCCGCTGAGCCACCCAGGCGCCCCTAAAAAAATATTTTTTTAAAATTATACCTATGGAAGGGAAAAGAGACCTAAAGGGAGGTAAAGTTTTTGCACTTTACTTGGACTGGTAACTGGCAATACTGTAGATTGTGATAAGACTCTGATATAATAATGTAGTAACTAGGGAAACAACTAAAAGCTGTGCATATAAAAGCTATCAAAGCTGAACAAAAACACTATAGATTCCTTATTTCAAAACTTCTGGGGTACCTGGGTGGCGCAGTTGGTTAAGCATCTGCCTTTGGCTCAGGTCATGATCCCAGGGTCCTGGGATTGAGCCCCATGTCAGGCCCCCTGCTCAGTGGGGAACCTGCTTCTCCCTCTTCCTTTGCCCCTTCCCCTGCTTGTGCTTGCTTTCCCTCCCTCTGTCAAATAAATAAAATCTTAAAAAAAAAATTCTTACAAAGCTACTGGACTGTTGCTTTTATCAGCAATTGATTTTCACCAAGACATTCCAATGGGGAAAGATTATTCTTTTCAATAATGCTAAGACAACTAGATATCCACATGACAGATAAGTGAAAGTCAGTCCCATTCATCATACCATATACAAAAAATGAACTCAACATGGATAAAATTCCTAAATGTTAGAGCTAAAACTGTAAAACTTCTAGATGAAAACATAGATGTAAATCTTCCTGACCTTGGATTACACAAACTATTCCTCAGGTGTAACACCACAAGTACAGCAACAAAAAAAGAAACTGGATAGTGTCAAAATTAAAAATTTTGTGCTTCAGGGTGTCTCACTGGCTCAGTCAGAAGAGCATATGACTCTTGGAATCAAGGCCATGAGTTTGAGCCCCATGTTGGGTGTAGGGTTTTCTTAAATAAACCAAAAACAAGATTTGTGTGTGTGTGCTGCAAAGGACACATAATCAGGAAAATGAAAAGAAAACTCACAGAATTAGAGAAAATTTTTGCAATTATGTCTGAGAAGGAACTTGTATCTAGAATATAAAATTGCAATTTAATGGTAAGAAGACAACCCAATTTTAAAAGGGACCTGAATAGACACTTTTCCAAAGATATACAATGGCCTATAACCCATGAAAAGATGCTCAACATCATTAGCCATTAAGGAAATATACACAGATTCTTAAGCAAATATTAACAAATAGAATTTAGCAATATATGAAAGTAATTATATACCATACCCAAATGAGGTTTTAAGGATGCAGTCTGCTTCAGTATTTGAAAATTCATCAGGGTAATCTACCATGTTGACAAACTGAAGAAAAATCACATGAACATGACATTCAATGCAGAAAAAGCATTTGGAAAAAATTAAACATAAATGCTTGATTAAAAACTCTCAAAACTAGGAATAGAGAACTTCCTCAACTTGATAAAGAGCATCCATAAGAAAAATCTACAATTAACTTTATACTTAATGGTGAAGAATGAATGCTTTTCCCATAAGATTGGGAACAGAGAGAGTATAACTACTGTCATTGTAATAGCACTCCAACTGGGCTTAAGGGTTAATTTGCTTCCAGCTTATGCACTCCTTGCTTGCTGACCAAAGACCCTTGGCCTGTAGTAGAATGAACATACTCTCCTTGAGATTTGCAGACCGCTGACCTTGAGGAGTGAAGGACCCAACTTTCCCAGAAGATAAAGTCTGACTAAATTTGAAAACAGTTGCCGCTGATGCCAGCAAATCTATTCAGGGTCATGTCAACAAAGGACTAACCTAACTGCCTAGGCACTGTCTTCTCCTACACATACCCCCTCTCCCTTTACCCATGACTTCCTCTTTAAAACCTTCCAGGTCGGGGCTCCTGGGTGGCTCAGATGGTTAAGCGTCTGCCTTCTGTTCAGGTCATGATCTCCAGGTCTGGGATTGAGCCCCGTGTAGGACTCCCAGCTCAGCAGGGTGTCTGCTTCTCCTTCTCCCTCTCCCCTTGATTGTGTTCTGTCTCACTCTCAAATGAATAAGTAAAATCTTTTTTTTTTTTAAGATTTTATTCATTTATTTGACAGAGATTACAAGTAGGCAGAGAGGCAGGCAGTGTGGGGGACGGGGAAGCAGGCTCCCCACTGAGCAGAGAGCCCGATGCGGGGCTCCATCCCAGGACCCTGAGATTATGACCTGAGCCAAAGGCAGAGGCTTTAACCCCCTGAGCCACACAGGTGCCCCAAATAAGTAAAATCTTAAAAAAGCAAACGAAAAGCCTTCCAGCTCTCCTGGGAGGGAAAGATGTTCTTTGACCTGTTAGTACACCATCTTTCCAGGTTGCTGGCTTCCTGAATAAAGCAACCTTTCCTTTCCCAACATCACTTGTCTCCGGAGTATTGATTTTCAAGTGGTGAGCAGTTGAACCTGAGTTCAGAACCAGTTCTCAGTCTGTCACCAGTCCTGTTACACAAAGTGCCAGGAATTGTAGTCTGCTCAATTAAGTCAAGAAAAGGAAATAAAAGGTTTTCATGTCAGAAAGGAAGAAATGTTCTGTATACTGAGTGTATTAATGTCAATATTCTGGTTGGGATATCATACTAAAGTTTTGCAACATGCTGCCCTTGGGGGAACTGAGCAAAGGATACAAGGGTATCTTTGTATTATTTCTTACAATTGAAAGTTAAGACACAATTATCCCAAAATATAATGTTTTAAATTTTAAAAAAGTATGGATTGGGCCCAAATTCCTTTTATTTTTATATGCTTGCATTCTTAGCATTGCAGGGAAAGAAAAACACATCAATACTATTGGTTAGAGTATGAATTCTATTCCACAGTCCCTAGAGGAGCCATATTTTTTTTAGAACATGATTTTTTTTAATTTAATTAATTTATTTATTTGACAGAGAGAGATCACAAGTAGATAGGCAGGCAGAGAGAGAGAGGGAAGCAGGCTCCCTGCTGAGCAGAGAGCCCGATGCGGGACTCCATCCCAGGACCCTGAGATCATGACCTGAGCCGAAGGCAGCGGCTTAATCCACTGAGCCACCCAGGCGCCCCCGAACATGATTTTTTGCTTTCAACAAAAATAACTCATTCACGAGGCATGATGAATTGTTCAACAAGGATGCTGAATCTGAACTTGGGCAGGTTTTGTTTTACAGAACTGATGTCAGATATCCAATCAGTTGCTAGGAAAAGAAGCACAAAAATGCAAGAAATTGTCCCAAGTCCCTAGAGCTGACCGGTGAATTGGGAGGGAGTGATAATGGCCAATAATCCTGGCAAGAAACTTCTTTCATAGGATCTATTGGTTCCTAGTATGTTTTTGATTGAGAGGTGGGCAGAGGGGCAAATAATGATGGACTGTGTAGTCTTGCTAGAGGGATTTGGGTAGTAGAGCACCCAGATTGAGGATTATTTGCTTCCCTTTTAAAAGGGTAATTTGGGAGCGGGGGACACTTGGGTGGCGAAGTCAATTAAGCTTAAGCTCCAACTTTTGGTTTTGGCTCAGGTCATAATCTCAGGGTGGTGAGACTGATGCTCAGTGTGGGGTCCACGTGAGATTCTCCCTCTCCCTCAGCCCCTCCCTCTTGTGCTCTCTCTCTCTCTCTCTTTCAAATAAAATGGGAGGAAAAGGGTAATTGTGGGGGAACTTCTAGGGAAAACTGAACTTACTAGTAGATACACATAGATGAAGTTTGTTGATTATTTTAAACATTTAGCATTTATATTGCTGGCCATCCTTGAACCATCTCTGGAATCAGATAACAATTGTATTATGTGCATATATCAGAAGGCACCCAGATTTCCTGTAAGCCTGTCTCAATATTTTACTCAGGTTTTTGTTGTTAAGGTTCAAGTCCAGAAAACTGCCACCTTTTTCACCTTTGCCACAGGTTCTACAGGTGTCCCCAGCATATGGGTTACACTTTTAAGTGTGTGAACGACAAAGGGTGGAAATAGCACTGGGCTGAGAGAAAGAACCCCAAGGTTCTCCTCCTGAGTTTCATTAAGTAGTCGTAAACTTGGGCAAGGTTTTCCAACTATTTTCCTGGGCTTCGGTTCCTTATGTGTTGAGCAAACATTTGCCTATTGGTTAGCTGGGTAAGAGCGGCACAGAGATGATGACGAGGTGCTCCCTTCTCAGTTTTTTAGCAAAAAGCAGGAGACCGAGGTGGTTCTTAGGGTCCGTGAGGTTCTTGAGACCGCTTGTCACTCCTCAGCCTGATTTCTGGAGTAGAGTTAGCGGGTGCTCAATAATGAGTGAATGTGTGAGGGAAATGAGTGAGAAATGGAAGAGGCATTGCGCAGTTATCTAGCGAATTCCTGTAAAAAATTACAAATATTGCCGCCTTTCTCCTATAGTTCAAAACGATTGCGGGAACCTCACACACTTCGGAGGGAAAGCCTTTCTGATTACCCTGGGTAGAGAGGCGCACCGCAGAGCGGTGGGACAGAGCCCGGAGCCGACCCTCCGCGCATGCGCGCGCCCGCCCCGCCCCTCGTCACGCGCAGCCCTCTCCCTGCGCGCGCTTCGGAAGGCTGGCGGCGCGCGATCTCCGCGTCGCTCCGGGCTGGCGGCCGCGGCGCCGCGCGGGTGGGTGGGATCGTGGCGGAGCTCCCGGCGCCGGGGCAGGGGCGGGAGAGCGCCATGGCGGCGGCGGTGGCGGCGGTGGCAGCGGCATCCGGTCCCCGAGCCGCGGCGAGGTGAGGGGCCGCCTCTTCACGACTGAGGAGGCCAGAGCTGCTCGCCTGCCTTCCACGCGGGCCGCGGCTCCGGCATGGCTGGGATCATTAAGAAGCAGATCCTGAAGCACCTGTCCCGGTGAGAGCGCCAGCGCCATTCCCCAGCCGTCCCGGGGCCCTTCCTAACCTTCTTCGACCCTCCTCCGTACGCCCTCCTTTGGGCCGCTCTCCCCCTCCTTAGCCCGAGCTGGGACTCCTTGGCGGCCCTCGCCTCAACTCGAGCAGGACAGTCTCCGGCCCGTTCCGCCGGCCCCGACCGTTGTCACCACTCTGTTCTTCCTTCGTCCTGTGCTCTCCGGTGCAGGGTGCTTCTGCCCATGCTGGGGTGCCCCGGGCTTTCCTCTCGACCCTCGCAGCCTCCTTAAGCCTCCCGACCCTCAAAGATCTCCTGGCCGGCTGCCCCCGGCTCAGTTCCCAGTCAAGTCGCACACCGCCAAGCAGGTCACCTCGTCGTCGCTTGCACGCCTCTTTCTCTCCTTACTTAGTTTTCACTCCTTATTCCAGACAGGTGTTGGGGATGCCTTAATACTTTCAGCCAGCCTTTGTATCTCAAGGGGAGGGTGGTTCTAGCCTTGTACACGCTAGTGGTTTTCCGGAGGTAGGAGTAGGGGGGCGGAGCCAGTCAACGGGGACACTGGGCCCTTGCACGCTTATCTTACCTGGTTTTCCGTTGCCTGGATGAGTGGTATGTGAGACCCTTCTGCTGCCACTGCATCCCCCTTTCTCACTGAGACTCTGTCTTGTTTACTCTTACTTTGATTTTAGACTTTAATTAATAATTAGATTCAGATACATCTGTTGGTTAATAACCATGTTGTAATAGTAAAAGCAGATTGGAGGCTGGAACTGGAAGGTGCCTTTGGACCCTTTACTGGGATTAACTTCCTAATAAATTCTTTTTCAGATAGCATTCATCTGGGTGTTCCACGACTTTGGTTGTTCTGTATAAAGATTTTAAAGTAGGACTAATGATTGTGAAATGGTATAGAAAATTTAAAGGAAAACTTAATTTCAATAAAAACAGAAGCAGAGAATTTTAGGATTTAGAGATGATTTAACCTAATATAGCATTGTGTTTAAGAGCCCAGACTCTTTCTGGTTTACTTTCTTAACTGTAAAATGAGGATAATAATAGTACTCTAACTCAAAGGGGTTTTTTTTTAGTGTTTTTTTTTAAGATTTTATTTATTTGAGAGACAGAACATGAATGGTGGGGAAGGCCAGTGGGAGAGGGAGAAGCAGACTACCACTCTGAGCAGGGAGCCCCACCCTGGGCTCTATCCCAGGACCCTGAGGTCATGACCTGAGCCAAAGGCAGATACTTAACTGGCTGAGCCACCCAGGCACCCCTGAAACGGTTATTTTGAGGATTAAATATAGGTAAAGACAGCACAGTGCCTAGCACATAGTAAGTGCTCAATTGAAACACGAGCTATAGGGGCGCCTGGGTGGCTCAGTCATTAAGCTCTGCCTTTGGCTCAGGTCATGATCCCAGAGTCCTGGGATCAAGCCTCGCATCGGGCTCCCTGCTCGGGCTCCCTGCTCGGTGGGAAACCTGCTGCTCCCTCTCCCACTCCTGCTTGTTCCCTCTCTCCTTGTTTCTCTCTGTGAAATAAATAAATAAAATCTAGGGGGAAAAAAAAAAAAAACAACCCATGAGCAATAGTTATCTTTTGGGACACCACTTGTGTGACAATTTGATATAAGCCATAGACTTCTTCAGAAAAATCTGCATATGCAAAGAGGTTTTTTTTTAATGTAAATTCTGGGGGAGAGTTATGAAGACCAAAAGCACATGCTGAATTCTGCAAGTCATCCTGGAACTAGGTGAATAACCCCTGACTAGTTCCACTCTTTAATTTTATGTCTGAGGAAACTAAAGCCTAGAGAGGGCAAACAACTTTCCCAAATTGCAATGGAAGGTAATGTGGTGGAATAGAACCCAGCTTGCTTTCTTTCTTTTTTTAAGATTTTATTATTTTTAAGTAATCTCTATAAGCAGCCTAGGGATTAAATTCACAGCTCTGAGTTCACGAGTCATTGTTCCACTGACTGAACCAGCCAGGAGCCCCTAGAACCCAGCTTTCTAATTCTGGTGTTTTTCCCTTTAGTGCACATATGTTCTGTGCACTCTCAGTGAGTATAGAGTTTTTAAAGAAAAATTTTAATAATGCATGCTGACATATTCAGTAGATCCTTAGTGAACAGAGTATCTCTTTTAGATGAAGTAGGAATAGGTATGACAGACATTGGGAGAAATTTCTAGTTTTCTCAGTGTTAACGTGGTTGACTGAGGAGGAAGAGGAAGAAAAGGTTATTTGGGGCTGCAATATCAGGGTTCCAGGAAAAGATCGTAGGACTTGGATCTGGTTGAGGGACAGGTCACGCTCCTTGCACCTTTCTGTTTGTTTATCCTGGAAAAGTGGCCTAATCAAGTATGACATTTGTATCTCTGTATGGTCTCTGTGATACCTACAGAAGCTGGCCTGCCTGGAGGGGAATTACAGTTTCTGTGGGTTACCAAATCTCATGGGGAAGGAGAAGAGAGAGTATACTGAGTTACTATGTTAAATAAACATTTGAAGGTGTTTAATAATGATTTGTTTATGATGACAGGGCCACTTGACCTGGAGGAGAGTGTCTTAACAGCAGGAAGGATAGCCCAGTGACTCTCATGTTTAATTTTGGTCATGAAGTTCTGGATATTAATAGTGGTTTGTTGGAATGCATCTTCTTTATTAGTATTTTGGTAAACAAGACTTGAGGGAGGTGGTCTTCAGGATATTTCTGTTAAGTGCCTGCTCCAGGCCAGGCCCTGATCTGGGCACTGGGGATTCAGCAGGGAAGAAATGTGAACATCTTTTAAGGGCTTTATGTGGTTTGGATGACTGCTGTGTAGTACACATAACTTCAATGCCCAGTATTCATTTAAATAGACCCAGGAGAAGACCTTTACTTAGAAACAAAAGTAATCATTTAAAAAGAAATCCAGAATTGATTTTTTACTACATTAGATTATTATTGTTTTAGATCACCTTAGTTAATGACCTTTCGTAAGAAGAAATATGATTGATTGTCATGTAAGTCAAGGGACTATGGCTCAGGGAAAGAGCGTGGACTCTGGAGCCAGAGAAGCCTGATTCACCTTCCAGCTCTGTCACCTAATGAACAGGTCAGCCTTTTTGAGCTGGTTCTGTTATCTGTAAAAGGTGAGAATAAGGAAGAATACCATGTACCTAGCAGAATTTTTTGAGGATTGGGGATAAAGTATTTATTATTATAATGCCTAGCATGTAAATAGGTAACTATGTAAGTAGGTAGTTATGTAAAGAGTAACTATTGTAACATGATTGTTGAAGTTAGGGATACTACCCTGGTATGAATGGCAGTAATCCACCTGACTGGCTCTTTTATCTTAATTATTTTAAAAAATATTTTATCCATTCATTTGACAGAGCACAGGCAGGGGGAGGGGCAGGCAGAGGGAGAGGGAGAAGTAGGCTCTCTGAGGAGCAGGGAGCCCCATGCAGGGATTCCAGGACTCAGGATAATGACCTGAGCTGAAGGCAGATGCCTGACTGACTGAGCCACCCAGGCGCCCCCTGTCTTGGGATGCCTGGGTGGTTCAGTCGGTTAAGTATCTGCCATCAGCTTGAATCATGATCCCAGGGTCCTGGAATCAAGTCTCACACTGGGCTCCATGCTCAGTGGGGAGCCTGCTTTTCCCTCTGGCCTACCAGAAGTCTTAATTATTTACTCTAAATAGCTGCAGGAAATGATTCTGAGGGATAGAGACACAGCTGATAGATATGATAGATTTTGAAAAACATAAGTATTAGGTGAAATGCAGAAGCATACAAGATTTCATAGTCCCCTTGGAGAATAAGAGAGCCTACTGTGAACTCAGCCCTCTTAGCTCCTGATCACTGTCTCCCCTCATTATTACTCATCCTTCCGAAGAGATCATCCTGGTCAGCCCCCAGGGGACAGTGGGGAGCTGCAGGTTGAGAGAGGCCCACTTCCGGCCCAGGGTCTGTGTAGGTGAAGGTTTGTAGAAGTAGTCTCAACTTCCAGGTCTTCCTTTAGACTAGACGACTTATCACCTTTATTTTCTAAATAATTATTTTGTTCATTTTCCAGTAATGGTCAAATCATACATGTCTTTGTTTCCTTTCCACATTTTTTTGGTGTTGCTTCAGAATAAAACATTTTTTTTTTAACTTAGCAAATACTTAATAACAACCAACTGTGTGAATAAGCACTTTACAAGTCTTATAATGATGTAATTCTCAGACTAACCTTATGAGGTAGTTATTAGGCCTACTTTATACTTGAAGAAATGACGCCCAGAGAGGTTAAGCAACTTGTGCAAAGAATCATGACTAGTAGTTGATGGAATTGAGATTCAAAGGTAGGTTCTCTGATTCTCTTTACTGCTGTGCTGCTGTACACTTCTCATCTACTGAATTAATTTCAAATTAAATACACTCTTGTCACCAGCATCCATATGAGGAAACAGTATTGCTAGCACCTATGAAGCCCTCTTGTGTTTTCTTCTGTCATTGTCTCTACCAAGGAGTAAACCACTGTCCTGATTTCTAACAACACAGATTAGTTTTGTCCATTTTTGTTTTATTTTATTCTATTTTCACATAATGTATTATTTGTTTCAGGTGTACAGGTCTGTGATTCATCAGTCTTGCACAATACACAGCACTCACCATAGCACATACCCTCCCCCGCGTCCATCTCCTAGCCACCCCATCCCGCCCCCACCTCCCCTCCAGCAACCCTGTTTGTTTCTTAAGATTAAGAGTCTCTTAGTGTTTGTCTCTCTGTTTTTGTTCTTTATATAAGTGGAATCATATCGTATGTATGCTTCTATGTCTGGCTTCTTAACTCAACATTTTTATGAGATTAATTTTTTTTAAATGAAAACTTTTTTTTTTTTTTCCATTTGACAGAGAGAGAGAGAGAGATCACAAGTAGGCAGAGAGCAGACAGAGAGGGGAAGCAGGCTCCCTGCTAAGCAGAGAGCCTGATGTGGAGCTTGATCATGACCTGAGCCAAAGGCAGAGGGTTGACCCACTGAGCCGCCCAGGCACCCCCATTTTTGTGAGATTAAACCCTGTTGCTGCATCAAGTTGTAGATTCTGCATTTTCATTGCTGTATGGTATTCTGTTATGCGACTATACTTCAATTTATTTATATACTTTACTATTGATGGACATTTGGTTAGTTTCCCAGTGTAGGGCCATGATGAATAGTGCTGCTAGAACATTCTAGTATATGTCCTCTGGTGAACAAATATCCACGTATCTTTCGGGGATATACATAGGAGTGGAATTTCTGGGTTGCAGGATATGAACATTTTAAATTGTAGTAGATATTATTAAACAGTTTTCCAAAGTGTCTATACCAATTTGCACTGCCAGTGGAAGTGTTGGAGAGTTCTGGTTGCTCTACATCCTTGCCAACACTTGGTATTTTTCATCTCTTTCATTTTAGCCATTCTGATGGATGTGTTTTTAAAAATTTTTTTACTTCATCTGAGGTAAACCAGATGGCCACTTTATTTTTGCCTATGTTTAGTTTTCAAATTCTGATCTATTTGTAAATTTTAGTCACAAGCAAATGTCAGAACATTGAAAACATCTTTTTGGAGCACTGTTCAAATTAGGCAGGTTCAATAAAAATAATTAGGATAATTTATGACTGCTAACCCATAACATACTTTTTTTTTTTTTAAAGATTTATTTAGTTTTTTTCAGAGAGAGAGAGAGAGACAACGTGTATGGGGGTGGGGGAGAGCAGAGGGGGAGAGAAACTCAAGCAGATATGCAACACTAGCTCAGAGCTGGATGCGGGACTTGATCTCACAATCCATGAGATTGCAACCCATGACATCATGACCTGAGGCAAAACCAATAGTTGGGTGCTTAACCGCTTTACTGACTGTGCCACACAGGCATCCCTAACAATATTTCTTACTTGGAATGGACCTCAGGCTTAGTTCCCTGTAGCAGTTGTGTGCATTAAGAGAAAGGGGGTACTGTTCTTCAGGCATTTGGGTTTTTGTTAAATATTTGATCTTCAGACTACCCTGGATAATAGTTTCATTCTGTTCTGTAAGCAGGGCACCCCATTTACATACCACTTCATCTTTACTAAAGGCACTAAGATTTGAATTTCATAGCTTTTGTATTACAATCTTTACAGCTTTCCAAGGTCTTTTGTAAAACATTGTCTTTTGTCTTAAAAAGTAGCATTTAAAAGCAATAAAAATTTAAAGCAGTACTGTTGTACTGTATCTGATACACAGCAGCTTAATGTATGGCTCACAATAATGAAATAACCTGCTTTGAGAAATTGATTGAGAGGCATGTCAATGTAGCAGAAAGAACCAGGACTTTGGATTCGAAAAGGTGGCTGTGCATTCTGACTCTGTCACTTAAAAGCTATGTATTCTGCAAGTCTTTTAGCTTCTTGAAGTTTCAGTTTACTCATCTGTAAGATGGGGGATAATAATGGACAATGTGGTTTTGAGGATTAGAAATCATTTATAAAAATGGTCCTGAGGGGCGCCTGGGTGGCTCAGTGGGTTAAAGCCTCTGCCTTCGGCTCAGGTCATGATCCCAGGGTCCTGGGATCAAGCCCCGCATTGGGCTCTCTGCTCCGCGGGGAGCCTGCTTCCCCCTCTCTCTCTGCCTGCCTCTCTGCCTAGTTGTGATTTCTCTCTGTCAAAAAAAAAAAAAAAAAAAATTGTCCTGAAAAAGTATTCAGTAAATAGTAACTATTATTATTTATCTAGTATTTAAGTTACTCAAGAGAGATTGCTTTTAGTTTCTGAAGATAACACTTTTCAACATCTTTAAGGTTGTCCCTAACATATCTAAAAAATTAGACCTTTGAACATTTATTTATTTGTTTATTTTAAAGATTTTTTTTGTTTATTTGACAGAGAGACACACAGCGAAAGAGGGAACCCAAGCAGGGGGAGTGGGAGAGGGTGAAGCAGCTCTTGGCTGAGCCGGGAGCCTGATGCAGGGCTTGATCCCAGGACCCTGGGATCATGACCTGAGCCAAAGGCAGAGGCTTAATGACTGGGACACCCACGTGCCCAGTAGACCTTTGAATATTTAGAAATTACGTTTAACATTGTAATACAAAGAGGTGGAGATGGATGTTCTTTGTATCAATGCTTAAAGAGAGAAGGGAAGAAGGGCTATTTCTGTTTATTTTATTTTATTATTTTTTTTAATATCAGGGCATACTACAGAGGAAACTTTGACCTCAGCATAGGTGAAATAACTGAAATATATACATGAGGTTGGGTCCTTAGTGGATGTACTTATATAACCTAAGAACATAGCATAATCATATACTGTATTCTTAGAGTGAAAAAAAATCAGTGGTCATTTAGTTGTCTTCACCTATAAGTATGGCTTTAATTATTGAGAGAAAAAAAAGTTTTTTAGATTATTTATTTATTTGAGAGAGAGCAGAGAAAGCAAGAGAGAACATGGGTTGAGGGGAAGGGGAAAGGGAGAAACAGGCTCCCTGCTGAGCAGGGGGCTCATCCTTGGGGATGAGGGGGCATCATCCCAGGACCCTGGGATCATGACCTGAGACAAGGGGAGATGCTTAACTGACTGAGGCACCCAGGTGCCCCCAAAAAGATTCTTTTTTTTTTTTTTTTTTTTTTTTCTGATTGTAGCCCTTGCTCTTAATCACCCCACTAGGGAGTGTTTTTTTTTTTTTTTTTTCCATTTTATTTATTTTTTCAGCGTAACAGTATTCATTCTTTTTGCACAACACCCAGTGCTCCATGCAAAACGTGCCCTCCCCATTACCCACCACCTGTTCCCCCAACCTTCCACCCCTGACCCTTCAAAACCCTCAGGTTGCCCCAGCCTCCCACCCCTGACCCTTCAAAACCCTCAGGTTGTTTTTCAGAGTCCATAGTCTCTTATGGTTCGCCTCCCCTCCCCAATGTCCATAGCCCGCTCCCCCTCTCCCAATCCCACCTCCCCCCAGCAACCCCCAGTTTGTTTTGTGAGATTAAGAGTCATTTATGGTTTGTCTCCCTCCCAATCCCATCTTGTTTCATTTATTCTTCTCCTATCCCCCTACCCCCCCATGTTGCTTCTCCATGTCCTCATATCAGGGAGATCATATGATAGTTGTCTTTCTCCGATTGACTTATTTCACTAAGCATGATACGCTCTAGTTCCATCCACGTCGTCGCAAATGGCAAGATTTCATTTCTTTTGTTGGCTGCATAGTATTCCATTGTGTATATATACCACATCTTCTTTATCCATTCATCTGTTGATGGACATCTAGGTTCTTTCCATAGTCTGGCTATTGTAGACATTGCTGCTATAAACATTCGGGTACACGTGCCCCTTCGGATCACTATGTTTGTATCTTTAGGGTAAATACCCAGTAGTGCAATTGCTGGGTCATAGTGTAGTTCTATTTTCAACATTTTGAGGAACCTCCATGCTGTTTTCCAGAGTGGTTGCACCAGCTTGCATTCCCACCAACAGTGGAGGAGGGTTCCCCTTTCTCCACATCCTCGCCAGCATCTGTCGTTTCCTGACTTGTTAATTTTAGCCATTCTGACTGGTGTGAGGTGATATCTCATTGTGGTTTTGATTTGTATTTCCCTGGTGCCGAGTGACGTGGAGCACTTTTTCATGTGTCTGTTGGCCATCTGGATGTCTTCTTTGCAGAAATGTCTGTTCATGTCCTCTGCCCATTTCTCGATTGGATTGTTTGTTCTTTGGGTGTTGAGTTTGCTAAGTTCCTTATAGATTTTGGATACTAGCCCTTTATCTGATATGTCGTTTGCAAATATCTTCTCCCATTCTGTCAGTTGTCTTTTGGTTTTGTTAACTGTTTCCTTTGCTGTGCAAAAGCTTTTGATCTTGATGAAATCCCAATAGTTCATTTTTGCCCTTGCTTCCCTTGCCTTTGCCGTTGTTCCTAGGAAGATGTTGCTACGGCTGAGGTCGAAGAGGTTGCTGCCTGCATTCTCCTCAAGGATTTTGATGGATTCCTTTCTCACATTGAGGTCCTTCATCCATTTGGAGTCTATTTTCGTGTGTGGTGTAAGGAAGTGGTCCAATTTCATTTTTCTGCCTGTGGCTGTCCAATTTTCCCAGCACCATTTATTGAAGAGGCTGTCTTTTTTCCATTGGACATTCTTTCCTGCTTTGTTGATGATTAGTTGACCATAGAGTTGAGGGTCGATTTCTGGGCTCTCTATTCTGTTCCACTGATCTATGTGTCTGTTTTTGTGCCAGTACCATGCTGTCTTGATGATGACAGCTTTGTAATAGAGCTTGAAGTCCGGAATTGTGATGCCACCAACTTTGGCTTTGTTCTTCAATATTCCTTTGGCTATTCGAGGTCTTTTCTGGTTCCATATAAATTTTAGGATTATTTGTTCCATTTCTTTGAAAAAAATGGATGGTATTTTGATAGGGATTGCATTAAATGTGTAGATTGCTTTAGGTAGCATAGACATTTTCACAATATTTATTCTTCCAATCCAGGAGCATGGAACATTTTTCCATTTTTTTGTGTCTTCCTCAGTTTCTTTTATGAGTACTTTATAATTTTCTGTGTATAGATTCTTAGTCTCTTTGGTTAGGTTTATTCCTAGGTATCTTATAGTTTTGGGTACAATTGTAAATGGGATTGACTCCTTAATTTCTCTTTCTTCAGTCTTGTTGTTGGTGTACAGAAATGCAACTGATTTCTGTGCATTGATTTTATATCCTGACACTTTGCTGAATTCCTGTATAAGTTCTAGCAGTTTTGGAGTGGAGTGTTTTGGGTTTTCCACATATAGTATCATATCATCTGCGAAGAGTGATAGTTTGACTTCTTCTTTACCAATTTGGATGCCTTTAATTTCTTTTTGTTGTCTGATTGCTGAGGCTAGGACTTCTAGTACTATGTTGAATAGCAGTGGTGATAATGGACATCCCTGCCATGTTCCTGACCTTAACGGAAAAGCTTTCAGTTTTTCTCCATTGAGAATGATATTTGCAGTGGGTTTTTCATAGATGGCTTTGATAATATTGAGGTATGTGCCCTCTATCCCTACACTTTGAAGAGTTTTGATCAGGAAGGGATGCTGTACTTTGTCAAATGCTTTTTCAGCATCTATGGAGAGTATCATATGGTTCTTGTTCTTTCTTTTATTAATGTGTTCTATCACATTGATTGATTTGCGGATGTTGAACCAACCCTGCAGCCCTGGAATAAATCCCACTTGATCGTGGTGAATAATCCTTTTAATGTACTGTTGAATCCTATTGGCTAGTATTTTGGCGAGAATTTTTGCGTCTGTGTTCATCAAGGATATTGGTCTGTAGTTCTCTTTTTTGGTGGGATCCTTGTCTGGTTTTGGGATCAAGGTGATGCTGGCCTCATAGAATGAGTTTGGAAGTTTTCCTTCCATTTCTATTTTTTGGAACAGTTTCAGGAGAATAGGAATTAGTTCTTCTTTAAATGTTTGGTAGAATTCCCCTGGGAAGCCGTCTGGCCCTGGCTTTTGTTTGTTTGGAGATTTTTGATGACTGTTTCAATCTCCTTACTGGTTATGGGCCTGTTCATGTTTTCTATTTCTTCCTGGTTCAGTTGTGGTAGTTTATATGTCTCTAGGAATGCATCCATTTCTTCCAGATTGTCCAATTTGTTGGCGTAGAGTTGCTCATAGTATGTTCTTATAATTGTCTGTATTTCTTTGGTGTTAGTTGTGATCTCTCCTCTTTCATTCATGATTTTATTTATTTGGGTCCTTTCTCTTTTCTTTTTGATGAGTCTGGCCAGGGGTTTATCAATCTTATTGATTCTTTCAAAGAACCAGCTCCTAGTTTCATTGATTTTTTCTATTGTTTTTTTGGTTTCTATTTCGTTGATTTCTGCTCTGATCTTTATGATTTCTCTTTTCCTGCTGGGTTTAGGGTTTCTTTCTTGTTCTTTCTCCAGCTCCTTTACGCGTAGGGTTAGATTGTGTACTTGAGACCTTTCTTGTTTCTTGAGAAAGGCTTGTACCGCTATATATTTGCCTCTCAGAACTGCCTTTGCTGTGTCCCACAGATTTTGAACTGTTGTGTTTTCATTATCATTTGTTTCCATGAATTTTTTCAATTCTTCTTTAATTTCCTGGTTAACCCATTCATTCTTTAGAAGGATGCTGCTTAGTCTCTATGTATTTGGGTTCTTTCCAGCTTTCCTCTTGTGATTGAGTTCTAGCTTCAGAGCATTGTGGTCTGAAAATATGCAGGGAATAATCCTAATCTTTTGATACCGGTTGAGACCTGATTTGTGACCCAGGATGTGATCTATTCTGGAGAAGGTTCCATGTGCACTAGAGAAGAATGTGTATTCTGTTGCTTTGGGATGAAATGTTCTGAATATATCTGTGATGTCCATCTGGTCCAGTGTGTCATTTAAGGCCTTTATTTCCTTGTTGATCTTTTGCTTGGATGATCTGTCCATTTCAGTGAGGGGAGTGTTCAAGTCCCCTACTATTATTGTATTATTATTGATGTGTTTCTTTAATTTTGTTATTAATTGGTTTATATAGTTGGCTGCTCCCACGTTAGGGGCATAGATATTTAAAATTGTTAGATCTTCTTGTTGGACAGACCCTTTGAGTAGGATATAGTGTCCTTCCTCATCTCTTATTATAGTCTTTGGCTTAAAATCTAATTGATCTGATATAAGGATTGCCACCCCAGCTTTCTTCTGATGCCCATTAGCATGGTAAATTGTTTTCCACCCCCTCACTTTAAATCTGGAGGTGTCTTCGCGTCTAAAATGAGTTTCTTGTAGGCAACATACTGATGGGTTTTGTTTTTTTATCCATTCTGATACCCTGTGTCTTTTGATTGGGGCATTTAGCCCATTAACATTCAGGGTAACATTGAGAGATATGAATTTAGTGCCATTATTAGCCTGTAAGGTGACTGTTACTGTATATTGTCTCTGTACCTTTCTGATCTACTACTTTTAGGCTCTCTCTTGGCTTAGAGGACCCCTTTCAATATTTCCTGTAGAGCTGGTTTGGTGTTTGCAAATTCTTTCAGTTTTTGTTTGTCCTGGAAGCTTTTGATCTCTCCTTCTATTTTCAGTGATAGCCTAGCTGGATAGAGTATTCTTGGCTGCATGTTTTTCTCGTTGAGTGCTCTGAATATATCATGCCAGCTCTTTCTGGCCTGCCAGGTCTCTGTGGATAAGTCTGCCGCCAATCTAATATTTTTACCATTGTATGTTACAGACTTCTTTTCTCGGGCTGCTTTCAGGATTTTCTCTTTGTCACTAAGACTTGTAAATTTTACTATTAGGTGACGGGGTGTGGACCTATTCTTGTTGACTTTGAGGGGGGTTCTCTGCATCTCCTGGATTTTGATGCTTGTTCCCTTTGCCATATTAGGGAAATTCTCTCCAATGATTCTCTCCAATAGACCTTCTGCTCCCCTCTCTGTTTCTTCTTCTTCTGGAATCCCAATTATTCTAATGTTGTTTCGTCTTATGGTGTCACTTATCTCTCGAATTCTCCCCTCATGGTCCAGTAGCTGTTTGTCCCTCTTTTGCTCGGCTTCCTTATTCTCTGTCATTTGGTCTTCTATATCACTAATTCTTTCTTCTGCCTCATTTATCCTAGCAGTGAGAGCCTCCATTTTTGATTGCACCTCATTAATAGCTTTTTTGATTTCAACTTGGTTAGATTTTAGTTCTTTAATTTCTCCAGAAAGGGCTTTAATATCTCCAGAGAGGGTTTCTCTAATATCTTCCATGCCTTTTTCGAGCCCGGCTAGAATGTTCAGAATCGTCATTCTGAACTCTTGATCTGACATATTACCCATGTCTGTGTTGATTAGGTCCCTAGCCTTCGGTACTGTCTCTTGTTCTTTTGTTTGTGGTGATTTTTTCCGCCTTGTCATTTTGTCCAGATAAGAGGATATGAAGGAGCAAATAAACTACTAAAAGGGTGGCAAAGACCCCGGAAAAATGCGCTGTAACCAAATCAGAAGAGACCCCAAAGTGTGGGGGGGAGAAAGGGGATAAAAACAGGTTCTTTCAGAAAGTGGTTGATTTTCTGTTTCTAGAGTTGCTGTTCTTCTTCTCTTCGCTCTCCCGTTGGATTTGCAGGTGTTTGCAATGTTTAGATAAGCTATCGAGCTGATCTCCTGCTACCTGATGTAGTCTCAGGCTGCTACTTCTCCGCCATCTTGACCCCTCCCGCCAAAAAGATTCTTTTCATCACAACTCAATTATCTACACCCTCCGTGATGGCAGGGGACTGTGGTCCCTTGGCTGCTTTGAAAACCAGAGAGTTTGAGAGTGCTCTGAGTGGGTGCAGGAGAAGGTGTGTGGAGTGGGAGTGCATGGCTGGAATTCAAGGAGCCTTAGATGTGGGGAATGGGAATAGTAGTGGGGGGAACAGAAGGACAAGGAAACCCAATTCATCCAGTATTGTTAAGGGAACTTTTATTTTTGTGTGATGAGGCAAGTATTTGCTACTGATGCTGATTGTAGATACTAAAGAATATTTTCCAGTATTTAAAGCAGTAAAATCAATCAGTACTTATAGTAAAGGGGAAAACTTAAGTGTAAAGTAATACACATTAGAACTTAGGTAAAGGGTATGTTTTTTGTACCTTCTTGCCATAAAAATAAGGACTAGATGTACTATAAAATACTTGTTGGATTGACATTTTTTTATTTGCCCACAGCAGTGATCATTTTACATGTATACTTAGTCCTTATAATGCATTGGTCATATATAGCTTGGATGTCAGCTTATCATTTTAAAAAATTAGAACATCGATGGTGGGAGATCAGTGTATTTAAGTCTCTGACTTATGAAAGTGGTATGTTCTCAAATTTTATTTCTAAGTTTGGGGTTTGGAGTATGTATTTCAGTAGAAATAGTGTATTAAATGTTGAGTAGGTTTCCAAGTTAGCCCACCGGGTTCTTGGTTGTTAGGGAACCATATGAAGGAGGAGTGGAGATAGAGAAGAAGAGAGAAGTTTTTTCTCTCCCATTTCTTGGAGTAAGATCTTTTAGATCATTGAGATCATTGTATCTCAGCAGGACTTTTTGTGGTTGTGATTAAGGGGTGTGGCCAGCGTTTAGTCAGCAGGCTAGAGACTGATATCATTCAGTTTGCAGAATAATCTCACATAAAGAAGCATTGTTCTTTGTTCTTTTTGAATTTTGAATATTTGTTAGGTGCATGGGTTAATTACCCATTTAAATTATGTAAACCTAGAATCTAATTCTATTGTAATAAGCACAAAATATTGTAAACTTTAAACTATAGGGAGTGTTCTAGACTGCAACTGCCATGGGGGAAGATTGTTTTGAACTTTATCAAATGTTTGTCATTATTTTAGAAAATGTTGTCACTCTTGGCAGTGACACTCGTGGAATTCAGTCTGTTAGTACTGAGAATCACTGACTTAGACTAAATTCTAAATCAGCTGAAGTTTGCTCTTGATACACTCTTTGTTCCCTTGATGTCTTTCCCATCTCCTAAGGTCCTCATGCACCCTGTTGCCCCAGTTCTACCTGCAGCCCTGCTCCTCTCACTTTTGCTCCCAATTCCCATTTCTTTAGGATGTATAATTTCAGCTAAGTCAGGAGGGGAATGTAGAGAATGTATTTTTGAAGGAATCCTACTCTAATTAAACCAGTTCTAATTCAGAATATGTCCCGCAGGGTCAGCTCCCCTAAATTACTCTTAATTTCATAGCATTTGGCCCCGCAAATACTCTGGAAGTTCCCTGTTTGTTTTTGATTTTCCAAAAACTGTTTCTTTGGCAGTTGGGGTGGGGCAGGGAGTTGGGCAGCCATTTGTGGCATGTATGAGTCTTCTGAAAGTTGGAGAATTCCAATATACAGAAAATCCAGATAAGGATTGGCTAAATTCGTTCAAGCTGAGTGCCTCCAGCCCTCTGGTCTAGTACTTTCTCAGGCAGAGCTGAAAACATCCACTTCCCATTCCTAAGAAAAATCTGTCTTTCATTTTCTTTTTTGTTTCCTTCTTTCTTTTCTTGAAATCTGTGGGGTATTTGTTGTTGTTTTGGTTTTTGTTTTTTTAACTTAACGTGAAAGAAGGAACTGCAGTTCAGGAATACATTTCATTTGAGAAAATGTCTTAACAGAGGCTGATGTGAAATTAGAGGTCTGGCAGTGTCTTCTAAGATATCCTTTTCCTGAACCTCAGCAGAGTCCTCACTGTCTCCCTTCCTTTCAGGTGATGTTGGCTGTTGCTCCTTAGTCCTCTGAACCCACAGGAGAGGGTCCTCAGTCTCTTTGAGGAAGATGCACTACAAGATAGTTGGATGGTCAGCTGCAGGTGGTGTGTCAGCCATTCTCAGATAGGAGTCTAGCCATCCCCTCAGATAGCCCCATACCCTGGGCTGCCTTTGTGCACTGTGTTTCTGAGGCCATTTATTCATTGATTCTGTCAGGAAACTTTTTTACTGACCACCTGAATCGTATGCCGAGTACTAGCAACTCGAAAACAAATGAGACAGGATTCCCTTTCAGGGACTCAACTGCCTCAATTGCCTCAACAGCAATAACCAGACCTGTAAACAGTCAGCCCAGTAAGGCATTAAGAAGTATCTGTTGAATCTGGGGGCCACAGATAGTCACAGGCAGAAAGGTGATGCCGGGCAGAGGGAGCTGCATGAGTAATGGTACTGAGTTGAGAAACAGAAGGGGACCTTTAAGAGACCGCATATGGTTCTATGTCACTGGAATGTAGGGTTTGAGGGTGGGACGTAGCAAGAGACAATATTGGAAAGATAGAGGCTGGATCATAGAAGCCTGTATACTAAGTCCAGGCATCTAGATAGGGCTCAGCTTGTTTTCGGCAATTGAAACTCCAAACCTCTGTAATTGTTTTGATTTTGTTAAAAGTGAGAAAGATGGGGGGGAAAAGTCAGAGAGATGGTATAGTGTAGTTAAGGCTGCAAGTTCTTGAGCCATACTGCTTGATTTTGAATCTTAGCTTGTTATGATCTTGGGCAAGTTATTTGACCTTTCTATGCTTCAGTTCTCTCTACTATAGAATGGAGATAATAGTTTTCATTTATATCATGGGGATATTGAGAGAAATAAATTAATTAAAAATGTATAACAAAGTGCATATTAGGACAGTATCTGGAATAAAGTAAGCAATCATTAAATGTTAGCTATTATTTTAAAAATAATTTTTGTTCTCAGAGAAATATCCTCCTTTTTCATTTTTCCTAATTTTTTTTTTTTTTTTATTTTAAAAGCTTCTAGGAAAGGCTTTTAGAATATACTAATCTCTCTCTCCTTTTTAAAAACCTGGCACTTTTTATTGTCTCTAATGGGAAGGGTGTGCCTTCTTCCTCGGTGTCACAGATAAATTTATTTCCGTGTTTATATACAACACTCTTAAATCTGGTTTAACATGTCTGGTTCATTAGAGTATTATAGTTGGTTTACAGTGGGTGGAAGAATGTGGCTGGATTGTTGGATATACCCTTTAGTTCATTCCATCTATGTGGCAGTTACCATTTATTTGCTTTGTATTATTATCAGTAAACATTAACTGAGCATTCTTATGCTAGACTGTGTGCCAGACACAGATCTAAGTGAAACAGTTCTAACTCTTGAGGAGTCATAGCCCTCCTTGGAGTTAGAGACCTTCGTTTTTATTTTAAGCTCTTCTTTGTCTCCTCCACAGCTACTTATACGGTTTGAACCTATTTACTTCAGTCAGTCGTTGTGCTACTGTCTTAGGTGTTTGTTCATTGAATGATCTCTGCCTGGGAAACTACTCAAAGTAGTAAACATTAATTGAGCATTCTTGCTCAATTGCTAAGGCTTTTTTTTCACTAGCAGATGTAAAACATGGCTCATTTTGAACAGTCTCTGCTCCCCTTCCCTTTTTAAATAGGCTTCCTGCCCAGCGTGGAGCTCAATGCGGGGCTTGAAGTCAGGACCCTGAGATCAAGACCTGAACCAATATCGAGAGTCGGATGCTAGACACCCAGGAGCCCAGAGCCGTCTCTGCCTCTTAAAATAAGCAAATATTAGGCCAGTTCTGCTCAAAAATTAAGGACAGCCTCGCGTATGAAATTTTTTTTCCTCAGTTTCCTTCTTGAGCAATTTTCAAAGCTCAGATAATTTATATGCCATACTTCTTTAAATAATTGTTTGAGGCTATGCCATGAAGAAATATCTGTTCACATTCAGTAGTGAATGACCAGCAGTGCCTGTTCTGAGCATTAGCAGCTGCAGTTTCACTTTGATGAATCCAAGAGCCCAGGTGTAAGTCTTAAAATTAGAACTATAATACTCAGATTTCATTAATTCTACTGTTGATGTGGCTTGGGAATTGTCAAGACCTGGAAATACAAAGGAAATTAAAGGGAATATGTTAGGATGACAAGGAATGTTTCTAACAAAGTGAGATTTGCCAAGACTTTGGACATGAAGTGTAGTATCTTCAGGGCTGGTTCAGGGGAGAGAATCTGGGACCCAATCAGTAGGGGAACTGAATAGTTAAAGAATTAAGAGGGAAGAGGGCAGCTGTTTCTGAGTTACAGTTGGTAAGAAGCCCCCACTATCTTCGTCCTAATTCTAGGATGACCAGGGAAAAGTTATGTGGAAAGACATTGGATAAGAAGTTACAGCCATAATTTCAAGTGGTACTCAAATGTGTTAACAGTCAATTAGATGAGGAGCCCATATGTAACATGCCTTACATGCCTAGACCCTTGCTAGTGGATCACATTGCAAGTATTCAGTTCTAGAAGACGACTGGCTTGGGGCACCTGGCTGGCTCAGTTGGTGTGGCATGTGACTCTTGATCTTGGGGTTTGTAAGTTTAAGCCCCATGTTGGTACAGAGATTACTTTGAAGAAGTAAATCTTAAAAAAAAAAAAAAGGACTGGCTCAAATCAGACAAGGTATTAGGACTTCAGCTAAACAGGCTAGGTTTTAACAAGGCTCTGGGGCTTAGGAAGGGAATTAGAATGTTCATCAGGGCTACTGTTTAACATTAAGGAAAGAAAGCTCTCCACGGTCTCCAGAATATCAACTGGCCTATTACTGGGATGGGAAGGTAAGGTAAAAGTGAGTGCTTCAACTCATTGACTACACAGCTACTATGGGTGTGGGAAATGTGTATGACTGGTTACAATTGTAGAGAGTGTGAATCAGTATCATGTTTGTAGAGGAATATTTGGCAAATCTGTCAAAATGTAAAAATGTACAATTCTACTTTTATGAAGTTATCCTTTAGAAGGTATCAAGTAAGAAAAACCTATAAGCCTTTTAATGAAATTAGTGCAAAAGAGCAATCTGTAGAGATTTTATTAAATAAAATCTAATTTTCCATACAGAGATGTTGCTTGTAGATAACTCCCCAATTATTAAAAAGTACTTAAAAATTTGACGGTGTAAAATGCCCAAGATATATTGTTCATTGAAAATAAAAGCAGGTTTTAGAAATGTATATATAAAATAATTCTATTTTATTCTATGAATTGGAAACTCATTTCTTCCTTTATACCTATTTTTCTTTACACTTTTTTATATTGTTTCAATTTTTTTAATTTTTTAAAGATTATTTATTTGAGACAGAGAGAGAGAATGAGCAAGTGAGAGAACAAAAGCAAGGGGAAGGAGAAGCTGACTCCCAGCTTGATGCCAGGCTCAATCCCAGGACCCTGGGATCATGACCTGAGCCAAAGGCAGATGCTTAACCAACTGAGCTACCTAGGTAACCCTGTTGCAGTTTTTTATGATAAGCACTTCACTCGCAGACCAAGAGGATGATTTATCTATTACCATCTATCATACTGAGCCATCTATCATACTTAGGGGGTACATTTGTGTACATCTGGTCGTATGTGGTTTTGGCAACTCACATCATGGTTCCCTCTTGGAGACGGTACAATACCAATGAGATCTAGTAGAAAAAGGTTCTACTTCTAATAATATAGGAGTATCTTATATTGACCTAACCCTTTCTGAGATAACAGTTATGAACTCTGGACAGTATATAAAAAAATAACTACTTGAAGATACTGGAGAGTGACCAAATCTGGAAGAAATCGATAGGAAGTTTGAAAGATGGGAACTGTACCAGGGGCGATTCTCACTTACACAGTTCTTTTGCCCGAGGATACTCCCAAGTTTGCATGGTGGGTGGTGGCTAGAACTCAAGCAAAAGTCTACAGTTTTACTAGTTTGGTGAGTTGGAGGATGGAGTTCAGGACTGTAAGAGGGACTGGAGAATGAGGAGAGAAATATGAGAAAGGAGGGAGCAACAGAAGAGGGAGCCCTAAAATCTGCTTTTAAATTCTGTCCAAATCCTTGACATGCATGGGGAAAGACTTAATGGAGCCTAGAAAAGGCAGTAGTTGGAAAGCCGAATGAATTGAACAGAGGTTTAGCTGCTGCCCCTTGTGGGGGAGGCAGAGTTTGGAGTATGAATTTAGCCAAGTTAATTTCCCAGTAGAATAAAATTCACTCTTCAGAGGAAGAGTGACAGAATTTAGAATTTCAATGATGTTCACTATACAATAATGAACGACTAGAGGTGCAGTGAAGGAAAATGTGACTCATTGTTGAGAATAGCAGTCAATAGAAATTGACCCCAAGATGACTCAGATGTTGGAATTATCAGACAAGGACATTAAACTTGGTAATAATAAATGAACAGATGGAGGATCGCAGCAGAGAACTGGGAGCTATAAAAAGAACCAAATGTAAAATCTAGAACTGATTTGAAATGAAAAATTTATTAGATGTGCTTAATAGCAGATTGGAGATGGCTAAAGAAAGGGTTGGTGAACTTCAAAATAGAGTGGCAGGAATTATCCACTCTGAAGAAAAGAGAAAAAAGATTAAAAGACAAAAACAGTGTCAGTAACTGTGCGACAGTACTAATATATGTGTAATTGGAGTCCTAGAAGTAAAGGAGACAGAAGACATCTGGCAGATTGTATTTTCCAAAGATGGCTGCAGCAGTATCTACCATTCTACATGTTCTCTTGGCCAATAGAATCAAGTTGGAAGTGGCATCCCAGCTACACAGAGCTCCAGTTAACAGTCCTGGCTGAACCTGGCCCTTTGAGACATTTCAGCCCAGGAATCAACCATGTGAGTGAAGAAGCCACTAGGTGATACCAGCTCCCAACTGTTCATGGTGTCCCAGATAAGCCCCCAGAATTCATGAAACAGAATAAAGCTATCCCATTTGTCCCCTGAATGAATTTCTAATGCACAAAATCTGTGAACTTAATAAAATGCTTACTGTTTTATGGCACTAGGTTTGGAGTGATTTGTTATGCTATAGTAGAAAACTAAAACAAGATAAAAATATTTGAAGTGGGGTGCCTGGGTGGCTCAGTGGATTGGGCCCCTGCCTTCGGCTTGGGTTGTGATCTCAGGGTCCTAGGATTGAGCCCCATATCGGGCTCTCTGCTCATTGGCGAGCCTGTTTCTTCCTCTTTCTGCCTGTCTCTATGTCTATTTGTTATCTCCCTGTTGAATAAATAAATAAAATCTTTAAAAAATTTTTTTGAAGAAATAATGGCTGACAACTAAATAATAAAGACAACCCAATTTAAAAATGGACAAAGGATCTGAATAGACCTTTCTCTTTTTCCCTCCCTTCCTTCCTTCTCTCTCTCTCTTTCTCTCAAAAGATTTTATTTATTTATTTGACAGAGTGAGAGAGCACTCTCTCAGGGGGAGTGGCAGAAGGAGAAGAAGTGGCCCCCCACAGAGCAGGGAGCCCAATGCAGGGCTCAATCCCAGGACCCTGGAATCATGACCTGAGCCAAAGGCAGATGCTTAATGGACTGAGCCATCCAGGTGGCCCCAGACATTTCTTTAAAGAAGAAGCATAAATGACCACAAACATATGAAAAGATACTCAACGTTATCAAGCCATCAAAGAAAGGCAGATCAAAATTACAATGGCTATAAGGATGACTGTAATAAACAGAGAGATAATAATAGATGCTGGTGAGGATGTGGAGCAATTGGAACTCTAATGAAATGCAGCTGGTAGGGCTGTAACATGGTGTAGCCACTAAGGAAAACAGTCAGGCAGTTCCTGAAAAAGTAAATTAGAGTTGCCATTTTACCAGCAGTTCCATTCCTACCCAACAGAAGTAAAAGCATATGTCCACACAAAAACTTGTCCTTGCATGTTCATAGCAGCATTATTCATAATACCCCCAAACGGGAAACAACCCAAATGTTCATCAGCTGATGAGTGGATAAACAAAATGTGGAGTATCCATATAATGGAATATTTTTGACCATAAAAAGGAAAAGAAGTACTGATTCCTTTCATAACATGGATGAACCTTGAGAATATCCTAAGTGAAAGAAGCTAGTCACAAGAGACCATGTATTATATAATTCTGTTTATATTAAATGTCTGGGATAGGCAAATCTATAGAGACAGAAAATAGAATAATGATTACCAGGTTAGGGGAAATAAGGAAAATGGGGATGATAGCTGAAGGGTACAGGTTTTTTGGGAAGAGGGCAACGAAAATGTTCTCAAGTTAATTAAGCTTATGGTTGCACAACTCCCATCCAAGTACTAACCAGGCCCGACCCTGCTTAGCTTCCAAGATCAGATGAGATCGGGCGCGTTCAGGGTGGTATGGCCGTAGACTGGTTGCACAACTCTGAGTATACTAAAAACCATTGAATTTATATTTTATTTTATTAAAGATTTTATTTATTTATTTGACAGGTAGAGATCACAAGTAGGCAGAGAGGCAGGCAGAGAGAGAGAGAGAGGGGGAAGCAGGCTCCCTGCGGAGCAGAGAGCCTGATGTAGGGCTCGATCCCAAGACCCTGGGATCATGACCTGGGCCGAAGGCAGAGGCTTTAACCCACTGAGCCACCCAGGTGCCCCTGAATTGTATATTTTAAATGAATGTGTATATGGTATGTGAATTAATTTCAGTAGGGATGTTATTAAAAAGAAATAATGGCTGAAAGTTCCAAGTTTGGTGAAAAACAGATATATAGGGGCACCTGGGTAGCTCAGTTGTTAAGTGTGTGCCTTCGGCTCAGGTCATGATCCCAGCATCCTGGGATTGAGCCCCACATCCAGCTCCCTGCTTGGTGGGAAGCCTGCTTCTGACCTCTCCCACTCCCCCTGCTTGTGTTCCTTCTCGCCCTGTGTCTCTGTCAAATAAATAAAGTCTTAAAAAAAAAAAACAGATTTATAGAATATAAGAACCTCAGTCAACCTTAAGCAGGATAAATACAAAGACTGTTCCAGGTACATCACAGTCATACTGCTGAAAAACAAAAGCGAAAGAGAAAAACGAGAGAAGCCAGAGGAAAATGACTTATCACACAAAGGAGAACAGTGATCTAAATTAATGGCGCACTTTTCATCAATAACACAGAGGGAAGAAGACAATGGGATGATATCTTTAAAATTCTGAAAGAAGCTCTCAACCTAGAATTCCATACCCAGCTTAAATATTTTTTAAAAATGGACGGTAAAGGCATTTTTAGACAAATGAAAACTGAGAGAATCCTAGTTGTACTATAAGAGATAATGGTGTGCCTGGGTGGCTCAGTGGGTTAAAGCCTCTGCCTTTGGCTCATGTCATGATCCCAGGGTCGTGGGATCCAGCCCCGCATCAGGCCCTCTGCTCGGCGGGGAGCCTGCTTTTTCCTCTCTCTCTCTACCTGCCTCTCTGCCTGCTTGGATCCTTGCCAAAGGAAGGAAGGAAGGAAGGAAGGAAGGAAGGAAAAATTATTAGGGCACCTGGGTGGCTCAGTGGGTTAAAGCCTCTGCCTTCGGCTCAGGTCATGATCTCAGGGTCCTAGGATCGAGCCCCGCATCAGGCTCTCTGCTCAGCAGGGAGTCTGCTTCCCCCTCTCTCTGCCTGCCTCTGCCTACTTGTGATCACTGTCTGTCAAATAAATAAAAATTAAAAAAAAAAAAGATAAGAAAGTTCTTCAGGTTGAAGAGGAATGATAGCAGATGGGAATTGGGATCTATAGGAAAGAGAGAGGAACACTGGAAATCTAGGTGTTAGAGACTATATATTTTTTATTCTCAGTTTCTTTAAAAGACAAGACTTATGTTTAACAGTATTTTGTAGGTCTGTAACATATGTACAGTAGCTCTCCCCTTATCCATAGTTTTGCTTTCTGTGATTTTGGTAACCTGTGGTCACCTGTCGTCCAGAAGCAGATTATCCTCCTGACATATCATTAGAAGGTCAGTAGTAGCCTGACACTGTGTCATAGTACCTACATCAGTTACCTCACTGCAACTCATCCCGCAGGCATTTTATCATTTTACATCATCCCAAGAAGGGTGAGTACAGTAAAATAAGATATTTTGAGAGAGACCACATTCACATAACTTTTATTACAGTATATAGTTATAATTATTCTATTTTATTATTATTGCTAATCTCTTACTGTGCCTAAATCATAAATTAAACTTTGTCATGTATGTATTATGTTATACATATGTATGTATATGTTATGTAAATACATAAACATATACATGTTTATGTATTAATAGAAAAAAACCGAAGTATATATAGAATTCCATTCTATCTGCAATTTCAGGCATCCCCTGGGGGTTTTGGGATGTAGCCCTTGTGGATAAAGGGGGACTACTGTAGATGTAATATATATGACAATTTAGTCCAAAAGGTGAAGGGCAATAAATGAACTATTTTGCAAAGGTTGCTATATTCTTATATGAAGTAGTACAATATTAGCTGTAAGTCGATTGTGATAAGTTTACATATTGTTTCCATAGAGCAATCTCTGTCTCCCTGTCTCTCTGACATACATGTAAAGAGATGCAGCTAAAAAGCCCATAAAATAATTAGGTTAACCTAAAAAGAAGGCAGTAAAGGAGGAATCAAGGGGAGAAAACGGATGGCACAAATCGAGTGGTAAACCAAAATCTAACCAGTATCAATAATTACATTAAATGTAAACGGATTGACCATTCCAGCATAGGTTGTCAGACTGGATGAAAAAGGGATAAACACAGATTGAAAGTGAGAAGATGATGAAAGGTACACCATGTGAACAGTAAGAGAAGAATACTGGAGTAGCTATATTATCATCAGACAAAATAGACTTCAAGACAAAGTTTATTGCTAGAGATAAACATTTCATAGGAAAGGGATCATTTCATCAGAAAGACACAATCATTAATGCATATGAATCTAAAAAAAGAGCTTCAGTACACGTGAAACAAGGGGGTCCTGGGTGGCTCAGTTGGTTAAGCGTCTGACTCTTGATTTTGGCTCAGGTCATGGTGTTAGGGTCAGGAGATCAAGCTCCACATTAGGTTCTGCACTCAGTGGGGAGTCTGCTTGAGATTCTCTGTCTCCCTCTCCCTCTGCTCTTTCCCCATCCCCACCTCCACCTGTGTGTGCACGTGTGCACTGTTTCTCTCTCAAATGAATAATATCTTTAAAAAGAACAGTTAAAAGAATACACATGAAACCAAACAAAAGCAGAAAATTAAATAATTAAACCAAAGAATTAAAAGCAGAGAAGGACAAATCCACAATTATAATTTGGTGTTTTTAATACTCCTCCCTCAGTAGTTGATAGAACAACTTGAGAAATATAAATAACGATACAGAAGATCTGGGGTGCCTGGGTGGCTCAGTCGCTTAAGCATCTGCTTTTGGCTCAGATTGTGACCCCAAGGTCCTGGGATCTAGCCTGTGTGGCACTCTCTGCTCAGCAGGGAGCCTGTTTCTTCCTCTCCTTTTGCCCCTCTCCCCTGCATGTGCAATCTGTCTCACTCTCTCAAATAAAATCTTTAAAACAAAACAAAAATATTTATTTTAAAAAATCTGAATAACATTATGCATTGCCTTGCCGAATTGACACTATAAGTAACAACTGAAGAATGTGTGTTCTTTTCAAGTGCACAGGGAATGTTCACCAAAACAGACCACACACTAAATTATAAAATATGTCTCAATACATTTCATAATATTGAGAAGTTACATAGTGTGTTCTCTGCCTATAGCATGGAATTAAATTAAAAATCAATACCAATAATATAAATAGAAAGGCCCTGCAAATTTGGAATATTTAAAATACATTTCTAAATAAGTCATGGTCAAAGAAAGCATTATAAAAGAAATTAGAAAATATTTCTAGCCAGTTGGCAATGAAAATTCAACATATCAAAACTTGTGGGATGTAGCAGATAAAGTGAGTATTGAGAAATATATAGCTTTAAAAACTTATATTAGGGAAAAGTTTAAAAAATCAGTGATTCAAGTTTCCAACTTAAGATGCTAGAAAAAGATGAGCAAAATAAATTCCAAGTAAATAGAATAAAGGAAAAACAGAAATCACTGAAATTGAAAATAGGACAAAAACAGAGAAACATAATACAGACAAACATTTTTTTTTTAAATATCAAAATTAACCTTTAGTGAAACTGATCAAGGAAACAATAATAAATACTACAAGGAATGAAAGAGGGTATATAGATAGATCTTACAGATGTTAAAAGGTACTAAGGGATGTTATGAGTATCTTTTGTCAAAAAATTCAACTTAGATGAAATGTGCATAATTATTTGAAAAACATAGCTTACCAAAACTGGCAATGAAACAAAACAGAATATGTGAGTAGCCTTATTAAAGAAATTGCATTTGTTATCAGAACCTTTTTTTATAAAGAAAACTCTAGGTCCAGTTATATTGATGACTTCGTTTGAAATTTAAGTAAGAAATAATACTCATTTAACACAAATTCTTTAGAGAAATAGAGAAGGGAAACACTTCCCATCTGTTTAACATGGTAACAGAAGCCTGACAGATGTTGCAGACAACATGAATGTCTATGTAGAAATCTTACGGCTTCTTAAAAAAAAGTTACTAAAACTGATAAGTTAGCTTAGCAAGGTTGCAGCATACAAGATTAATAGATAAATATCAATTTTTACAAAGATTGGAAATGAAGAAGTATAATCTTGTTATACTTCATAATAAGTATAATTCGATTCACAGATATAATTGTTTACATAGAAAATTCTAAGGAACCTACAAAACAACCACTAGAATTAATAACTGAATTTAGTAAGGTAGTAGGATACTAGGTCAATATAGGGATGCCTGGCTGGCTCAGTCAGTGGAGCGTGTGACTCTTGATCTCAGGATTGTAAGTTTGAGCCCCATGTTGGGTGTAGAGATTACTTAAAAATAAAATCTTTAAAAAAAGTCAATATAAAGATATCACTTTTATTTCTATCTTCTAGCAGCAAACAACTAGAAAACATTTTAATTTCCTTTAATAATAAATAGTCCTTTACTGTACATATATATATATAAAGAAAAGATGTATATGGAAAACTACAAAACATTGCCTAGAGAGGTTAAAAAGTGCCAAATAAATATGCCTACATTGATTGTATACCGTGTTCAAGGATAAGCTGAGTCATTTTTGTTAATATGTTAGCTCTCCCAAATTCAGCTATGCAATCCCAATTAGAATTTCAGCAGGTGCTTTTTTTCCCTCCTACAGAAAGTGGCAGGCTGATAAAAAAAATTTATATGGAAATGAAAAGGACCTCGAATGGCCAAAATAATCTTGGAGAAAAAAGCCAAATGAGGTTTATACTACACTTTCAAAACCTAAAATGAAGTTGCCATAATAAGGCCAGTGTGGTATTGGCATAAGAATGAAGCAGATCAGCAGAACAAAATATAAAGTTCAGAAATAAGCCATTGTATATAAACTGCACCTTAAATGAAACAATTAAAAACTTTGAAAACAAAAGTCCAGAAGGAGAGCATTTTCTTCTAAGAAAGGCGTATATATCTGTTCATGTGTTAAGTTTTGAGAGTAAAACCTGTTAAGACAAACTTCTAAGACTGAATGGTGTATTCCAGCATGTTATCCAGAATGGAATAATGTTAGTTACTTTAGTGGTCGAGATGGTTTGTTTTGGTGATTTAGAGACCCTATGTTTAATCAGTGGCTTGATATGTTATATTTTTGCTAAAAGATATACCTGTGATGTGGCTGGGCAGTGAAAATACTTTGATATGAATTTGGGTAGGAGGCTTAGAAACCAAGGTCTGAGCTGTGATCACCTTAGTGGGAAAAGAAATGAAGGAAGTGAAGTGTATTTGCAGACATTTTTGCTCTTGTGGGGTTCAATTTCTGTGGGACCTGAAGCAGACTGCTTATTGCAGCTTATTCACTGTATTATTAACAATAAAAGTACTGAATTTCAGAGTAGAAAATTGAGTGAATGCGGGGTGTCTCATTTCTGCCATTGACTTGTTGCATGATTTTACCACTGACTAGCTGGACAAGTCATCTAACTTCCCAGCCATTTGCAAATTGTAGATTCAGACTAAATGATTGTTTAAGATTCCTTCTACTCTGAAATGCTGTGAATCTGAAAATCTAAGAATTCTCACTTCCTAACGTGGTACATTTTCACAAAGATGTCTGAGAGTCTTTCTCCGTTGTCTCTTTGGCAGATTGCAATCCCCTGGCAGAAATGAAACCTGATCAAAATCTGTTTCTCCAACTTGGTTTCATCTTAGCTTCTATGCTCTATAACAGTAACAGATGGCCAGAAAAATGTTTCCCCACATACTTGAAGTGGAATAAATAGAAGGCTTCCATTAGCCTTTTCAGCAACCCTGAAATCAGTGATACTATCCTCAATTAGGAACACAGATGTTGAGTAAAGTGGTTTCAGATCAGATCTCAAATCTGGTTTCCTTGGTTCAGTGAACCTCCACAATCCTCTACAACAGGCCCTGTGGATTACCTTTTTACCTATTCTTTGTTATTACCATACAATGCAGTCGAAATCAGTTGAGGAATTCTTACTGCGTTTTTTTTTTTTTTTTTAAGATTTTATTTATTTGACAGAGAGAGATCACAAGTAGGCAGAGAGGCAGGCAGAGAGAGAGGAGGAAGCAGGCTCCCCGTGGAGCAGAGAGCCCGATGCGGGACTCGATCCCAGGACTCTGAGATCATGACCTGAGCCGAAGGCAGCGGCTTAAACCACTGAGCCACCCAGGCGCCCCTTTACTGCGTTTTTTGAGAAGCTAATGACATGCTATCCATCTTTTGTTGAATACTAAAAGTAAACTGATAAATGAAAAAGCAAATATATATCATTATTACTGTTAGGGGAGAATAGTCATGGTGGTCCACAGATCTGCATATAATCTCTAGAGAGATTCTTTATTCCGATATCCAAAATTATATAATAAAAGGAAGTTTATCCTGTTGGTTATTCTGTGCCCTATCTGGAAACATGAATGATCACGTTTCATCCGGAAAAAAAAAAAAGTGATCACTTTTCATCTGGATCTTTGGGGGCAGGAAGACAGGTTCTCCTGGGTAGTGTGGCAAGAGACTGGTGAGCAGGTCTCCCTGAGATTAGTCTGTCGTCCTGGCTGGCTGGTGTTCACACACTTGCACTTACTTCCAAGATCAACCCACCCAGTTACTGTCAGGTTAAATTGGGCACAGGGTTCTCTCCTCCACAGAACTGCCCTGAAGAAGTCAGTGCTGTCATTTGCCAGATGACATGGTTACAAAGTTCATAGAACCCTGCTGGTTACCAATTATAGGTCTGTTTTTAATTTGTTAGTTTTAATTTGTTTACAAGCTTGATTTTTGACTAGCTTCCTTGATAATTTTGTTCCCTGTCCTCAGTTCTCTTGTGACCCAGTAGTATTAGAGAGTTAAGAGGTGAAAATCTATTCTTGGAGCCAGAGTGGGATATAATGGAAAGGCTTTGTAGAGAACATTAATTCAGTTTCAACCTTGTCCAGATTTCAATTTGTAGACACCTGGGTAGAAAGGATAGAAATAGACATACTGGGAAAGGAAGATGATATACTGAGATAGAAAGAGATCTGAGGGGTTATCTCTTCAAGACATCTTGAGTCCTAGGATAATAATATAAGCCTCCTAAACCTTTTTTTTAAAAGATAATAACTTAATCCTTGTCTAAAGACAGCATTGGAATCCAGAATAATGATTAGTTTATTTATTGAGCACTTAAATGCCAGATATTTAATGTCTGTTAGTTAGCTCTGTAATCCCAGCAGTCCTGTGAAGTTAACTGAACAGTTAGTCACAGCATTAGCAAGTGAGAGAGCCAGGTTTTGAGCCCAAGTCTAACTCTAAAGCCCATGCTCTTAAATACCACGCTATAATAAGGATAGAAGTCGAAAACATCTCTGTTCTTGAAGAATTAATTGACTATGCATCTCTTTTCCATCTTGAGCCTCCCATTTTCCCTTCCCTGAATTACTTTAGCTGGTTAACTGAAAACTCAAACCATTTCCAAACTTTAGAGAAGGGAAGAATCACCCATTGTTTGTTTAAAATGCAGATTTCTTACTCCTGTCCCCATTGTGATGCAGCATATCTGGAAGGCGGCCCAATAATCTGCATGTTAATATAAACATATGCCAAAGTGATTCTACCCATGTGATCACAGGACCATCATTTGAGACACAGCACCCTAAATACTGACAAGGTTAGGTTGAACTATAACACAATCTCATACTTTTTTTTTTCAAGGCTTGAAAAATAACATGTATTTTATATGGAGCTGCAAATAGTTTTGCATAGAACACAATGTAGAAGTTAGATATATGGTGCTTATTTAGTATAATCACTTTGAGAATGTCAGTGCTAACGTGCAGTATAACTTACTTTTGACTGTGTTTATGTTTCATTCAAAGTATGTTCCTCTTTTTTTCCAGAGAGGAACATCCTTGAAAAGTCCCTATCACTTTCTTTTCTTAAAAATGGTTTTTATCGTATAAAAAAATAAATAAATAAAAAATTAAAAAGAAAAGTAGAACTTCCAACTCAAAAAAAAAAAATGGTTTTTATCGGAATGACTGGGTGGCTCAGTCAGTTAAGCAGCTGTCTTTGGCTCAGGTCATGATCTCAGGGTCCTGGGATCGAGCCCCATATTAGGCTCTCTGCTCGGCGGGGAGCCTGCTTCCCCCTCTCTCTCTGCCTACTTGTGATCTCTGTCAAACAAATAAAAATAAAATATCTAAAAAAAAGGGGGTAGGGGAGAAAGAAACTTGTCTTTTGGGTCTAGAGAATAAAATTGGCTCATAGCCAGTAAATGTTGATTAAACATTTTTTTTATGAATTGAAGTCAGTAAAAGTTTGTGTAAGTGTATAGGATTTTATTTTACCCTACTTAGAAGCTAATAATTAGTCTGCCGTAGTTCATGTGATGCTGACCGAGCACAAGAGACTCCTGGATCAGATACCAAGGACTTTATTACTCATAGTCCAGAAGTAGCATAAGCATGTTTGCATTAGTTCCCCTTGCCCCCTCAAGTTCCATCGGAGTGACGTGAATGGGCCCAAATGGATGTTTACACATAAGTTCTAAGAATGGAGCATTGACCTTGGGGAATACATTGTTTTTGTAGTAAGTGATAAGCAAGTCTGCTCTGTGTCCTAGGGTGGGGCGTATTACTTTATCCCCCAAAGCTGATCTTTTCAAACACAGTCCTGAAAAGTGGCCTGGGTAAGGAGTGGTCAGGGTCATGCATTTTTGGCATATTCAGCAAGACATGTAGGAGTATGAGAGACCCACGGAGGAGTAGCTCTCCCAACAGTAAGTACATATAATAGGTAATTGATAGAAATCTTAGAATTATTGTGAAATATTTACTGCACAAAAAGGTATAGAGAGTAATATAATGAATAGCCACACAGTCACCTCCCAACATGACAAATAAGTGTTATTCGTACAGTTGCAGTTTTCTGTGGATCCTTCTGCTTGTCTCACAGGTAAGCAGTTTCCTGAATTTGTCATCATGCCAGTGCAGTCCTGTGAATCCCTTAGTATCGTATAGTATTTTTTGCATGTTTAGAAACTTGTAAAAAAATTTTACTCTCATTAAAAAATCGTTAAAGAGCCTTTTTACATAGTACCATTTTAGGCACCATAGAAAAAAATGGTGAGGATACAACTCTTGCATGTCACAATCTTATGGTCCAAGGACAACCAAGATCACTAAAATATAGCTTAGTCATGGGAAAGTATATATGTGAAAAAATACAAGTTGGTAAACAATATGTAACTCTAAAGTCAGTTATTAGCATCTAATATATGTAAGGACTAAGTATAGTTATGGACGGAGGGCAAAATACAATTCATTATTGGGGTGAAAATAGTGACTCTGAGAGGCAGCAGCAGTGAGAATTACAGGCATGAGATTTGTCATAGACAATTTGTCATACAGGAGAGAGGGATATGCTGTGAGTAACTGACTTTACATTGATCTAACCAGAAAGATGGGAGAAGGGAGCTGGGAGTAGGTAGCCTGCAGGATAGTTAGCTGAGAGGTATGTAGGTGTGGCAAATGACCATTTTGATTAGGAGGGACAGCTGAGACTGAGCCTCTGACCTCAGGGTTTCACATCTAATCACATAGGGGTGGTTACATAGGAGAGAATTAGAAACTATCCAAGATCCTCTGTGATTATGACTGAAATGTGTGTAGCAACTTCCAGAGATGTAGAAGAAAAAAGGTTTCATGTGAGTTGCAGCAGTGAGGGAAAGAGCCTCAGTGAGAAGTCTTGCAGTGGGCCTTGAATGGCAAATTGTGGGGAGAATGCTTCAGAAAAGGGGGAGGCAAGAGCACATGAGCAGACTGGAGGCACTAAGTGTGAGACAGTTGAGAAGACTGACCTGTGGGAATTATGTCCAGGTGACTTGACCTATATGTAGTTTCCCATGGTCTGTATTTTGCTGATTGCGTGCTTATGGTGCAGTTCAGGGGTTTCCCTCTGTCCTCTCTAGTTCCTACAAATTAGCAGGTGGACCTAGTAAAGCATGATGAGATTCAGGCTCATTTGCAGGACTGTAGCTGTGGGGGGGTGTTCCTTGATCACATGAGTAAAGGTATGTGTAAGGGTCTAGGATTTCATTTGACCCAACTTAACAAGCAGGCAATTAGCCTGTTACTGTTTCACATTCTAACTTCATAGAGCTCCTTTGTCTGTTTCAAGTAGTGTTAAAAAGTATTATTTATTTTCTGAGATATCCTGGTCAGTCCACTGCCCCCTCCCACTTTTGTCTGCACCATCTCTTCTCTTTATTTCTGTTTTCCCTATCTTGCTCAATTTGGATTTCTCTCAGCAGTTTCTTTTCAATGTGGGTGCCCTGTCCTAGGAAGGAGCCTTGGTTAGTTCCGAGTTTAAAAGGCTAGACAGCTCCAGGTCCTTTGGTCCTCATTGGTGACCCCTTGCAGTAGACCCAACCCCATTAGTTTTAGTCTCTGCAATCATATTGGCCCACACTGCTTTTCATTTAAAACTTGGCTAGCTTGGGGTTCTTCCGTCCTCTGGTCTGTCAGAGGCCCTACTGCTTTCCCTCTGTGTTGATCTGCACAGTGGCTTATAGCACTTGTGTCTGCTGGGCCTTGATGTTTTCCCCTCTTTATATGGAGTTTTATGAGGATGATTTGTCTTCTAGTTTTGTTATAGATACTGTCCGTGGGCTTTTTGTGGTGGTATCTAGTTGCTCTGTTTGAATGTGGGGATTCAGAAATAACAAAGGCTATGTTGCCTCTGCCGTTTCTCCAGAATCCTCTTTGTAGGAGCTTGAGTAGAAAGGTGACACAGTACTGAGTAGAATGGTAGGTCTGACCTAACATCTTACTTGGCATAGAGACAGGTGGTCATTAGTCAACACTTGTTCTTTAACTTTCTCTTTTCTCCAAATTGAAAAGTGTTGGCTATCGTGCCCATTTAGTGGATTTCCATGGAAATAATAGCTTCTGATCTTTACTCTTTTCAGGTTCACCAAGAATCTTTCCCCAGACAAAATCAATTTGAGCACCCTGAAAGGGGAGGGTCAGCTGACCAACCTGGAGCTGGATGAAGAGGTTCTACAGAATGTGCTGGAGCTGCCCACCTGGTTAGCCATTACTCGGGTCTACTGCAACAGGGCCTCCATCCGGGTGAGAATGGGGGTCAGAGTACTGTTGCTGTCCTTGGCCAGCAGGCATGTTTTCTTGAGGGGCAGCTCCCACAGCCCTGAGTATTGCTTTCCTCTTGCAGATCCAGTGGACAAAGTTGAAGACACATCCCATTTGCTTGGTAATGGCCTTTCTTGATTGCAAGTAATCAAATGGGGATGGCTGGGGTGGGGTTTTAAAAGATCTGAGAGGAGATGAGGAGGAGTTCTGACAGGCTAACTCTTTGGGAGTGGTGTTTGCTCTGTCTGGTTTGTGAGCTTCTCTCTGAGACAGAGTGACTGTTGTCTGGGCTTATTCTGAAATTACTGTGCGGTGTAGCAGCACTGAGACACAAGACCCAGGAGTCCTTGGTTGTTTTGCCTTTTGTTTTTTTTTTGTTTGTTTGTTTTGTTTTGTTTTTTAAGATTTTATTTATTTATTTGACAGAGAGAGATCACAAGTAGGCAGAGAGGCAGGCAGAGAGAGAGGAGGAAGCAGGCTCCCTGCGGAGCAGAGAGACCGATGTGGGGCTTGATCCCAGGACCCTGAGATCATGACCCGAGCCGAAGGCAGCGGCTTAATCCACTGAGCCACCCAGGCGCCCCTTGCCTTTTTTTTTTTTTTTTTTAAAGATTTTATTTATTTATTTGACAGAGAGAGATCACAAGTAGGCAGAGAGGCAGGCAGAGAGAGTGAGAGGGAAGCAGGCTCCCTGCCAAGCAGAGAGCCCGATGCGGGACTCGATCCCAGGACCCTGGGATCATGACCTGAGCCGAAGGCAGCGGCTTAAACCACTGAGCCACCCAGGCGCCCGCCTTTTGTTTTTTATAACAAATTTTGCTGCCCAGGTTCCACTTCTGGATTTCCTTTGGAACCTTGACAGAGAGAAAAAGTTAGAAATCTAGTTCATGTTGACTACTGGGTGATTAGCTGAAAGCCCTTCAGGAACTCACCAATACATAGTTCATCCAAAAACTGGAATCCCCAGGGATGGTAATACCTCTGTCACTTGGATTTGTGTTGTAGTTTTCTGTTGTGAGCTAATCCTATGCTTGTCCCGGAGTTCTGCTGCTGACGGACATGGAAAAGGAAAGATGAGGCCTCTTCTTGCATTTCAGTTTGTTCGTTCCTTTGACAAACATTTATTGTCTGCCCACTGTAGGCACAGCACTCAACTAGGCAGCACAGTGTAGGGATGGATAAGATGCAGTGTGTGCTGTGTGGGTTTTTGTGCAGATGCTTAGCTCTCCATGGCTTTTATTTCAGTGTCTGGATAAGGTAGAGGTGGAGATGAAGACATGTGAGGAGCCTCGGCCCCCAAATGGACAGTCTCCTATTGCCCTCGCTTCAGGACAGAGGTTAGTTGCTTAGGTCCCTTTTATTTCCAACATGTTAACTGTTCCATATCAACTTTTAGTGAAAAATGAACTTTTTATTTGGGAATTTTCCAACCTACACTAAAATGGAGAGAATGGTATAATCAACCCCCAGGCACCTAAGATCTAATTCCAACAGTTGTCAACATGTTGCCATTCTATTTTCACCTTTTCTTACCACTGTGTGTGTGTGTGTATGTGTATGTGTGTGTGTGCACGCACACGCATGTACGTGCATGGCGTGCACTTTAGTATTTGGAAGCAAATCCCAGACACCATATGATTCCATCTGTAAATACTTCTAGATACTGTGTCTTTTTTTTAAAAAAATACTTTATTTATTTATTTGACACAGAGAGGAGAGAGGCAGGCAGAGAGGGAGCTGGGGAGAAGCAGGCTCCCTGCCTAGCAGAGAGTCTGCTGCGGGGCTCGATCCCAGGACCCTGAGATCATGACCTAAGCTGAAGGCAGAGGCATTAACCCACTGAGCCACCCAGGCGCCCCAAGATACTGTGTCTTTAACAGACGGGGACTGTCAAGAAAGGAAGAAAAAACACACAAAGCTATTATCACAATCAATAGAATTAATAGGAATTTGTTAATATTATCTAATACTTATTTCATATTCAATTTTATGAATTGTCTCTAAAATATTTTTTCCAATGCAGTATGGCTCCAAAGAGCTCCACATATTACATTTAGGGATATGCCTTTCAAGGCTTTTTAGTTCTAAAGAACCCCCCACACCCACTCTTTAGTATACCATTTGTTCTTTGTAGAAACTAGATTTTTATTTTTTAAAGATTTATTTATTTATTTGACAGATCACAAGTAGGCAGAGAGGCAGGCAAAGAGAGAGAGGAGGGGGAAGCAGGCTCCCTGCTGAGCAGAGAGCCCGAAGTGGGGCTGGATCCCAGGACCCTGGGATCATGACCTGAGCCGAAGGCAGAGGTTTTAACCCGCTGAGCCACCCAGGCGCCCCGAAACTAGATTGTTTTTGATAAAGAATTTCCCGCATTTTGTATTTTGGCTGATTGTGTACTTAAGGATATATTTGAAATGTTTCTCTTTTAACCTGATATAAGATTTGAAGGCTTGATTTGAGTAAATGTTTTTGTTTTTTTTGTTTTCTTGGTAAGACTATTCTAAAAATTGTACCATGTATTTCTTATTGTAATGTATCAGGAGACACAAATGTTCCTTTGGTTAAGATTAATCAGTGGAGGGAGCCTGCTTCCTTCCCCTCTCTCTGCCTGCCTCTCTGCCTACTTGTGACCTCTCTCTCTGTCAAATAAATAAATAAATAAATCTTTAAAAAAAAAAAAAAAAAGATTAATCAGTGGATTCAGATGATGATGGCCTGATGTATACATTATGATTAAGGTCCTCATTTACTTCATCTCATGGTGTAAGGACCATTGATAACCATTGATGATAATTGTGTAAGTCTGTTATATTTCACTGTAGATGCAAAACAGGGATTTTATAATTCTTTTCTTCCTATTACATTTATTAGCAATAATAGACTAGCAATAATCTCTAAGATTTTTTGTGGGTGTGGGGGGAGGATGAAGGAGAGTTACCATTTTGGATTCATGTTTTTTTTAACAGCTTCATTAAAGTATAATTGACACAAAATAGACTACATATACAAAGTAAACAGTTTGATAAGTTTTAGCATATGCACACCATGCAATCATCAACACAATCAAGACAATGAACATATCCATGAACCCTTAAGCATATTTTTGTTCTCCCTTATATTCCTTCCCTTTCCTTTCTCACTCCCTCCTATCCCCAGACAAGCATGGCTTTCTATGTCTATAGATTAGTTTACATTTTCTATAATTTTATATAAAAGGAATCGTAGTATGTAGTATGTACTGGTTTTTGTCTGGCTTCTTTTACTAAGCATAATTATTTTGAGATTCATCCATGTTGTTGAGTGTATCAATAGTTCATTCCTTTTATTACTGAGTATTATATTCCATTGTGTGGAGAGATCAAAATTTATTTATCCATTCGCTTGTTTTTTGTTTGTTTGTTTGTTTTTTTAATCCATTTGCTTGTTAGTGGACACTTTATTTGCAGTGTTTGGCTATTATGAATAATGCTGCTATGAACATTCATATACAAGTTTTTGTGTGGTCATGTGCTTTTATTTCTCTTGGGTAAATGCCTAGGAATGGAGTGGTCAGGTAGTAGGTATGGTAGGTAAGATTTAGCTTTTTAAGAAACTGCCAAACTTTTCTTTTCTTTCTTTTTAAGGTTCTATTTATTTATTTATTTGTCAGAGAGAGAGTGAGAGGGAACACAAGCAGAGCAAGTGGGAGAGGGAGAAGCAGGCTCTCTGCTGAGTGGGGAGCCCAATGTGAGGCTCGATCCCAGGACCCTGATATCATGACCTAAGCCAAAGGCAGATGCCCAACAACTGAGCCACCCAGGCACCCCAAACTGCCAAATTTTTCCAGAGTGGTTTACTATTTTACATTCTTTTTATGCTTTTACATTTAAATTTTCTTACATCCTACACTTCCATTTACTTTTTTAAAAAAAAGTTTGTTGTATTTCATACATTTATAGTCATTATTTGTTTTGATATTCAGATGACCTTATCTTTGGCCAGGGAGAGCCTTTTGAAGTCACTGCCTGTGTCTTTTGGAGAAGACCCCAGTAATCTTTTTCCTGTTAGACAGAATAAGATGTTTCAGGCTTCTCATATGCATCCTTACTTCAGACCTGGAATCTGACATTTCTGCAGGGAACGCCGATTCCTTTTAGTGAGAAATGTTATTTAAAGAGAACAGTCTGGGCAAAATTGTACTCATTGAGTTGTCATTGCAATAAGGCCTTTTAAGTGTTCAGTTCTAGGGTAAAGGTATTTTTAAGAAAGAGAAAAAAATAAATCATGACAATATGCGGATATTTCTCAATTCAAATAAAGAAGAGGATTTTAAAATAACTGTTTAGATTTAATGTTTGTATTTTTTGTTCATATGTGAACCTTGGTTCATAACAACAATAATATAATAAGTGATTCACTTTTTCAATTGCTTAAAAAAATAACAAAGCCAGTATTGTAACTATCAGTAAGACTACTGAGTATGGTAGATTTCTGTGTGCGTGTATGTATTTTAAACTTACGATATATCCCACTAGGGAAGTATGGTCAAATGCTGTGTTTTAAAGTCACTTGAAGTCATTTTTCATATGTTCAGGATACCAATTTGACATACAGAGGGGTTTTTTGTTTTTGTTTTTTTAAGACAAATTTTGCAGTTTTAGGCTCACAATAAAGTTAGAGGAAGGGTCACAGATTTCCCATATCTCCTTGTCCCTGCGCATGCATAGCCATCTCCATTATCAACATCCCCCATCAGAGTAGTACATTTGTTACAATGGTTAACCTACATCGACACATCACAATTGCCCAAAGTCCATAGGTCCCATTAAGGTTCACTCTTGGTTTTGTACATTCTGTGGGTTGGGAAAAATGTATAATGACATGTGTCCACCATTATGGTATTTTCACAGTGTATTTCGCTGCCCTAGAAATTCTGTGTGCTCTACTTATTTATCTCTATTCCTGACCCCAACCCCTGAAACCACTGCTATTTTTTCACTGTCTCCATTGTTTTTCCTTTTCCAGAATGTCATATAGTTGAATCACACAGTATGATTCCATCTTTTAATTTTTTTTTACTTTTTAAAAGATGTTATTTATTTATTTATTAGAGAAATAGCACAAGTGGGGTGAAGGGCACAGGAAGAAGCAGACTCCCCCACGGGCAGGAAGGCTGATGTGGGGCTTGCTCCTGGGATTCTGGGATTGTGACCTGAGCCTAAGAGAGATGCTTAGCCAGCTGAGACACCCTGGCACCCCCATCTTACCCACTTTTTAAAAAAAAATTTCTTTTTCAGTGTTCCCAGAATCATTGTTTATGCACCACACCCAGTGCTCCATGCGATACGTGCCCTCCTTAATACCCACCACCAGGCTCCCTAACCCCCCAACCCCTGCCCCTCCAAAATCCTCAGTTTGTTTCCCAGAGTCCATAGTCTCTCATGGTTCGTTTCCCCTTCCGATTTCCTCCAGTTCACTTCTCTTCTCCATCTCCCAATGTCCTCTGTGTTATTTCTTATGCTCCACAAATAAGCTAAACCGTATGATAATTGACTCTGTCTGCTTGATGTATTTCAGTCAGCATAATCTCTTCCAGTCCTGTCCATGTTGATACAAAAGTTGGGTATTCATCCTTTCTAATGGAGGCATGATACTCCATAGTATATATGGACCACATCTTCTTTATCCATTTGTCCGTTGAAAGGCATCTTGGTTCTTACCACAGTTTGGTGACGGTGGCCATTGCTGCTATGAACATTGGGGTACAGATGGCCCTTCTTTTCACTACATCTGTATCTTTGGGGTAAATGCCCAATAGTGCAATTGCAGGGTCATAGGGAAGCTCTATTTTTAATTTCTTAAAGAATCTCCACACTGTTTTCCAAAGTGGCTGCACCAACTCGCATTCCCAACCAACAGTGTAAGAGGATTCCCCTTTCTCCACATCCTCTCCAACACATGTTGTTTACTGTTTTGTTAATTTTAGATATTTTAACTGGTATAAGGTGGTATCTCAATGTGGTTTTGATTTGAATTTCCCTGATTGCTAATGATGATGAGCATTTTTTCATGTGTCTGTTAGCCATTTATATGTCTTTGACATTGGCCACGGCAAGTTCTTTCAAGATATGTCTCCAAAGGCAAAGGAAACAAAAGCGAAAATGAACTTTTGGGACTTCATCAAGATCAAAAGTTTCTGCACAGCAAAGGAAACAGTCAGCAAAACAAAGAGGCAGCCCATGGAATGGGAGAAGATATTCACAAATGACACTACAGACAAAGGGCTGATATCCAAGATGTATAAAGAATTCCTCAAATTCAACACACACAAAACAGATAATCATGTCAAAAAATGGGCAAAAGACATGAACAGACACTTCTCCAAAGAAGACATACAAATGGCTAATAGACACATCTTAACCACTTGTTTTAAAAAAGATTTTATTTATTTATTTGACAGAGAGAGAGATCACAAGTAGGCAGAGCAGCAGGCAGAGAGAAGGGGGAAGCAGGCTCCCCGCTGAACAGAGAGCATGATGCAGGTCTTGATCCCAGGACCCTAAGATCATGACCTGAGCCAGAGGCAAAGGCTTAACCCACTGAGCCACCCAGGCGCCCCTTAACCACTTTTTTTTTTTTTAAATGATTTTATTTATTTATTTGACAGACAGAGATCACAAGCAGGCAGAGAGGAAGGCAGAGAGAGAGGGGGAAGCAGCCTCCCTGCTGAGCAGAGAGCCCGATGTGGGGCTCGATCCCAGGACCCTGGGATCATGACCTGAGCCGAAGGCAGAGGCTTTAACCCACTGAGTCACCCAGGCGCCCCCCTTTAACCACTTTTAAGTGTACAGTTCAGTAGTGTTAATCTACTCACATCCTGCAACAAATCTCCAGAGCTTTTTCATCTGAAATTGGAACCCCATATCCATTTGTATTGGTTTGCTGTGACTACCATGACATAATGCCATAGGCTATTTGTCTAAATAGTTGAAATTTATTGTTGAAATTTCAATAAATTTCAAATAAGTTGAAATTTATTTTCTCACAGTGCTGGGGGAGTGAAAGTCTTATTATCAAGGTATCACCAGATCCTGAGGCCTCTCTCCTTGGCTTGCTGATGCTGACTCCTTAGCATTTCCTCACATGGCCTTTTCTCTGTACCTGCTCATCCCTAGTGTTGCTTCATTTTTTCCCTTTTTTTTTTTTTTTTCATGTTTTCCCTTTAATTGAAGTATAGTTGATATACAATGTTTTATTGGTTTCAGGTGTACAATATAGTTATTTGACAGCTCTACACATTATGTAATGTTCATATGATAACATGATATATATGATATCACATATATATGTGACATCATATGATATATATGATATCATATGATATATGATATATGTGATAACATGATATATAACACATATGGTAGTGTTCATATGTTCATATGATATTAATGATAAGTATAGTTATCATATATTATTGCAATATTATTGATGATATTCCCTATGCTATACTTTTCATCCTCATGACTGATTTATTTTACTACTTGAAGTATGTACCTCTTCATCACTCCACCTATTTTGCCTACTCCTCTTATTCCTCCCCTCTGGCAACCACCAGAGTGTTCTGTGTATTTATGAGCTTGTTTTGTTTGTTTACTTATTTTGTTTTTCACATTCCACATATAAGTGAAATCATGTATTTGTCTTTCTTTATCTGACTTGTTTTACTTAGCATAATACCTTCTAGGTTCACCCATGTTGTCACAAATGGGAAGATTTCATTCTTTTTAATGTCTGAGTAGTATTCCATTGCATATATATATGTATATATATATAAATAAATGATTAATTCTAATGTAATGTAGTGTATGCCTTTTTTGCCCTTTATGCTTAACCCTTTTTGTGTCTTGTTTAAGGGCTCTCTTCCTGTCTGAAGGCATGAATATATTCTCTTTTGTTTTCTTCTAAAAGTTTTATTGTTTGACCTTTCACGTTTAGATACAATCGGTCTTTTTTTTTTTTTTAAGATTTTATTTATTTGTTTGACAGAGTGATAGAGATTACAAGTAGGCAGAAAGATAGACGGAGGGGGAAGCAGGCTCTGCTGAGCAAGGAGCCCGATGCGGGGCTCAATCCCAGGACCCTGAGCCGAACGCAGAGGCTTAACCCACTGAGCCACCTAGGCACCCTGATACAATCGGCCTTAAAAACGATTATTTTTTTTTGTTTGATGTAAGATAGGAGTTAATATTATTTTTTCTCTGTCAATATCTTCAAACTGACCATGTGCCATTATTGAAAGACCATCTTTTCCCTACTGTTCTGTCACCGCTATTATAAACTAAGTGTCTCTCAATATAGTTGTGATTTGTGAGTGCAGTTGAACATTTTTATGTTTAATATCATTTGCACTTCCTTCTCTGTGAACTACCCATACTTTGTCTAATTTTTATTGACCTATCTTTTTGTTTTCAGTTTCTTAAAGCTCTTTATACATTAGAGATGTTAGCCCTTGGTGATATAAATTGGAAATATATATTTTTTCCAGGTTATAATTTCTACGCCTTCTTTTTATCTCTTGTAATGAGAACTGATTTCATTTATGTGTCAAGAATGTCTGTGTTTTCCACATCCAGAAGGACTTTAAGATGGCCTTCATTCCTCTTCTTGCCGTTTATGACCTCTCACTGTGGAAGTCCAGCTATGCTCTTTGGGATATATTTGACAGAGTAGAGTTGGGATTGTTCTTGACCTCTTGCTCACCTGGCTGTACTTCTTTCCTCTTTCCGCTACCTTTGCAGAGTATGCTGTGTCTTTGAAGGTTTTATAGAAATCTAGCATTTCCGGGGCGCCTGGGTGGCTCAGTGGGTTGGGCCTCTGCCTTCGGCTCAGGTCATGATCTCAGGGTCCTGGGATCGAGCCCCGCATCGGGCTCTCTGCTCAGTGGGGAGCCTGCTTCCTCCTCTCTCTCTGCTTGCCTCTCTGTCTACTTGTGATCTTTCTCTGTCAAATAAATAAATAAAATCTTAAAAAAAAAAAAAAATCTAGCATTTCCTTTCTTTAGTTATACCTCCCCTCATGTACAACATTCACATTTGGGTAGTTTGTGGATTATAAAAATATTTTTTAATTCTTTCTAACAAAAGGGAGATTATTTCTAGGTCAGCTCTTTTTCTTTCTTTTATTTCATTCCTCAAAAAATCCAATTAAGAGTACTGCATCGTAAAACATTTTCAAAGTTTAAAAAATGTAAGTAGAAATAGAAAGAGACATAAAAGAAAAAAAAAAGAGAGATAAAAGAAAGAAATCATCCATAGTTCTAGCACCCAAAGAGAAACAGTATTAATAATCTTGTTTGATGTCTTCCACTATAAAAAGTGTGTACAAAGTCTCACTTGCTTCTCAACATCGATCTCCCTCATTTGTTGTAGTGAGTACGGCTTTGCTGAGAAGGTGGTGGAGGGGATGTTCATCATCGTCAATTCCATCACCATCAAGATTCACTCCAAGGCCTTCCACGCTTCTTTTGAACTGTGGCAGCTCCAGGGCTACAGCGTCAACCCCAACTGGCAGCAGAGTGACCTCCGTCTCACCCGCATCACTGACCCCCACCGAGGAGAGGTGACAGCCCCAGTATTGCAAGAGGAGAAAATGGGGAGATTCAAAATAGGACCGGTTTTTAAAGGATATTATTCCTGCTTTGGGGTTTTCCTCAGATATGTCCCCCATTCCTGTGAACCCAAGAATCCCAGTGTTACTGCTACATGCCTTCTTCTTTTAGGGATCTCTGATCCACTGCATTCTATTGGTAGGATCCCAACTGAGAAATGGTGGGAGTTTCTCCCTTGCTAGTTTTTTCCCCCTTGGACTTCCTGCCTCTTGGTTAATTTCATCAATAGAATTAAAGGATTTTACTTTTTCTCCTTCTAGGTTCTAACATTTAAGGAAATAACTTGGCAAACACTTCGAATTGAGGCAGATGCTACAGACAATGGTGATCAGGACCCAGTCACCACTCCACTGAGGCTTATTACCAACCAAGGCAGGATCCAAATAGCCCTCAAGAGAAGAGTGAGTATGTTCTCTGCCCTGTGCAAACTTCTATCTTTTGTTCTCTTAAGACAGCCTCAGAGTTGTTGTTCTCTGTTATTTTAATGTTCCTGGCCCCAGGAGTGACAGTCAAAAGTGGTGGCAGGCCTATAATTCAGTGTTGCACAGAACATTTCTGTGAACATTTGCACCTCCTTGTCACCTGAATTTTGGAAACCACAATTTTTACCCATACATAGGGACACCGACATAGACACCTGGCAGTTGACTACTGTTGTTTTCTTGTTAACCACAGAAAACATTAGTAGTTTTGTAAGAAATTGACTCTCCATAGTGTTTGCTGCTTTCTTTTCATGTTCTGGGTATTGAAAAACCTCTCTGAAATTAATCAGGCAATAATCATGTTGAGGAGTTGGAATGATACCAGATGTTGAACCCCATGTTTTGTGTGGCCCTTTCAGACCAAAGATTGCAATGTAGTAGCCTCCAAGCTGATGTTCCTGTTGGATGACCTGCTCTGGGTGCTAACTGATTCGCAGCTCAAGGCTATGATGAAGTATGCAGAGTCACTGAGTGAGGCCATGGAGAAGTCAGCCCAGCAGAGAAAGAGCCTGGCTCCTGAACCTGTACAGGTTAGAGACAAAACAGACACCCTTTGGGGTGGGGGGCTAGAGAGATGGAGGGCCAGACCTAATTCATACCAACATAGGTGAGCTAAACTTCATTAGGCGTTTTTGGGGCATTTGTCATTTGCATAGGCTTTGTTTGTGCTTCTAATTTATTGTATTCACTGGGTGCCTCTGGTGTGTTAGCTATATAGTACTAGCCACTGGGAGGAAAAGTAGAATAAGCCTCTTGTTCCTGTCCTTAGAGCTCTGACTGCCTTACAATGTGGACCGTAAACAAATTATTATAATAGGAGGTGGTCAGTATATATGTAGACACTATGCCATGAGAGCACGAAGAAGAAGCATCTAACTGAACGGGCTGAAAGGGGGCATTTAAGACAGACTACTGGAGGAGGCAGTGTTTTGGCATCAGTCAGCTAAGTCCTGGGGAGTGAGAGCTTGGGGGGCATTTCAGACCTAAGAACAGTAGTACTCTGTCTAGAGTTACAAGACTAATTATAATGAGGCTTTTTGGAGTTTGGGCTCTTTAGGTGGGACAGACCTAAGTAAGCTACCAGGTGAACAGTTATGGGAGGGAGCAGCCATCTCGTGAAATTGTGGCTTTCTCCAGACTGAACTAAAGCTTAAGAAAGGCTGCGAGGAGCCTCTCTGGTTTTGGACTTATTTTTTTGCTCTCTGTTACATGTAGATCACCCCACCTGCTCCCAGTACCCAGCAGTCCTGGGCCCAGGCATTTGGGGGCAGCCAGGGCAGCAGCAACAGCAGCAGCAGCCGCCTCAGCCAGTACTTTGAGAAATTTGATGTGAAGGAGTCCTCCTACCATCTGCTAATCTCCCGCCTGGACCTGCACGTTTGCGATGATAGCCAGTCCCGAGAGCCAGGTACTCTGGTCAGCCTGAGCCTGGGCCCGGTGCTCCGTCGGCACCTTCACTCTTCTCAAGATGCTGTGGAGTGCGTTGGGAAGCTTCCCTTAATCCCATCCTTTCCTTGGGCTTCAGTCTCCAGTGGTCTCTTGCTCTGTTGGTGTGTGGTAGTGCTTTTAGCCTTTTGGGTGCGGCGGGATCAGCATCCGGATTTAGTAAAATACAGAGGTCAGTGCTCTCTCAGGCCTCACTGAGTCAGAATCTTCAGGGACAGAGCTCAAGCAGTGTACACTTTTTTTCTCCCCTGCTTATCTTGGGCAATGCTGGCCACTGGTATGAACTTCTAGGAAAGTAAATTCAAGTATAGGAAGCTCCAGGATTTTCAGGCTTTGAGTCAATTTAAAGATTTTTTTATGTGTAAATGCCCTCTTCCCAAGCAGAAGGGTTATTTTGTATTCTCATCATGCTTTTACAAATTGATTGGGGCAGTTAGCATTACATATGCATATACGTTTATTCAAAATGAAAAAGGAATGGACTCATTTTCTCCCTTCATGAGCCTTGGGGAACTCACTTAGCCTCTTGTTTAACCTCGGAATTTCTTCATTTGCAAACTTGAGTTAAATCTTACCTGACTCCTTCACCTTATTGGTTGTTGTCAGGCTCAACTGAAATAATATACTGAATTTGGAGGACCTTAATTATGGCATATACTCAGTATTATTATCCCTCTGCTGCATGTTCCTTTAATACTGTGTCTGCGTTCTCTTTATACTCCCCTCTGCACCACCTCTTGGCTTGAGATGCTCTCGTGTGGTAGATTTTTCTCGTACTGCCTTATCGTTTCTGAAGGCTATGTCTGCCTCTTATGACACCTAGACTGTTTCCTCAGGGGGATCTTACTTTTTCTTCTTAGGACTCCAAGCAGCATTGTCTCTCTTGCTTAGCTCTTCCTTGTCGTTGAAGTGACTTCAGCTCCCTTCTACTCCTACTCAGAGACAGCTAAAAGGAGCTGTGACAACATAAAGATTGCTTTTGCAACCACAGGAAAGAAATTGTTCACTGGGTTACCACCCACTTATTTTGGAAGTTCTTTCCTAAAACGATTATTGTTTTATCTTGAATCCTTTCACAGATCTTTATTTAAGAGTGTATTATTGAAAAAAAAAAAGAGTATATTATTGAGAGTTTCATCCTCTTGCTTGGTGAAGGGTATTTAGCATTATCCCCTTCATATGGCCAGGACCCATAATGCACACTAAGTAAGATGTGAATGACTAGCCTCCCCTGCAGCCCTCGTGTATTTATTTATTACATGAAATAAATCTATATGGTGGAATTTAGGGAATTTTTGGATGAGATATATTTTGATAAGGGGATAACTCCCTTCCCACCTTACCCAGGTGTGGTGTATGACTCTGTAAAGGAACAAGGAACAGAATAAGTTCTTGTGAATTTGACTTTTCTCCTAGGATTTGGGGTGTAAAGGGAGGGGAGAACTAGGTGGGACAGAAAGGGCTGTATGATTCTCTGGAGTTGTTCTAATATGCAGCCATATATGACTACTGCTGGCTGATCCAAATTGAGATGGGCTGCAAATATAATGTACACATGGGATTTTGAAGATGTAGTAGAAAACCAGAGTGTAGAATACCTTGATAATTATTTTCATATTGATTTATGTTGAAATGATAAAATATTGATTATATTCATATAAATAATAGTGTGTATTTATTATTAAAATTAATTTCACCTTTTGAAAAAACTTTTTCATATGACTACTAGAAAATTTAAAATTACTTATGTGGCTCACATTATATTTCTAATGGATAGCATTGCTCTAGAACTGTGTGTCCAGTATGGTAGCCAATAGCTACATGTGACTGTTAAAATTAAATAAATGAAAAAATTCCGTTCCTCATTTGCACCAGCCACATTTCAAGTACTCGGTATAATCTACAGACCATAAAATATTTTTATCATCACAGAAAGTTCTTTAGGACAGTGCGGCTCTAGAGGGTCCTTAAAGGCTACATTTTTGTTTTGTTTTGTTTTTGTTTTTGTCTTTTGGTGAAAAAATTTAGATTTAGCTAGCTGGACTCAGTTTAGATGATCCCAGTTTTGTTGGCAATATCCAAAGCCTCAGTCAGGAGCCATACGAACGTAGGCTGCCTTCTCTCTATCAAGCCTGATTTCAAGGTATTGACCTTGGCCATGTCAGTGTCCTAGAGTTTCTTCACAGCCTGTTTGATCTGGTCCTTGTTAGCCTTGACATACATAATGAACACAAGTGTGTTGTTGTCTTCTATTTTCTTCATGGCTGACTTGGTGGTCAGGGGGGATTTGATGAGGGCATAGTGATTGAGCTTGTTTCCCCTGGGGGTGCTCTTTTGAGGGTATTTGGGTTGCTTTCGGAGTTGCAGTGTCTTTGGTTGTGGGAATGTGGGTGGCGTGCGGATCTTTTTTTTTTTTTTTTTTTGTGACTGTGGATGCCTTTCAACACCACTTTTTTGGCCTTCACAGCCTTTGCTTTGGCTTCGGCTTTGGGAGAAGCAGGGGCTTCCTTTTTCGCCTTTGACACCATCTTTGTGAAAGGGATCTACCTGCTTTTTCATTAAGGGACACCATACCCTGGGATGTTGGGCCCTGGAGTAACACGCATACCTCTCCCTTGGTATTGGAGGTGAAATTATTGGAAACTGGTGGATCCTTAGCGACAGTTTGGCTTGAGGTGGGGCAGCACTATCTCTTAAAATAAAATTGGAACAGTGTATATTCCAGCCATCAGAGAAGAGGTTACTGGTTGATGGGGAGGAATGTCACCTGCCTGTTTTTAACACTTCTTCCTTAGGATGAGATCTGTGACCCAAAAAATTTTTTATCACTCTTAAGGCCATGCTGTCCTCATCCTCATCCTCAGCTCATTGGAGAATTTTATTTATTTATTTATTTATTTTTTAAGATTTTATTTATTTATTTGACAGACAGAGATCACAAGCAGGCAGAAAGACAGGCAGGGTGGGGGAAGCACGCTCCCTGCTGAGCCGAGAACCCAATGCGGAGCTCTATCCCAGGACCTTGGGATCATGACCTGAGCCGAAAGCAGAGGCCTTAACCCACTGAGCCACCCAGGCGCCCCTCATTGGAGAATTTTAATTACTCATTTATGGAGACTGTTTACCATTTATGTCTCATACATGATTATGTGTTTATAATTAAATATGTTGATAATTGAGAATTCTATTTGATTTTTTTAATTTCTTTTCAGCGTACCAGAGTAATTCTGTTTGATTTGATTTTAATTCTAGACCCTATTTTAATATGCTCAGTCTATATAGTTTATTGTTCTTTTTCATCTAAATAATTTCAATGGAGAGAGCATTGCTATGAAACCCTCTTCCTCCAATACCCTCAGTCATGCATTTTTAAGTAGGATGGCATCACCCAACAGCAGTTGCAGATTGACTCTTTCTTTTTATTATTTTTTTATTTTTATTTTTATTTATTTATTTTTAAAAGATTTTATTTATTTATTTGACAGACAGAGATCACAAGTAGGCAGAGAGGCAGGCAGAGAGAGAGGAGGAAGCAGGCTCCCTACTGAGCAGAGAGCCTGATGTGGGGCTCAATTCCAGGACCCTGGGATCATGACCTGAGCCAAAGGCAGAGGGTTTAACCCGCTGAGCCACCCAGGTGCCCCTGGCTCTTTTTAAACACCTTTAGTGAGATTGAATTTACATCCCATAGAATTCACCCATTTAGAATATACAACTCAGTGTTTTTTTAGTATATTCCTGGGGTGGTGCAATCATCACTACAATCTAATTTTAGAACATTTTTGCCCTCCCTAAAAGAAATCATGTACCTGTTAGCCATCACTTTTCCATTTTGTAGCTCTAAGCAACCACTGATCTTCTGTCTTAAGTTTTGCCTATTCTGGACATTAAAGAATTGACTCTTTGGTGAGGTGTGGGATCTTAGCTATAACAATAGCTTGTCCTCTTCCAAAGCTTAACCCTGCATGATAAAATTTTATTCCTTGGTACTTAATTTCTTTCATTGGGTTTTCTTGGATATCACATGAGGAGCATTGACACTGACTTCATGGAAGACACACAAAATCTTGTGAATAGATGGCTGTGATTATAGGACTTTCTCCCAATTGATTGCTCACTCTCAAAGTCATATGGTAGGAGTGGCCTGCACATGTTTCCTGGCTGCCTTTGGCTGCTTTGTCGGGTTGTAATATTTGAGCCTCACTGCTTTTGTGATTTCAACTTTAAGAATTAAATAAAAATAGTATATACTTGATTATTTAATTCTACAAGTTATTTAGCAAATCATTAACTAAGTGCTGAAAAGGAAGAATATTGACCCAGTCTGAATGAATACCTAGCAGCTAGATTAGCTAAAAGATTTTTTCTCATATCAAGCAAAAGTTAAAAGTTAAGTTTACTATGGGGTGCCTGGCTGGCTCAGTTGGTAGAGCATGTGACTCTTGATCTCAGGGTAGTGAGTTCAAGCCCAACTTTGGACATAGAGCTTTCTTTTTTATTTCTATTTTTTATTTTTTTAAAGATTTTTATTTATTTATTTGACACACAGGGAGAGATCACAAGTAGACAGAGAAGCAGGCTCCCTACTGAGCAGAGAGCCTGATGCAGCGCTCGATCCCAGGACCCTGAGATCATGACCTGAGTCAAAGACAGAGGCTTAACCCACTGAGCCACTCAGGCGCCCCCTAGAGCTTTCTTTAAAAAAAAAAAAAATTCACTAAAATTAATTTTAAGAAATTTATTTAAATTTTCCATGTTTTTGCTGAAAAATACTTTTTTTCCCTTTTTTTAAAAGATTTTATTTATTTATTTGATAGACAAAGACCACAAGTAGGTGGAGAGGCAGGCAGAGAGAGGAGGAAGCAGGATCCCTGCTGAGCAGAGAGCCGGATGTGGGCCTCGATCCCAGGACCCTGAGATCATGACCTGAGCTGAAGGCAGAGGCTTTAACCCACTGAGCCACCCAGGCGCTCCCTGAAAAATACTTTTGAATAATTAAAAATTAGATTTTATTACTGTTGTATATTTCTATAAATTGCTAATTTGCATGCATAATTCGATACATTGTAATTTATATAAGAAATAAGTTTCATTAAATGTTACTCAGCAAATACATTTATAAAGTTGTTAAATATTAATATCTTTAAGTTTTAAATTTAACTTTTAATTTAAAAGAATAATTTAGTCTTTTGTCACCCTTCATTGAATAAAAGGAGTAAACTTTATACTTTTTTTTTAAAGATTTTATTTACTTATTTGAGGTAGAGTGAGCAAGAGAGAGCAAGAGAGAGAGAGCACGAGGTAGGTGGTAGAGGGAGAGGGAGAAGCAGGCTTTCCACTATGCAGGGAGCCTGATGCAGGGCTCAATCCCAGGCCCTGGGTTCATGACTTGAGATGAAGGCAGACGCTTAACCAACTGAGCCACCCAGGCGCCCCTGTACTTATTCTTTTTATGTATAAAACACAGACAGACATAGTACATAAGCAGATATATAGTATATCCATGGTACGAAAATTTCATAAAGAGGCAATTAGGAAAAAATGTCTAAGTAAGCTCCTTAGAAGTAGTGATAATGAACAAAAAGACTGAGAAAAAGGAACATGAGTGTAGGATGGTGATTAGTCCAGAACTTGAGGTGGTAAAATCCAGGCAAGATGGAAATGGATTAGCTTACATCCAGAGGATCCCATGGTATTTCCCTTCACTCTAATAAGAGATAGAAATGTAGAACAGAGTCAGTCAAACAATATGCATATGTAAGAGAAGTAGTTTCTATTCTAACTACTCTACTAACAATTCTTAGAGTGTAGTTGGAGAGGTAAGGTAGCAATAGGAAAGTTTGGGATGCCAGATGGCTCAGTCAGTTAAGCATCTGCCTTTGGCTCAGGTCATGGATCTCAGGGCCCTGGAATTAAGTCCCATATCGGGCTCCATGCTCAGCAGGGAACCTGCTTTTCCCTCTGGCTGTTCTGCCTGCTGCTCTCCCTGCTTGTGCTCTCTCTCTCTTACACAAATAAATAAAATCTTAAAAAAAAGAGGGAAAGTTCATTCATTAAGTGAGAATTAAATGTAAATTCAAGATAAACATAATATAGTATTTGACTTAATGCTAAAAATTCCAGTTTACCTACAATATCCTATATGTGTATTTTATAGTTTCCTTGTTAGTGCAGTGTTTGGTGTTCCATGGTACTGTGTATGTATTTTATGTAAGGATTGTCTGATTAGCTCTGAGGCCAGAATATGAAAGGAAATAATGTGGCTTCTGTTTAGGGGGAATTTGGCTTATGTCTCTCCAGGTCTTGAGGAGCCGAGGAACAGCAATCCTCGCATTGTTAGGTTTTGGGGAACCAATCAATCAGAATTTTAGAGTGTGTTGGTGGGATACGTAGGATTGTAATCCCTGAATCCTGAGTTTTGCTGTTTCTTTTGCTTTTCTGGAAATCTCACAGCCATTTACAGAGAAAATACACTTTTTTTGAGTGTTGTCCATTGACCATTATAAATGAAAAGAGGAGGGCCTCAGACTTCTACATCACTTGACATCATGGCCTTTGAGTTGCACTTGTGTATCAACCAGGCTTTTTTTTTTTTTTTTTTTCTGTAGAGAAAAAGGGGAGGCAGCCAGGGGGTGGGGTTTGGGGCTGGAGGGTAGAGAGAGAAAGAATCTTAAGCAGGCTTCACACCCAGTGTGGAACCAGACGTGAGGCCCAGTCTCACAACCCAGAGATCATGACTTGAGCCAAAATCAAGAGTTGGTCACTTAACCGACTGAGCCACCCAGGTGCCCTCAGGCTTTGGAACTGATCCTCAGAGGACTGAAGTACTTCAAGTGCTATTTAGGCTTCTGTGTTTCTTCTGCCATTGTTCACCTTTATTTTTCTTTTGTAGGTGTCTCTGCAAACAGACTCATGGGCGGTGCAATGCAGCTTACTTTCCGCAAGATGGCATTTGACTACTACCCCTTCCACTGGGCAGGTAGGACAGTTCTGAACGGCAGCAGTGCTAGTGCGTCCCAGGTACCCGTGTACTGAGGACAGATTCCTGGGTTCATTCCTAACTTTCTAACAGTAGGGTGTGCCAGGAATTGCAGCTCAGAGGGGGATTGGGAATAGCCCTCTTCAAGAAACTTGTCGGGTCTGCTATTGATGGTTCTTTATCAGTGGTGGGAAGAAGTAGGAGGAGAGGCAATGATTGAGATGTTGTTTTTGACTCTGTGCTCTGCCCCTTACTTCCACTAGTTTTAGAGCCTTTCCAGTCATCTGTGTTCAAAGATAGTGGTAGTCAGCAGCTGGCCTTTTAGGGAACCCTAGGGAAAAATCACATGTGGAATCCAGAAGAACTTGAGTGTTCTCACTAGATAATTTTTACTTACCCAGAGAAGTCTGGATTGGGGTGAGGGATCAGATTCTGAACTATGACTATACCAATGGAAGGGGAAAATCAGAATGTTGGATCATGATCTTGGACCAAGACCTTTTTGCTTCTTTGTTGCCTAGGGGACAGCTGCAAGCATTGGGTACGGCACTGTGAGGCCATGGAAACCCGAGGCCAGTGGGCCCAGAAGTTGGTGATGGAATTTCAGAGTAAAATGGAGAAGTGGCAGGAGGAGACGGGTCTCAAACCACCCTGGCACCTGGGAGTAGATTCTCCCTTCAAGAGGAAAGCAGGTAGGTTACAAGGAGCTGGAGGACTCCCATTTCTTAGCCTCTTGCTTTTACTTTAGAATATCCAGTGAAGATAAAGTACTGGACTAGCTAATTACCTGAACCTCAGCCCAAGGAAAGACATCAGTGACTTTTTTTCTTTGCAGAGTCCTAGTTGTCTTTAGGAGTAGCTGCAGTGTTGAGGAGAGGTTGTTGTCACCTTTTTTTTTCCATAGGCTGTGACCTTGATCTTAAGGAGAATACAGTTTTTGAGTTCCTTCTAGGAGCTAGATGGTGTTAAGCTCTCTTTCCTTCATACAGCCTTAGTGATCTTAGGATTTTTACTTTCCTATCTACTAGTAATGAGAGTTGAATGTACTTGATTCTCTTCCCTACATTCTTATTTTTATTTAGATTCTCTCTCCAGTCCTCGAAAGAACCCCCTTGAGAGAAGTGCCTCTCAGGGCCGACAGGCTGCCTTTCGGCCTCCCGCCTGGAATCGCTTGCGCTCTAGCTGCATGGTAATACGGGTGGATGACTTGGACATCCACCAGGTGAGAAGCCCAGGATGCCGGGAGACACGGTTGGAAAGGGGTGGAGCAGTATATTTGGAAGGCAACAGGTGTGAACAAGATTGTGGAATTCAGGGGCTGCTTCCCTCACTTCTGAGGGGGTAGATAACACTGGTCTGTTTCTTTCTAAGCGCAGATGGCTGCTGAGAGCAGGACCTGGGGTTCCCCCAGTTCCCTCTGATACCCTACTACAAACCTGCCCCTGAGGGAAATGAACTTGCAGATAGTGTGAGCAGGTGTGAGAACGCCTGCAGTACGTGTGAGAGGCACGCTGCTCCCTGTGGCAGACTTGGCAAGGGTGACAGTGCCTTTCTAGGACCTCAGAGGAAATTAAGGAAATTCTATTCTCGAGGCTGTATAGGTGCGAACAGCAACTTGTGTGTGGTTGTGTAGGTTTCTACAGCTGGACAGCCAAGTAAGAAGCCATCTACACTCCTTTCCTGCAGTCGGAAGCTTCACAATCTTCCCACTCAAGTCTCGGCCATTCATATTGAGTTCACAGAGTATTACTTCCCCGATAATCAGGAGCTTCCAGGTAAGCATCGGATCTGGTCACTTACTTTTTAGCTCATGCTCTGCACATCTGCCAGCCTTGGGGCCATGGCTTGTATTCTCATTTGTCGCTAGGAATTTTAGGTGTTCGAGTTAGTTTAGCACACCTTTGTTAAAAACTCCGCCTTGTATAAATATGCACCTTGCTTTCTTCATAATAAAATGTATATCAGCTGGTAAGTAGGAGTCGAGTTGCTACTCTGTACACAGCGATTCTTTCTTTCTTTCTTTTTTTTTTTTCCTGCTTTCTAGTTCCCTGTCCCAATCTCTACATTCAGTTAAATGGTCTGACATTTACTATGGATCCTGTCAGCTTGCTCTGGGGAAACCTCTTCTGCCTGGATTTATACCGCAGTTTGGAACAGTTCAAAGCCATCTACAAGCTGGAAGATTCCAGCCAGAAAGATGAACACTTGGATATACGACTGGATGCCTTCTGGTTGAAGGTAGGGGAGAGTGGGATTTTCGTTCCCTGTTGGCAGCCCTAGCTGTATTTCTCCCAGGGCTATAACTCAGGGTTCTGCTCTGTTCCTTTAAGAAAAACAGTATAACAGCCCAAATGGTTGGTCTTTTATGCATGTATTAATAGCAGGTTGTGGAGCTACTCGGGTGTCCATTCTGAATTGGGTTTCATTTTCTTTCTGAAGGTTAGCTTTCCGCTGGAGAAGAGAGAGCAGGCTGGGTTGCATCGTCCTCAGGCCCTCGTCTTTTCTGCATCAGGCGTGACCGCCACCAATACACGTCATGCCCCATATTGTAGTTGTCCAGACCTCCAAAGTCTCTTCCGAGGTTTTGCAGCTACTGAGTTCTTTCATTCCAATTATGTTCACTTTCCCAAGGTTCCAGGTGGTTTTAGCCTTCTGCACATGCTTTTTTTACATCATGCTTTTCAGATGGATTCCCGCCTCCCTCAACCCAGTTCTCTCCCTCCCCAGAGGCTTAAGGCTTCCCAGGATCTGTGGTCCATCCACTTCACCCAGATCTCCTTGGACTTTGAGGGAACAGAGGACTTTAAAGGCCATACCTTGAATTTTGTGGCCCCCTTCCCCTTGTCCATTTGGGCCTGCCTACCCCTCCGCTGGCAGCAAGCTCAGGCACGGAAGCTCCTATTGACCACAGAAGGCAGGCTGAAACCATCTGCTAGCTTTGGTAGTCCTGTCCATTCTGAAGCCCTTGCCCCTGACGCTGTGCCCCATCAGAGGTCAAAGACTGAGCATGATTTGAGAAGCCTGTCAGGCCTTACAGAAGTCGTAGATGTTTTGAGAGAAGGCAGCAGTAGTGTGGACAGCAAAGGGCCTCTGGCCGAGCTTGAAGATGCCGCAGATGTTCACATGCTTGTACACTCCCCTGCACATGTCCGCGTGAGGCTTGACCATTACCAGTACTTGGCTCTGCTCCGCCTGAAGGAGGTACTACAGGGTCTTCAAGAACAGCTGACTAAGGACACAGAGGCCATGACTGGCTCTCCTCTGCAGGACCAGACAGCTTGCATCGGGGTCCTCTTCCCCAGCGCTGAGGTGGCTCTGCTCATGCATCCTGGCCCCGGGGCTGTTGAAGCTGACTCTGCAGGCTCAGATACCACCAGCCTCATCGATTCAGAGCTGTCTCCGTCAGAGGATAGGGAGCTGAAGTCTGATGCCTCCTCAGACCGGGGTCCAGCAAGCCCCGAGAAGGTTCTGGAGGATAGTGGCGTTGAAAATCCGGATGCATCCCAGGATACGCCAGTGCCTCTCCATAGCAATGGAGAATTACAGGATGCAGATTCTCTTGCACAGCAGGAGGCAGGGAAGGGCCATGAGGCAGTGGATTCCTTACAGGCCAAGAGACTAAACAGAGCTCAGGCATCTGCCTCACCAACTGTGTTGAAGCCCCCAGGTGGCAGGGATCCTGCTGTGAATGGACAGGCCGAGATCATCCCCTTAAAGAACATTGAGGGAGAATTGTCAAGTGCTATTCACATGACCAAGGATGCCACAAAGGAGGCTCTGCATGCCACTATGGACCTCACCAAGGAAGCTGTGTCCCTGACTAAGGATGCCTTCAGTCTGGGCAGAGACCGCATGACCTCCACCATGCACAAGATGTTGTCCCTGCCCCCAGCCAAGTGAGTGGCTCTCTGCCTCCTTCATTCACCCCGTCTCTTCCTCCTAGCTCTGGTCGTTGGGCCTAAGGCCTCCTGCCGTGTGTACTGTTAGACTGGGAAGCACCATGTAGTCCAGGGGAATGGCATAGAATGGCCTCTTCAATGTAGTGAAGTTAGTTTTCAGTGCTGTGTGCAGGACAGTGGAAGAATTTTCTGGCTACTTAGAGGATATAGGTATACCAACTGGAGAGAATTATTTTCAAGACTACATCTAATTCTGTGATAGGAGAAGAACCAGAAATTGGATTTGCACCTGCCTCCATATAGCTTAGTTTATTCTTGGGCAGTTTTCAAGTCAACATTTACTGCTACATAGGATCTTCCCTCCTCTACTGATGCACTATTATTGATACAGATATACTCTATGAGAATAATAATAATAATAATGATACCTGGCATCTGTATGATATTTTATTGTTTTTAGTGGCCTTTCACATAATATTTTGTTTGGTTTGCTCCTAACAGCAACCCCATGAGGTAGCAATAGAAATTCCTCAGATAGAAATATCCTCTGTTTATAGCTGAGCTAACTGAAGTTACAGAGGATGAGCCATGGGTCCTGTAAACAGAGAAGCTGGGGCTTTGGATTTGCTCTCTCAGGTGTACCTCATCAATGTCAGAGTAATAGAGAAGGAAGAATTTCATATGCTCATTCAACAAAAATTTTTCGAGTCCCTACTTTGTGCCCAGCTCTGTGTCAGACACTGAAGATACAGTAGGGAGTAAGCAGAACAATACAGAAATGCATAATCAGAAGAGTGGAGAGGTATGGACTTTTCCATTGGTGCCTTGTGCTTTTACGAATGATAATGAAGACTGTGGGAAATCTTTGTTGGGATGCTTTGTGGTTTGGGGACCATGGTTTGAAGAACAGTGGCTTTGGAGCTTTGTCTAAGTGCATTGTGGGTCTAAGTGGGTCTCTAAGCAATGTCACTGTTACTACTTGGCTAGGCACAGATAGCCTTCCTTCCTAGAAGGAAACCTTGAAGGGATAAATGATATAATAATACTAGGCAACACTTACAGAGTGCTTTCTTTGTATCGGGCACTGTCCCGAATCCTTACAATATTAATCCATTGAATTCTTGTAACGACCCTGTAAGGCAGGTACTAATATCAGTCCCCATTTTACACATGAAGAAACTGAGCTCAGAGAGGTGAGAAACTTGCTCAGGATCACACAACTCCTAAGTGGTGGGGTGAGGACTGAGAGGCTGGACTCCCAGCCACCAAATGTGTCTTTCTAAATGGAGAAGCGTAAAGGAGATGGGAAAAGAGGAGAGGGAGGTGATAAAGGGAAAAGAAAGGTGTGTGACCCAAGCCCCTTTTCAACCCCCAACCTTGACTTGCAGATGGCCCCAGTCCCATGGCCTCTTCTCAGTCCTCTCTGTCCTTGGCTGTTCTGTGGCGTTAGCCTTGCCGTCATCGTGACGGCTTATAGCCCTGTGTGGCCCCTCATAGCGTACTTCTCAGCAGGAGTCAGTCCTTCCTTCTTCCTTGGCTGCTTTCGTCTGCCTTCTGTCCTATAAACCTAGCTGCTCCACTGCACTAGGCTCTCTGTAATCTGATGACTTTTATCATAATCTTTGTTTTAAATTATAAAAATGATTTGTGTTCATTTTGTCAACAATGTAGAAAAAGAAGAATAAAGAAGAAAACAAAGTCACTTGTGACAACACAATGCAGAGATAGCCACTATTCACATTTGGATCTGTTTTCTTCCAGTTTTTATACCTTTGTTCGGGTATGCACGTGAATGCTTATATGTGTGTTCACATACACCATACACAAATATTATTTTTACTGTAATAGAATTATTTCTTTATCATCTAGAAAATTTCCAGTTGTATTCACTTGTTTGTGAGTCATTTCCCATTCATGAGGTGTCTGAAAACATAATTCTTAATTGCTCTGTTGTATTCTGGCAAATGGATGTATCCTAATTTAGTCATTCATCCCACTATGGGGAGGGGTTTAGTGTGTTTCCAGTTTTTCTCAGAACCAAAGCTGGTTTTTGTTTTTGTGAACATTAATCTTTATGCAAATCTAAATCTTTAGAATGAAAACCTAGAAGCAAGTTATTTTTGGGTCAGACGCTGCAAACATTTTTAAGTTTCTTGGTTTATTTGCCAAACTTTAGGAAGGTTCATATCAATGTATTTTTGTATACTTTCTCTCTAGGTTATTTTATTCTTCTCCTCACCTCTGCTCTAGTCTGTATTTTCACTTCTGACTTTTCTCCCCTCCCCTTCTCTTCATCGAAAATGAGGTACCACACATAGTTGCCCATGGTTTTCCCAGGGTTGTGGTGAACCTCAGATACATGAAAATAAATTCCCTATTCCTCCACAGACCAGTTCTTTCTTTTTTCAGTAGTATTGTTCTCCTGCCTCTTCCAGTCGTTTGTCGGATTCTGACTGTAATTCCTAGAGCAGGGATTCTCAGACTGAAGCATGCTTCGGAATCATCTGGGGGGCTTCTTAAAACAGATTGCCGAGGGGTGCCTGGGTGGCTCAGTGGGTTAAAGCCTCTGCCTTCGGCTCAGGTCATGATCCCAGGGTCCTGGGATCGAGCCCCGCATCAGGCTCTCTGCTCGGTGGGGAGCCTATTTCCTCCTCTCTCTCTCTGCCTCTCTGCCTACTTGTGATCTCTGTCAAATAAATAAATAAAATCTTAAAAAAAAAAAAAAGGCAACAGATTGCCAAGTCCCACCCTCACAGTTCCTCATCCAGTAGGTCTGAGACAGGGCCTGAGAATATGCATTTCTAAGCCCGTTCCCTCTCCCCGTTGGTGCTGATGCTCCTACCAAGATGGAACTTTGAGAATACTGCATTAGAGAGTCTCATATCCATTTTTGCTGTCTGTTCCTGTGTGTGGACTATTTCCATAAACTATTAATTGATTTCCTCATTGGAAGTATTTTCCTCACTAGCTTGTTTGAAAGAGCCAGGTCTAACTTCTTAAAACACAGGTCTGATCTTGTTATTTCCCTACTCTAGGCTTTTTCCTTCTAACCCCTGAATTTAGTTTGAACTTATTAGTATGGCATAATCAATTATTATGATATCTCCATGTGGCACTTTTTGTTTTTTTTTTTTTTTTTTAAAGGTCTTATTTATTTACTTGACACAGAGAGAGAGAGAGAGAGATCACAAGTAGGCAGAGAGGCAGGCAGAGAGAGAGAGGGAAGTGGGCTTCTTGCTGAGCAGAGAGCCCAACGTGGATCCTGAGATCATGACCCGAGCCGAAGGTGGAGGCTTAACCCACTGAGCCACCAGGTGCCCCTTGTTGTTTTGTTTTTTAAGTAGGCTCCACACTGGGGCTTGAACTCATCTGAGATCAAGACCTGAACTGAGACCAAGACTCGAACGGGTAACAGACTGAGTCACCCAGGTGCGCTGCGCTTTACAGTTTTTTAATAGACTCTTTTTTAGAATAGTTTTAGGTTTATAGGAATATTGAGCAGAAGGTACAGAGATTTCCTGTATATACCCCCCATGCTTTATAGTTTTAAAAGCACTTTCATATATAATCTTTTACCCAGGTTTTTCTGTAATCTGGCTGCAACCCCTGTGGTAAAAAGTGGGGGCGGGAGGAACACTTAGCAAGAAGTTAGGAGACTTGGGTTTTTCTTAATTCCGTCTTTAACTATGACCTTGGGTCAGTTTCTTCTTCTATAAAATGGTAAGATTAAATGGTAAGATTAAAAGATCTTTAAAGTTGGTTTTTTTTTTCACTGTGTTGTGCCTTTTTAACTTTATCTTCCACTGCTCTTCCCAACAAAACCTAAGCTCTAACTGGGTTAAGCTACTGGCTCCCAAGGTACTTTTTGTTTTCCAGCTCCATGTATTTGCTCTTGCTGTTTCTTCCCCATAGAATGCTCCTTCCCTGTCTCTTCACAGCCCTTCAAGAGCTCCCTCAAATGCCATCTCCTTCTACAAAGCCATTCCTGATACCCGTCTTTGCATCCTTTCCCCTCTTTGATATTGCCCAGCCTTTGGCTTGTACCTCTGTCCCTCTCCTCTGGTGTATGTGATACACTCCCTTGTGTTGGTAGGTGTATCTGAATCTTATCTCTCCTGATCATTTACACATTCATGGAGGACAGAAGATGCCTTGTTAATTATTTTGTTCACTCCCCACCCCTACCTTGTGCCTCGTATTATGCCTTACATGTAGAAGTTTTTCAGTAAATACTTGTGGAATGGATGTGGATGGCTTCAGGTGTCCTTCATTTGCACTGGGGCTGTAGGTAGTTTGTCTCTTTGTATATGGGATACCTTGAATAAACTTGACATTTAATGTTGACATGGCAGAGCTCCTTACCCAGTTTAAAATGCCAGATTCAGAAAGGCCAGCAGTTGAAAAATGGTGTGACCCTCTTATAGACATTAAAGTTGACATTAAAGTTAATAATTGGGCTGAAAGGGATGCATTGCAAGGGAAAAAATATACCTTCTAAACCACATTTGTAGGTTTTTTTCTTTTATAAGATCTATTTATTTTTGCATGCATGATAGAGAGAGAGAGAGAGAGCATGTGCACGAGTAGGGGAAGGGACAGAGGGAGAAGCTTGACTCCGCACTAAGCAAGGAGCCTGATACAGGGCTCGATCCCATGGCCCTGGGATCATGACCTGAGCAGAAGGCAGATGCTTAACTCACTGAGCCATCCAGGTGCCCATGGTTTTTATTTTTTAAACAGGGAGCCCATGGCCAAAATAGATGAGGGAGCACCAGCACCATTGAGTGGAGGAGCTGCCCGACTCCGATTTTTCTCCATGAAGAGGACAGTATCACAGCAGTCATTTGATGGCGTTTCATTGGATAACAGTGGTCCTGAAGACCGGATTTCCGTGGACAGCGATGGCAGTGATAGCTTTGTGACGCTCTTGGAGTCTGGTAGGTGGCAGCAGCCAGGTGAAATTGAAGTCCAAAAAGGGTTCTTTCTGCTGCTTGTGTACTGGCAGGATACAGAAGGAGCTGAGATTTGATAAAACAGATATTTTCTTTTCTTTTTTTAAAAAGTTTTTTTTTATTTATTTGTTAAGAGAGAGAGATCACAAGTAGGCAGAGAGGCAGGCAGAGGCAGGCAGAGGTGGGGGGCGGGGGAAGCAGACTCCCTGCCGAGCAGAGAGCCCGATGCAGGGCTCGATCCCAGGACCCTGAGATCATGACTGAGCCAAAGGCAGAGGCTTAATCAACTGAGCCACCAGGTGCCCCAGTATTTGTCCTTTTATGGCTGGCTTGTTTCACTTAACATAATGGCTTCCGGGTTCATTCATTCCATAACTCCATAGCATGTGTCAGAATTTTCTTCTTTTTTAAGGCTAATATCCTATTGTATATTTATAGCACATTTTGTTAATCTGTTCATCTCTCTGTGGATACTGGGGTTGCATCCATTTACAGACTTTTTAAAAAATGTGACCAAATACCATTGTCCCATTTTCAAAAATTAGCAATTTGTTAAATTCATCAAATATCCAGTTTTCAAATTCCCAGTAGTCTCATAAGTGTCATAAGTGGGTTTTGTTTTGTTTTTTCACAGTTTTCATGGTTTTGGAGATTGGATTTAAACAGAATTTTCTGACTTTCAAACTCATTTGTTGTCTTTCTTATACAGAGTCTGGCCCAGAATCTCTTCCACCAGGAACTCTTCCAAATGTCTTGGACAATGCTGGTGCCCAGGGGAGCCCTGCTGTGGATAGTTACGGCCAGGGATCACCAGAGGCCAACAGTTTGGTCTCACCTAGTGGGGAAGACCTCAGCCTTCACCCGGTCAGCTGCTCTCCTTTCTTCTCCGCAGAGGGCTGTAGGCTAGAAGCTTGCAAAGCACTCAGCTAAGAGAGTAATCCTTTTACAGGTCTCCGTTCTGGTCCTAAAGGTGAGTGAGGTGTCTCTGGGGATTGAGGTACGTGGTGAGGACCTGGCTGTAGCCCTACAGGCAGAGGAACTGAGTCTCCAACAGCTGGGCACCGTGGGACTCTGGCAGTTCCTGCATGGACAGTGCTCAGGTGAGGATGCTGGGATTTATCTGGGGCAGCCCTAGCTTCTTGCTCCTGTCACTGGGCCCTGACCGTAGCTGTCCTAGTCCCAAGCTTTTGGTCCTTCTCTCTTGGAGCCATTCGGAGGAAGAACTACAGTGACGCCTCCTTCTTGCAGGGAACCTCCCAGAACTCCTTCTGTAGGTTCCCTACAGAACCTGGGCCCTACAGAACCAAAGCCCTACAGAAGGGGCTTTGCCTTCAGTAGGCTATTCGCCATCCTCACTTCCCAGGTGCTCCTTAAGCTTATTCAGGAGGCCACTGTCCTCTTCGTTTGTGTATCTGGTGACATCCAAGTATATCTGATCAGGGAACTTCTGTCATTCACATTCAATCCTTTGGTATTTGTGCTTTAGAAGATGACAGGAAAAACCTGGGCTTATGGTGCATTCTTCATTTTAAAAGTATTTTTTAAAACATTGAGTAGATACTAAGGACTACTTACAAAATATATATGATATAAAATAATAAAAATACAATGAACCCATGTACACCACCGCCTAGTTTAATAAACAGAATAGTACCATTAACTTTCAACTCCCCTTTGAAGTCTCCTGAATCTTTCTCTGCCTCTCAGGAGAGAATCACTCTCCTGAATTTTGTGTTTTTCTTTCTGTTGCGTTACTTTACAACTCTTCTATGTGTTTGGTATCAGTGTATTATCTAGCTTTGCAGGTTTTAGAGTTTTTCTAAATGGGATTATAGTTTGTATTCTTTCATGACTGGCTTCTTTCTTTGATATTCTTCAAATTCTTCTAGGTTGTTGAATTAGCTATGATTCATTTTCATTACTATATTATATTCCGTTATATAAATATACTGTTTTTTGCTTTTTAAAAATAACTTTTTAGGCATAATTTGCATTTACGAAATTGACTTATTGTAAGTATACAATGATAAATTTTAGCAAGTTTACAGAGTTCTGCAGCCATTACCATCACCCCTAAAATATCCTTTGTACCCAGTATTCTATTTACTTCTCTATTCTGACCAGACATTTGGGTTGTTTATAGGTTTTGTTTGCTATTTCATATAGGATTGCCTTGAACATTCTTTTTTTTTTTTTTAGATTTATTTATTTATTTGTCAGAGAGATAGAGGGAAAGAGAGAGCATGAACAGGGGGAGTGGCAGGCAGAGGGAGAAGCAGACTCCCCGCTGAGTAGGGAGGTTGATACGAGACTCTATCCCAGGACCCTGGGATCATCACCCGAGCTGAAGGCAGACGCTTAACTGTCTGAGCCACCCAGGCACCCTGCCTTGAACATTCTCGTACATGTCTTCTGGTATGTATGTTAGAGAGTTTCTTGAGGGTTCTCTTCTTGAGGATATACTTTCCAGGGCATTAGGGTAGGTATAACTTCAACTTTACTAGATAATGCCAGTTTGTTTTCCAAAGTACCTGAGCCAGTATGCAGTTATATAACTATATGAGTTGTGCTCGCTTTGGCAGCACATATACTAAAATATAAGTATATGAGCTATTTCCTATCCTTGGCCACAAATGTGATAGTTCTTTATGGAATTTTGGGGAGATTAGCATGGATCTTGCGTGGCTTTTATCAGAGAGAAATGAGAACATCAAGACTTGGAGAAAGGAGGAGATGTTCAAATTTAGCAGAGTTGAGGGTCCTGTGTTTTAAGATCTTTCCCTTGGCCTTTAGCCCAGGATCTCAGATTTATAGCAAGGCCAGTGTTTTTTTGATCCTTAATTTCCCTTCCACCATGAGAGACATGATAGCAAAGTAGCCAAGCCCAGTCTTTGCAGTCAGTCATTGTTGCCTACATTTGAGTCCTGTCCTTGCTACTTACAAGTTGTGTAACTTTGGGCAAGTTATTTTTTGTGCCTTTGTTCCTTCATCTCTGAAATAGGAATGATGATAATACTTTTGGCATAGGGTTGTTATGAATATTAAATATATATAAAGTGCTTAGAGTAGTCCCTGACTGTAATTAATGTTTTCTTTTTGTCTCTCCTCTCAAAGGTATAAGCTTTCAGGAATCCTCAGCTTTGAAGACTGACCACATCAGGCCAGCTGTGGGCCTTCGCTTTGAGGTGGGGCCTGGTGCCGCTGTTCATTCCCCACTGGCCACACAAAATGGCTTCTTGCATTTCTTGCTTCGAGGCTGTGACCTTGAGCTGTTCACTTCGGTGCTCAATGGCCTAGGGCCCTTCTTGGAAGATGAGGAGATCCCAGTGGTAGTTCCCATGAAGATTGAGCTCCTGCACTCCAGGATCACCCTAAAGGTGAGAAGAGCTCTTGAGTTTTACCCTAGACTTTGTTGGGCAAGGAATTCTGACAGTGATAGCTGTTCGCGTCTTCCCTTGTCGTGGTCCAAAGTGGCAAGGATCAAGTGAGGAAATGCATATTATCATTCTTAGTGTAGGGTGTGGTAATACATAAATGTGTGTTGTATCAAAATGTTCTGGATTTAGGTGAGGAGACCTTGTCTCTGGCCCCAACCTTGTCTCTGCCATGCAGTGTGACTATGTGCAAATAAGCCCATCGGGTTATTTGGTCCTCAGTCTGACCATCTCTAGAATGGGAGAGACTCAGTTCTGCTTCTCTACCTTGCAAAAATGTCTGGATGCATCATGGCATAAAACTGCTTCAAGCTGAATGGGAGGAGCCCTCAGCTGAATTGCCCTGAGCTGGTTGGGGGCATCGTGTGGTTCCCCTCTTTCCTGCAGGATGATATCCCCCCCATCTATCCAACATCTCCAGGCCCTGTCCCCATCACTCTGGCCATGGAGCATGTTGTGCTGAAGCGGAGTGATGATGGCGTGTTCCACATAGGCGGTGAGTTGGGCTCGTCAGCCTCCTGGCTTCTCTGCCTTTTTTCTCCTAGAAGGGGGGAGGTGATAACTAGGAATTGTTTGCATGTTGGCAGCAGTTTGTCATTTAGAACCTTAACTTTTCCCCAGCTCCTGCTCAAGACAGACCATCAGCTGAAGTACCTAAAGGTGAGAAGAGGCAGTCCCCCAAAGAACAGATGTTTCTGGTCCCCACAGAAGAAGCTTTTGGACAGCAGGTGAGGACCTAACTGACCAGTACCTTTCACACAGACTCTTAGTAGCTTTAATTACAGAAGCTGGTAAAACTCCAAGGGCTGCAAAGGCTGTCTGTGCTGTGTACAGCTGAGTAGTTTGGGCTCCTGTCACCTAGTAGGGACTTCTGGAAGTGCTTAATAGGGGATATAAGTCAGGAACTGTAGGAGAATGGTTGCTGATCATACATTCTCCCTGTTGCTATCCTTATAACTGATGAACTTTGAAGACAGGCTTAGGTTTTTAGAAAGATCTGGTTGTGTTCTCTTGATCACTAACCAAATTTGTGGATTGTTTCTGCTTGAATTCTTCGACTCCTTGTTCCCTAACCAGATATTTTTGCAAGGCATGTTATCGTATTTATTAACTGTAAATTTCTTATTGTTCCCCAGGTGAAAGAATGGCCTACCCTACAAAAGGAACTTAGGGAAACTAAACAAGCATTGGCCGATGCCAACCAAGAGAAAGAAAGACTGCTGCAGGAGATTAGGAAGTATAACCCCCTCTTTGAGCTCTGATAGCAGTGGCTCAGCCATCTGTGCCAAGGAGAGAGGAGATCACCAGCAATAGCACCACCTACGACAGAAGGCACCGTCCAGCATTGAAGAAGTCTGCTAAGGATGCCAGAGGGACTGGGGAGTACTCAGCTCACTCCTTGGGGTGTCCTCTCTACTAGCTCTTCTGACTTGGGTGGAAGACAGGGCAAAGTACGACCACGTTCTAGAAAATTGGGGGCAGCTTTGCGTGTGGCTCAAACATCATGTCTTCCCTATACGAGGCCTTTCGACTCTCTGCACACCAGGTGGAATCTTGTCGCCACTATAGGGCCATTTTACCACTTAGTTTCATGGCAGAGACATTCACTTCCTCTACAGCCTATGCGAATAGGAGAAAGCGCCCACCTCAAGTCACCACAGAGCCACCAAAGATTCTACATCCCAGAGCTTTCTGTAGCAGACCTAAAAAGTCTTGGCCTGGGCTTTGGCCATGGTAGTAGAGTGGAACGGGAAATAGCCAGTAGGGCAGAGCCAGGAGAGGCACAAGAGTGAGGGAGACCTGGATGCTGCCTTTTTTTTTGGAAAGGGAGCCAAGCTCATACCATCTTGGCTGATACGACGATCAGATTTTTCAGGGTTAAGGTTCTTTTCTGTTACACTTTGGTCATTGTGATGCTGCGGTAGAAAGTAAACAATAGCAGTGGCTCTGTTGTGTCATCTTTCCCTTCTATAACATAATTTATTTGAAATTTAAATCAAGAAAAAAAGTATTCACTGAGCTAGGCTGAAGGTACGATGTGGTAAGAATTGCTAGGGGAGCTTGTGCTAAGCCCACGGTTGCCTGCCTGTCTTCCACAGCTGCACCTCAGAAGTGATTTCTCTGTCTCCCTGGGTTCCCCGGCACAGCTGCTCTCCCAGCTCTGGGACTTTCTACCAGCACTCTCCTTTGCACTTGGTAGTTTGGGAACTGAAAATGTGTTTTGAACTGTAATGTAAGCATCTCAACTTGTTGCCTCTCATACCCCTCTATCACTGTGGCTTTTTAAAATCATGTAATTTTGACTTAAGTAAAAAACAAAAACAAAAACCCTTCAGCCTAGCTAGGCTTTCCCCTTGCCCCTTGAAAGAGTGATTCCCCCCTCCTCTTTCTTTCTTACCTAATTCTTCCCCAGCATTTTACCTTCATCCATACTGCTCTGTAATATACTTCAGGCTGTGTTGATTGGACAGAAGTTCATCAGCTAACTCACCTTGAATTGGCAAGATGGTAAAATTAGTGATTTAGTGGTGTCACTGAAATCCTAATCACACTTGACCTATTGGAGGAAAGAGAAATGTTTTCCTTTATGGGAAATCATGCCTGACTTGCATATTCTAGGTTTTTTTTGTGAGGATAAAAAGAAACATGCATTCAAGAAACCAGATATAATTTGTTCAGAATTCTAAAGAATTTTTGTCAAGGTTCTTCACTTAAAGCAACTTTAAAAACACCAGTTACTATGAGATATGGGAATATTTTGTCATTCCTAGGAAACAACTTGGAGACTTAAGAATAAACGTCTTTTTGGAGATAATGCTAACAGGGGAAGTTTCCTGGGGGTGGATGCTTGGTTTAACCTTACTTAAGATTTTTATAAATTACCCGAAAGTAGGATATTATAATGCAGTCAAATGTCACTACTTTCAGGTAATGACAGGTGAACCAGAAGGGATTTAAAAAAACAAAGCAAACCACAGAAGGCCCACAAGCCAGGCTGTGACAACTCAGGAAGATGACAGGTGAGGTTCAGTCTAGACAAGTGTAAAGTAATAGAAGAATCAGCAAGGCAGCAAGCTGTTAGAACTCAGCAAAGTAACCTCACCATTGCTGAGAGGAAGGAGGGGTCAGTGTGCTGGTCTGGCTCAAATGTCCCGCCTGCATCATCAGGAAGGACTCATGGAGACAACGCAGAAAGCAGGACCTCATAGAAAACCATTTTACTGGCTTAAATTCTCTGTGCACTTCCAGTCACCTTTATCTACAGAATATATGATGAAGAGGGGAAAGGTCCAGAGAATAGCAAAAATTATCGGGGGTTGGAGATACTCCCACATGAGGACACAGGTTTAAAATGTCAGCTCCAACTCTGGAAAGGTAAACGCTGAGGGTAGTGTGAGATGGGATATCCAGTCAAGGGGAAGGATGTGCTCACCAAGTCCTGCCACACCCTAGCTCTGGGGCTCAGCCTCAGAGCCATAGAACAAGAAAGCACTTCTCCCAGCAAATCAGAAACTTCAGGAGCTCATTGACCAAGAAGTGATGCTGGCAGAGGCTATGTATGGGTGGCAAAGGTTTAAGAGGAATCCTTGTATGATGGCCTTGCAATGGAATTACGGAAAACTAGGGCTATTTGGTGAGACACGACTCGAGAGAGTAACTCGAGAGAGAGTCCCTCCACAGACTCCCCCTTAGTGCTCCTTTGGAAGGCATAATGTTGAACAAAATGAAATCACTAGTCCTATCAACTATGGCCTTTCTAATGTTGTTAGAGGAGGCCTTGAGGAGGGAGATCAGTAGCCGGAAAATAGAATCATTCAAACTTAGACTCATCTGAATTGGTTTAAAATCACATTCTGATTCTCTTTCCCTCCCCTCCTGCCCCCACCCCTACCCCCACTACCCCCACCATATCCCTCTGGTATCACTCCGTGCAGAGAAAATGCCTCATGAGCCTTGCTTGATAGAACATCACTGTAAGCTTGTGCTTGCTGGTAGGTGATAGAAACAAATCTGGCAAACATCCGGGCTAACCCCTTTAATGGCCAGAGTTCAGTCAGGTTTCTAGGCTCTCTGGAGTTCTTGTCCATGTGACAGATGGAGCCCTAGAATTTCTGACTCTCCTACGTGGCATCCTTGGCTATTGTATCTTGAAATCCTCCTGCAGGAAATGTGGCGTAGGGGTCATCATCCCAGGAAATTTTAGTTCACAATCATCTTGTATAACTTCATACTCCTGTTGGTTGGGGGAAAGACTTGCATAATGAAGAAACATGAACTGGTTGGTAGTTCTCAGGATAAATGTAAAGAAAAAAAAAAGGAAGGAAAATTGTGCTTGGACTGCTTACGATTTCTGCCTTGGAGCTCTAAGACTCTGTGAACAAGAAATAATACCTCAAGAAAATGTCTGGAGTGATAGCACCACTATCCCTCAAAGACCTCAGCTGCTGCACATCGCCATTTCAGCTGTGAAGCATTTACAACTCTGTATCATCTATGATTGTCGAGATTTCCTGTTTACATGGATGTACTGGAGATCGGCTTTAGTGCATATGGACTGGTTTAAATGTCTCTGAGCTGAGCTGCAGGGACGTTTATTGATCTCAAATTTGTTTTCAACTTGCTGGAATAATTCACCTCATTTCTTTGACTTAAGACTGAAGGAATGGGTTCTGTTCTTGTGACGGCTGCTTTTGCTGCTTTCTGTAATCTGACCCTTATTTTGCCATGATCCTCAAACTTTATGTACCCTTTTCATGGTTCTGAAAGAACAGTGTCTGAATATGGAATGGACAAGGGATAAACACTACCCCACAACACCCCAGAATTTAAATGCTTCCATTGAACCCATTTAACATGAGTTTCCCCTTATTCTAGTTCAGGGGGGTAGTGGAAACCAGGTAGTTTCAAGTATTGCCATAGTGATAACGGAATTAACCATTCTAAACCTTTGCACTAAGGGTTTTTTTCTCATTTAACACTTGTCTAAACTTCTAAAATCAGTTATAGTAACATCACAAAACAGTGGAAACAAATGAATATTGGCAATGCTAGTAGAATGACGTTTGCTTGAGAACTGTAAAAGCTGTCCTGACCTAGGGATTTACCATAGTCATTAGTGTTTCAAGAGAGGCTGGTGTGATGTACCATCCTTCCAGAGACTACAGCCCTCACCTAGATCTTCTCCCATCTTCTACTAGAGTAGGAATGTTCCCATTCACCTGTGACGGGTACGGATGGTAGCTGTTGTTGAGTGGGGATTTTTTTCCCCATCTCTCACAACAGACAGAAGAGAAACTCTCAGAGAACCTTAAACTGTGAGGCTTTGCTAAATGGCTAGACTTGTGATGTATCTTTCTCCCTCATTGCTTGTAAGTTTTACCCTTTTCCAATATCTCAAATTGCAATAGGTATAGCTCCTGTAATTGTTTAAAAAAATTTCTGTTAGAGCTGAGAGACTATCTGCCCCCACCTCCTCCCTCCTGCCCCTCCCCGCTGTTTATTATCCAGTCAAGATTTAGCCTGAGTCTTACAGCATTTCTTTCTGGAATGCCCCACTGAAGTGTCTTCTTCACTGGCTAAATATATGTTTAAAGCCATGGGTTTTAATGTAAGATACTAAAAGTCAGATCTGTTCAACTTTGTGAGTTCAAGCTGTTTTCCCTCCATCAGGGTGCTGAACAGAACTGGCATCTTTTAAGACATGCTCAGGAAAGCTTCAAAAGAGAACAGCTTCAAAACTCTTCTCCCTATGACACTGAATGACCGGGGAAAGAATTCTTGGGGATTGCCAATTATATACGGCAGCCTTATAACTGCTAATCACTGTCAATAAAAGGTCACTCCATTCCCCTCTATTTGAGGACAACAATGAGAATATGTCTGATGAACTGGAATACTGGTCAGTGTTGGGAAATTTTAATGTTGCATTATCTAATCAAACCTTGCGTGTACTGGTTCTGTGAACCGCCTGAAAAAAGCAAATTAAACTTACTAAACGCTGGTTGTGGTGTATCTGTTTATAGGAACCTGAAATATATGGGCTTTTACATTATTGTTAAGTGGTTTAAGTACTCTGAGATAAAATTTTAATGATTCTAATAGAAAATGGGAAGGGGTCAAATTTTCAAAAAAAGCCAAGACCAATTCTATTCTGACACCAGAGAAGAATGATGAACTACTCCCCATTCCAACAGGCCAGACAGAAAATGAATACGCATATGGCAAGCTGGAAAACAGTTTAATGATCACTCACCAAAATCCATAGGAGAACTTTACATCTTTATGGGGACAAATTTTTCCACTACTGTTGCTATCACTGTGTTCTTCATGGTAGAGTGTCTCAAGTCATAATTTCTGGTTGTTTCATCTACTTAAAACCAGAAGGAAGAAACAACCTAAGTCATAGCAACTTCATGCTTCAGTGCGAAACCGTCGAAGCTCTCCTGGAAAGGTTTTCCCTCTGAAAGCAGCTTCGCTGTCTAGAAGATGCTTAAGGCCCATGTACCGTCTTCCAACTGGTCAAGAAACAGTTAAATGCCTCAAAATGCCCAGAGGTCCCAATATTCAGTCAAGGCAGGTATGAAACAGGCTGCATGCCTTTTAGATGTGATGAAAATCAGAGTTCCAAGAAAGACATTAAAATCATCATGGCATCCTTGGAGGACCAAGATAGGAAAGCACCAGTGCGAAAGTCTCATGCAGCAGCAAGTCTGGAACCAGCACTTTCCCTTCAGTACCAGGCCTTTCTAGGCTTTGGTCTAGAAGAAGATGATTTTTTTGTGCTTTGAGTTGGGGATCTGCCCCTTCGACTTTAACCTCCGAACAGCCTCCCTCATATGTTTGGGTTGTAGTGGTGGCATTTCTCCCCACTTCTCACACACATCCAGTGCTAAAGAGAGGACAAAAAAAGTTTCATTGTCACACAAGGACTTCATATCACATCATCTCCATAATCCTTCTTAAGCTTGCTGAGGAAATAAACCAAGATACTGTCCCTTCTTAAGAGAATGCTATAAAACATACCACGTTAGCTTCAGTATAATGGGCAACAGTTTAAAACATAACTTCTGCTTTAAAAAAAAAAAAAGTTTAACTGGTGGGATTAGCAATACACAGCAGCCAGGTTCTTTCCTTGACGGACAGAGGGCAGGTCCCATGGGTCGTAACATCGGGGACAACTCCTCATCATATCACACTGGTCAGCCCCCAGTCTTATGTCTTTAATGTGGCAAACAGAAATGAGCAAAGTCCACTGGAGGAAAATAATGAAGTCTGCTTCTGTCACCCTGGGCTAAGGATGGGAATCCAGAAAGGAGATTTCCCAGATGTTTCCTTGCCTCTGAGTATTAAAACTTTTGAGGAATAATGGTCATGCTCTCTAGAATACAGGTGCCCACGTGGTCAACTCCTAGTGCAAATGCAAACTCCCACAAGTGCTTTACCAGGTCCCCTAGTATAGATAGTCTTGAAAGTAAGACCACCAGAGGTTCAATCCCATATGTGTATCAATAATAACTCACCTTCTTCTACCACCTCCCCGACGAAAACCTTGGAAATACCAGACATAGCAATAACAACATTCTGAGACACAGAGGTGCCCGTGATGGACTGGATCAGCTTAAAAAAGGACAAAAGATCATGATTAATAGAGGCAAGAACTAGCTTTGGAATATGGTACCCTTAACAGTTTTTTTTTTTCCCCAAGAAAGTGGAAAGTGTTTGCTAAAGGCTGGATGCTAAAATTAAGACTATTAAAACAAGGATTTGGGTGTATAGTGACTTATATGTTGAGACCCTATCCGTGGAACACAAAACTCTCATTGATAATTGAGGGGCATGTTATTTTTATTTTCCTGCATGAATGATCCACGACCTTGACTAACACCCCACTCAGAAAGCTCACGGACATAGCTCTTGGGTCTAGTTCAGGTCTCACAGCCGATGGAAATCAAGTATGGCTGTCCATCCTTACCCTCTTAATGGCTGCCTTAGGGAAGGCTGACCGGCGATACATTTCGTAACGGTTCAGCTGCTCCTCCGAAAAAGAAGAAACCAGGATTCTAGACAAAGATTCAGGTAATTGAGTTTGCTTACAAGAACAAATGCTTAAGATAAATTATCACCTCAATAAAAGCAAATCTCAGAAAACTAGAAAAAGAATTTTCGAGGGGTCAATAGCATTAGGCTTGGTGCTTACAAGGAGTGAAGATAAAGCATTTTTACTTTTTAAAAAATTAATTTATTTGACAGAGAGAAAGCACAAGCAGGGGGAGCAGCAGGCAGAGGGAGAAGCAGGCTTCTCACTGAGCAAGGAGCCCAGTGTAGGGCTCGATCCCAGGACCCTGGGATCACGACCTAAGCTGATGGCAGATGCTCAACCGACTGAGTCACCCAGGCACTCCAAAGCATTTTTACTCTTAAGGAACTTGAGAAAAAGTGAAACACAACTTTCTTTCTACTTTACTAAGAACAAAAACTTAAACAACAACGTTGGGTCACAGTATACTACACTATCTAGATGGAACAGACTGTGTTTTCAGCATGTGCCCTCTCTCCCCGTAACTCTACCTTACTACACATTGATGGTAAAATTTTGATACATAAATTTTATATTCAAACCAGTAGTTTTCAACATTAACCCACTTGGGGGAAATGTTCTTAAAATATATGGAAAAGAGTCAATGCTCTTAATACTTTCAAATAAATAAAAAGATGGCTATATTAATTTAGAGAATGAGCAAAGGACATGAACAGGGAATTTACAAAAATACCAATGGTCAATTTAGGGGAAAAAAATAACTACTATTAACTAAAGAAACGAAAATGAAACACCAGGGGCGCCTGGGTGGCTCAGATGGTTGAGTGTCTGCCTTTGGTTCAGGTTGGGATCTCGGGGTCCTGGGATGGAGCCCTGCATTGGGCTCCCTGCTTGGTGAGGAGCCTGCTTCCCCCTCTCCCTCTGCTAGTGCCCCTGCTTGTGCTCTCTCTCTCTGTCAGGTAGATAAATAACATCTTGAAAAAATAAAAAACAAAATGATAAACTAAAATAACATTTTTCATGAACCAGACAAGTATTATAAAGAATGGTATTTAGTAAGAATGGGAGGACACAAACTCATACCTGCTGGTAGAGTGTGAAGTATAACAACCTTTCTGGAGAAGAATCTGGAAATGTATATGAAGAGCCTTTGAAAATATTTATATTGTCTGAACTGGCAATTCACTTCTAGGAGTTTATTTAGGAAATAAATGGGCCAATATCCAAAGATATGCTCAAAGATACTCCTCTCATCAAAATGGTGTCAGAAGAAAAAAAAAAAAAAGAACTACAGGGACTGATTAAATAATTCATCTGCATGATGGAATATAATGCAGCATTGTAACTGATGATTTATAGGCATATTTACTAAAAATATTTAGCTATACATATCAAACAGTAAAAACAAGTCTGAAAACAACAACAATAATAACAAAAAACAACCAAAAAAACCCCCAAATCTGAAAAAGTATATAATCAAATATATACCCTGGGTTAACTCTGGGTGGTGGGATTATAGGTAATTATTTTTTCCACTCTTCTGTATTCTCAGAATAATTTGCATGAGCCCGTACTACTTTTACAATCAGGAAACACCATGAGGGGTGCCTGGCTGGCTCAGTCCAGTGGAGTGTATGTCTCTTGATCCTGGGGTTGTGGGTTTAAGCCCCATGTTGGGTGTAGAGATTACTTAAAAATAAAATCTTAAAAAAAACAACAAAAAAACCCCACAATGAAGCTATTTCATTTTAAAAAAAGTTACGACCTAGATATATAATTATTGACATGGAAAACATTCACCATACATAATGTGAAAAATAGGTTACAAACAGTAACATCTTTGAAAAAATTTATTTCTAGATATATGTGTAAATATCTTGGAGTCTATATATCAGAATATTCAGTTTTTATCTCTGCTGATAAGATGTTATTTTTCTTTTTTTTTTTTTAATTTAAATATTTTATTTATTTGACAGAGAGAAATCACAATTAGGCAGAGAGGCAGGCAGAGAGAGAGAAGAGGAAGCAGGCTCCCCGTGGAGCAGAGAGCCCGATGCGGGGCTCGATCCCAGGACCTTGGAATCATGACCTGAGCCGAAGGCAGAGGCTCCAACCCACTGAGCCACCCAGGCGCCCCTAAGATGTTATTTTTCTTTTTACTTATTTATATTTCCTAAAATGTAACATAAGGTATTATTTGTTTTATTATTATTATTATTATTTTTTAAGATTTTATTTATTTATTTGACAGACGGAGATCATAAGTAGGCAGAGAGGCAGAGGGGGAAGCAGGCTCCCTGCTGAGCAGAGAGCCCGATGCAGGGCTCGATCCCAGGACCCTGGGATTATGACCTGAGCTGAAGGCAGAGGCTTAACCCACTGAGCCACCCAAGCACCCCTGCTTTATTATTCTTTTTAAATACAAAAAAGGAAAAAAATTTAAAGGCCAAAAAAATTTATTAACTTTGTGTGGTCAAGTTAGAGCCTTGAAATGGGGGAAAAAATCAGAAAGTGACTTACTGCATCTTTTGAATCTCATCTTCATCTACTTTTTGCTTCTTCTCTTTCTTTTCTTTGGTATCTATTTTCATTTTTTTGGCTGCAGGAGTAAGTAAAGATGAGTCTTCCCTTTCAACTGCTGTTAAATCTGAGATGTCCTGACTCTTGAGCTGAAAAGATAAAAGAAACCCCATTATATATGTGACCTACTTTCCAGCCTTGGGCCAGGTAAGCCCTCATTCTCATAACAACACAACAAATCCATTATTCAATAGGTTTTTGGTTCCAGACACTGGCGTGTACCATCATCATGCATAAGATACACTCTCTCTCCTAAAGAAGTTTATAGCCCACCTGTGGAAAGAAAACCAGCCAAATAATCCAGTTTTCCAGTTTAGCTGCGATCATAGCTCTAGTATGTTTACAAAGGAAATGATATGCCAAGGATCATGAAAACCACTCCCTCCCCTTGAGCCCACCTTCCTGACCTCATTCTTTAAAGGGGATGAGAGAAAAGTCCTCTCCATCCAGCCAGCTCTTCTGCCTCTAAATCTCTAGATCTCTTTATTGCTGATGATTCCATCTGGAAAGAATTTTTTTTTTAAAGATTTTATTTATTTGACAGACAGAGATCACAAGTAGGGAGAGAGGCAGGCAGAGAGAGAGAGAGGAGGAAGCAGGCTCTCTGCCAAGTAGAGAGCCCGATGCGGGGCTCAACCCCAGGACCCTGGGATCATGACCTGAGCAAAAGGCAGAGGCTTTAACCCACTGAGCCACCTAGGTGCCCCACCATCTGGAAAGAATATTAAAAACGAGGCACCTTCTCATCCAAACAGTGCTTCTCTGGATTTGGAACTTGAAATAACTTTTTCTTTTTTTTTTAATAGTAACTTCTACCCCTAGCATGGGGCTCGAACTCATGACCCTGAGATCAAGAGTCACATGATCTATTGACTGAGCCAGCCATGCACCCCTGGATTTGGAACTTATAAGTGAACTTCTCCTACATGTAGTGCTCATTTCTTCCTATCTCTCACTGTACTGTATCACACACATATTTATGTTCCATTACTAGACTGAAAACTTTTTCTTTTAAGATTTTTTTTATTATTTATTTATTTGACAGACACAGATCTTAAGTAGGTGGAGAGGCAGGCAGAGAGAGAGGAGGAAGCAGGCTCCCCACTGAGCAGAGAGCCTGATGCGGGACTCGATCCCAGGACCCTGACTGAGATCATGACCTGAGCTGAAGTCAGAGGCTTTAACCCACTGAGCCACCCAGGTGCCCTAGACTGAAAAAAAAATTTTTTTTAAGATTTTATTTATTTATTTGACAGAGAGAGATCATAAGTAGGCAGAGAGGCAGACAGAGAGAGTGAGAGGGAAGCAGGCTCCCTGCTGAGCAGAGAGCCTGATGTGGGACTCGATCCCAGGACCCTGAGATCATGACCTGAGCCGAAGGCAGCAGCTTAAACCACTGAGCCACCCAGGCGCCCCTGAAAATATTTTGAAGGTAGGTTTGATTCTTGTTATTATCTCTGCCCACATAAGCCTTTAGCATAGGTTTACTCATGCTAGATGTTTAACGTCTGTTCAATAGCGATTAAAATCAAAAGACACAACAAACCTCATTAATGGGATTTAACTTCTGTTTTTCCCAAAGAGGAACTCACAAAAACTCATAGAGGAATATGACAGGGTTGAGGGGGGTGGTGCCTACATGAAAGTGAAGGCAGTATACCTTTAAAAAGACTTTTCAACTTCTTCTCTAGTTACCTATTTAGTACAAGTTTTCTAACCTCTCTGTGCTTCAATTTTGGTGATTTATATTTTCCCCCAAAATGAGCCATTTTTCTCAGATTTTCAAATTTAAAAGATTTTGTTTATTTAAGAGAGAGAGAGAGAGAGCATTGAGTTGGGGGGTTGGGAGCCTCCCACTAGCAGGGAGCCTGCTGTGGGGCTGGATCCCAGGACCTCGGGATCACAACCTGAGCTGAAGGCAGACGCTTAACGGACTGAGGCACCCAGGAGCCCCTGTTGTTCTTTTTCTGGTTTCTTGAGTTGGGTGCTCATTTTCAGCATCTCCTGTTTGTTAATAAAAATATATAAAGCTATGAATTTTTCTTTAAATAAAGTTTTGGCCACAGGATTTAATGTACTGTTCCCTTTGTTAATTCCTTTACCCTAAAGCCTACTTTAAAAAGTTTAAAATATCCAGGTGATAGTTTTTTTTTGGGGGGGAGAAGCTTTTCATTATTAATTTTAGGTTTATTGCACTGTACTAACAGGATGTGATGTGTTTTGATTTCTGCTTTTAAGAATTTGTGTTTTCCTTTGTGGTATGGTATGTGATCACTTTAAAAAAAAGATTTTAATTCATCTTTAGAGAGAGAGAGAGAGAGAGAAAGAGCGCAAGTGAGCGCACAAGGGCAGGGGGAGGGAGAAGCAGACTCCCCGCTGAGCAGGGAGCCTGATGTGAGGCTGGATCCCAGGACTCGAATTATGACCTAAGCTGAAGGCAGCCGCTTAACAACTGGGCCATCCAGGTGCCCCTGGATGATCAATTTTTAGAAAGTGTTTCAGATAAAAAAAATTTTATCTTCTGTTGGGTGCAACTAGTCTCTTTATGGGACTAAGCCAATTATTCACATCTTCTCTGTCCTTCAGATCTGTTTTAAAGGTTCCTTCTTAAAATAATTTCATCACATTTTTCTTTTTCTAAAAGTTCTTACTTTATCTTGATGCCACTTAGTGCTCTCAAAGACTGTTTCTGTTTAATCCAATGTCCTCCCCCATGATCTCTTTAAGTCCCAAAGAAGCTCTAAGACCCCAAAATTCTATTTCTAGAAATGGAACTGACAGAACACTGACATTCTGGTCCCCTGATTGATGCTCAGTTAGGCAACACTGCTGAGCTCTTCGGGTGGCACAACTGATGGGTTTGGGGGTATTTATGCTATAGAGACCTTTGGACATTAACACCCAGGTCACTGGTAGTAGTTAAATGTCCAAAGAGGGTGAAAACATGGCTAATCCAGTAACTCCCTCAAAGTCTCTCTTAAAAGATTCTGCAGCATAGAAATGTAAGGACCTATTTAGCCAGAGCAACTCCATCTCGGTCAAAAGCCATTTTGTTGTTTGTGCAGTAAACTTAAATTGACCCTGCCCCCCAGAGGAACTTACTTAGAAGCAAGTCTGGAAAACCAGTAAAAGTTAATCAGCTAGTTCCTGATAATAGAGCCCAGAATACAAGGATGAGTCAAGCCAGATGGAGACAACTAATCAGTACGAGGTACTGTTTGTAACAGTGAGAAGGTCTTGCCCAAACCAAAATGACTCCACCTTGGGAAGGACGACCATCTTATTATTCACACTGAATATGTTAACTGACTAAGCCTTCCTAGAAAGTACTATTTGTAACGGTTCCTGGTATGGGGTAATCTTAAATAACAAGTCACCAGACCAGATGGATCTAGACAATCAACAAGAGACACACAAACCCGGTGGGTTGAGATACCAAGACATGGGTTGCAGTTTCACCCAATAAAAGGTAGCCTGTAAGATTGGGAGGGGTCGCTCTCTTCGAATGCGGCCCTGACTGGTCAGTTAATTCTTAAGCCTGTAACCTGGGGGTGGTCCTTCTCTTCCAAGGCGGCCCTGACCAGTCAGTCAGTCAAGACTGTAAGCTGGGGTGGTCGCTCTCTTCGGAGACCGCCCGGGCCAGTCTGACTTCTAATGGTTGCCATAGAATAAAGCTTTGCATAAATTTAACTTTGTTTCAGTCTCATTCCTCTGGCCAATCAGTCTGACTTATAATGCTTGGCATAAAATAAAGCTTTAAATAACTTTCACTTTGTCTCAGTCTCGTTTCGTTTAATAACAGACCTAACATAATGACAAAGTTATCCTTGAGGAACATCTAGGAGAAACCATATTTCGGTCAAAGGGGTACTAGGAATCCTGGGTTCTAGCTCTTGCGCTAAGTCTTAATGTGACATCAGATCCCAATTTCCTCACCAGGAAAACCATGAGGCTAGGTCAGAGTCCCTTAGGGGCGCCTGAGTGGCTCCCTGCGTAGAGCAAGCCACTCCTGATTTCACAGTGGTTGAGTTCAAGCCCCACCTTGGGGATAGAGTTTACTTAAAAAAAAAAAAAAATCCCTTAGAAGTAGCCTTGATATCTAAGGGGAGGGATTAAAAAAAGTATTTTTTAATTAATTTTTTTATTTGGCAGAGAGATCACAAGTAAGTAGACAGGCAGGCAGAGAGAGAGAGAGGGAAACAGGCTCGCCGCTGAGCAGAGAGCCCGATGCGGGACTCGATCTCAAGACCCTGAGATCATGACCTGAGCCGAAGGCAGCGGCTTAACCCACTGAGCCACCCAGGCGCCCCGTGGGATTAAAAGTATTAACCCAATGGCTGGGTGTCTAGAACCGAACCAGCATTACAGTTTTGTTTTCTCCCTCTCCCCATCCACCTTCGCAGATCTGGAAGGAGTCATGGTGAGTTCGAGTTAGCTTGGCAGGGACCAACCAGGAAGCCGGTCCAGCAAGCAGTTAACAATTTCTGGCCTCATCAACACTTCTCTCCCTACCTCGCCTTCTTCGGCCGTCGCTTCTTTCAAGTCCCCATCTCCGTCCCCATCAGTTTCCTCCGGGATTCCGTCCGTGTCGGTAGCTCCTGGGCCCCGGGGAGCAGCGGCCGTTTCATCTGGCTCCCCTGTCTCTCCTCCTTTTTCCGTGGGCGACTCGCAGGCATTATCCATAGCAGCAAGGAAAAGGGGAGAGATCGCAATCCTGACAGCTCTGGAGCTCCCGACCTAGTGTAATACAGCAGCCCACAAGCTTACTTCCTGTCGTCGGTCGCGCTATGATAACATCACTCCTACGGCTCCTCGGAGGGGACAATTTGAAGCACGCGTAGGGGACTTCGGGGCTCCGTTTTAACTCTGAATTGGTAGTGGATGGAGAGGGAGGATTCAGGGTACAAAATTCAGTTTGTGGATTTTTCTTCCACGTTGGGAAATCAGCATTTGTAAAGGATAGTTGTGTTGTTTACTGAAGGACTCCCCCCGCTTCCCCGAAACTTCTGCCTTTCTAAAAACGTAGTTAAGTCCTTAATCCGCTTTCTTCAGAGTAAAGTTTGGGGACGGGAGAAAACTCAATTCCGTCATCGCCCGTGTCGTGGGATGCGGCTATCTGATAAAACTTAGGCAGGGACTCAACCTCGTACATTTCAATTGGGTAGAGACCGTGGGCTTGTGTGAGTCTCCAGCATTTCTCTTCGGCTCCTTAAGCACCTTAAAAAAAAAATCATATGGCTTGAACAGAATTGATCCAATCCATTTATTCACCCCACAACTTTTTACCGCTTACGTCGAGCTAGGAACAGTTCTAGCAGCAAAAACACATAGTTTCTACCCAATTAAGTGAGTTTTCCAATTCACCAGTCCTCAAGATCGAGGTCGGTTTCACAAACCTGACTTCTTATGTCAGTTTAGTTAATCTCATCAAAAGCAAGAGGAAGCAAATCCTGTTGGGAAGGGAGGTCGTCGTCGTCTTTTTTGCACATTTCATTTTAACAAGCCATTTCAGAAATTGGGACCATGAAGAAGTGGAGACGTTTCTATTTAAAAATTTTCCTCTCTTCCCTCATTGAGGTACGGAGCGGTGAATTTTATTTACCTCTGCATCACTAGGTCTCCACATCCACCACATATTTAATGTATACGTGCTGAAAGAGTGGGCTTGGAAATGTAGGTGCGCGTTACCATATTTCTCTCTTTGTTTCTACGCTGCCTTGGTGAATTACCGTATTTCCTATCCTGAAGGCTCCCAAAACCTTTGGGGAAGGAGCGCACTTCGGTAGGCGCATACAGGTGGGACCCGTTTGTTCCCTTCCACCTGTACAGCGGGTATCTACAAGGCTCTTTCCTCTTGCCCCGGGAGGCCTATCTCCGCAGATCCGGGTCCTTTTCCCTCAGACCAAAGACACCTGCAATCGCCGGCCGAGCCCCGCCCAGCTAGGTGGGCAAGGGGGCGGGGCGCGGGGGCGCGGTGACGCGTGACGCCAGATCCCGGAAGTGACGCGCTCCTGGGGTGAAAAGGCGGGGGGGAGGGGGGTGGTGTCCCCGGCCGGTTTGGGGGGTGCGTTGCCCGGAGACGGAAAGTTTGGGAGCCGGAGCGGGCTCGGCCGCAGCCCTGGGAAAGGGGTCCAGGGGGCGGTGGCCCTGGGGATGGGGAAGGAGCAGGAGCTGCTGGAGGCAGCCCGCACCGGGCACCTCCCCGCCGTGGAGAAGCTGCTGTCCGGGAAGCGGCTCTCCTCAGGCTTCGGGGGCGGCGGCGGTGGCGGCTCCTCCGGGAGCGGCGGCGGCAGCGGCGGCCTCGGGTCCTCTAGCCATCCCCTCTCCAGTCTGCTCAGGTGAGTAACGCCCCGGGGCTGGACGGCCGCCTGGAGACCCCCTCTCCCCGCCCGTCTTCTGGGTCTCCGGAGAGGTCCGCACTCCTGAGACCCGAGCGGGTGGGTTTGCTGGGTGCCCCGGGTCGAGGGCGGGCGGCCCACGGGGCGAGGAGTGCGGGTGCGGGTCTGCGCGGCGCCGGGCTCTGGTCTCGCATCCTGACCCAGCTGAGGAGAATGGTGGGAGTGCCCAGGTGGCAGCCGCCGCCGCCGCCGCATGGCACAGCCCGGCTTCACCCTCGCCCGCTGTAGGGTGCCAGCTGTCCTATCTCACAAGCCACTTCAGAGCAAAGAAGTATTTATTTTAAATATCCCTCACCTCCTGCAGAATCTCCCACGCCTTGCGGAATCTCGCCGCTCGCCTGGAGGAAATTCTCTTGATTCCCCTTCCACCACGCTCCGCAGGACCTGGCTTTTGTTTATATTAACATTGTGTCTGGATTTATTACGTTCAAAGTATTCCTTTAGTTCCTCTTGTGCTTAAAGCTTAAATTCTAGCTCGTAGTGAACCTCATTGGATTAGTCTGCTAAGTGGCATATGTAGAGGATTCATTAATGAGTTTATTCGTCAAGAAACAAAGCTTTAGAAAGACTGGTTTAGGAAGCTCAGGGGTGCTTTAAAGTTCTCTGAGACCTGTTGTTAAACCCTTGAATCTGGAGATGTACCGATTGAGAGAAAAAGGTCATTTTTGCATGGCTTGGAGGGGGGAATTGGAGGTGCTTTGTCAGTGTGAGTAAAATGTGTTGGTTCAGCAGCACTTTCATTGCCTGTTTTCTTTTCCTTCCTTGTTCTTTTGAGGTTTTTAAGAAGTGGAAGTTCATTTAGAAATGGCTTCGTTGGCTTTTGTTCCCCCTTAGTTTATGTAACTTCAATTTGAGTGAACTTGGACCAAAGCAGCCCAAAGACCTGATAAATTGTTAGATATTAAGCACTGAGTACAAACCCAGGTCTACACAGGACGATTTTTAAAAAGCAGTGTAAGAGAACTGTCCCCAGGAATTCTTTTGGGGAGGTTAAAACCAGTGCTCTTTGCTGCCCCTTTCTCCAGCTCCTAGAACAATGCTGTCACACAGTTGGTACTCAGGATTATTGAATGAATAAAAGTATCTCTTAGAGAATAGCAGATTTCTAAACAGGCTGATGGTGGTACTGGCAGTAATTGTTAGTAGTTCAGAGAAATGAGGCATAACTTTGGGAATCAGATAGAGACCAGAGCTTCCAGGAGGAAAACTTCAGCTGGTTTTGAAGGATGTGAAGATTTAGATAGGTGAAGTACAGTGAGAGCATTCAGGGCTGGCAAGCCGTGATCAGAGGCACAGAAGCAGGAAAGGAAACTTATCTGGTGCTAGTGGGGCACTAGAAGAACTTCCTGCCTGTAGCCTTGAGTGGTTGGGCATGATAAAGGATAATAATAATGAATGGGTACACTTCCATCATTCAGAGTGACTTAGTCTTTCTTAAGTTTATAGTCCCAGTCCCTAGATCAGTGCCTGACAACTGATGGGTATTCATTAGATGTTCTTTTTTTTTTTTTTTAAAGATTTTATTTTTTTTATTGTCAAGGAAAAGAGAACAAAAGCAGGGGGAGAGGAGCAGAGGCAGAAGGAGAAGCAGGTTCCCCACTGAGCAGAGAGCCCAATGCATTATTTGATCCCAGGACTCGGAGATCATGACCTGAGCTGAAGGCAGATGCTTAACTGACCAAGCCACCCGGGCGCCCCTTAAAAGATGTACTTCGAATGCAAGCATTCGGTTTCAGATCTTCCTTGGATTACTCCCCCCCCCACCCCGATTACTTTGATATATCTGCAGTTCTGATGTCTGAGAGATGAGAGAAAAGACTATATAAGTTTGGAGGTGACTATCTCTAATTAGCTGAATAGTGTAGCATTTGGAGGTTTGCCAGAAATACCTTAACCCCTAGTATATCCTGCTGAAGTGAGAAACTTTCAAATATCTCGCACCTTCAAGTACAGATCAAATTACCTTTACTGCTTGCACTCAGAGACTGTTGAAATTTTGCTGAGGATTTCGCTGCCATATAGTTAAGCAAGACTAGGAAATCTTTGTTGACCACAGCGTTTTTACTTTGGGCCTCATGCTAAAATGTCCCATCTCTTGTCATAAAGTGTGCATGTGTCTCCATTTCCTTGCATAAGGCACTGACCCCTGACTTGCTCTTGTGTCTCTTATGGAGATGGTAGATGGCGGAAGAGCAGCCCCAGCCTGTCATCCCTGGGATTCCTAGGGGCAGGGAGGCTCTGCAGGCACTAGTTACACTAGGTGTGTCATTAATTAGAGGTGATTCTGGTTCAACCTAGTGAAAGATTTCTGAACAACTGACACTCTATATTTAAATAGTCCCTAGGTCAGCATGTCCTCCCTTTTTAAGTTTGGGAATTTCCCTGTGCCTACACTCCCCACCTCCAAGGACCCTTAACAAGAGCTGTGGAATCATAGCTTCAGATCTGGCCTTCGCATTAGCTGCCGTACCCCACCCTCACTAGTAGTGCCACTGCAACATGTGTTTGTCCAGCTGTTTGAGTGACCAAGTAAAGCTGGCACGAATGGGAGCTTACAGCTGCAGCGGATATAAATGTTCTAAACCAATATGTGTGTTTGCCCCATTCATCTATTTATGAGCCCCCCCCCCAGTTCCACAAAGGTTTTATGTTTATTCTTTTTTTTTTTTTAAAGATTTTATTCATTTATTTGACAGACAGAGATCACAAGTCGGCAGAGAGGCAGACAGAGAGAGGGAGGAAGCGGACTTCCTGCTGAGCAGAGAGCCCGATGCGGGGCTCGATCCCAGGACTCTGGGATCATGACCTGAGCTGAAGGCAGAGGCTTTAACCCACTGAGCCACCCAGGCACCCCTTATGTTTATTCTTAAGCTACAGAATGCTCCCTCTCTCACCCCATCTCTTTATTCCTACACTTCTTGGGCTTAGGTCTTAACTTCTTAAAGCCCTCCCTAATGACCCTAATACACACAGATCTCTCAGGCTTCTACTTGTTTGGAACCCATCATCTGGAGTGTTCAGTAGCTCACTGGCTTGTACTTCACTTGCCTAGCTTTCCTAGTTTATTGCTTTGTCCTGTCAGTATAATATTTACCTGTAGTAACACTCACCAGTTGAGAACGTACCAGAGAATCAGAAAGTCAGCAAAAACTTTTAGGGAAAAAAAGTTGTTGTAAACTTCATGTCTTTCTGACCTTCACGTATTTACTGCACATTTATTCCAAGGCAGTACAGTATATTGTTCTGCAGTCCGCCTGCCTGAATTCACAGTATACTGCCCCCAGAGACTAGCTGCTTGATTTTATACAAATTACGCACCCGCTTGAGCCTCAATTTCTGCATCTGTAAAATGGGGACAGTATTGTTTGTCTTGTAGGTATCATCTTAGATACTGTGTGTAAGATACTTCAGTAGTTTCTTGTGGAATGCTCATTGTAAATGCTTCCTGTTGACCATCCTCAGGTCAGTTCAGCCCGTGCAGTTTTGCCTTACCATCCCTGCTGTATGCAAAGTACCATGCCAGACATATTATAAATGGGGTTCTTTCATACTTTGGAGTGTGTTTTCTGGGCTGTGGCAGATTAGAGATAGTAAATAAGGGAGATCGCCTGCTTAGGTAGGCACATTAGTGATGTTCATTTATCTAGTGTTTAACCGTCATCTACTTTGTGCCCAGGCCGATTGCTATGTGTGCTGCAAAGTTTAGCCCAGACCCAGGACATAGTAGGTACTTAAAATGAGCCCCTCTCCTGATACGTGGTCTGTTTCCTTATGACATTTATAGCAGCATATGTCTGTGTAACCAACTGACAAAATAAGAGACAGAAAAAGCAATTAAAATCCATCATGATTTTTCCCCACCAGTAATTTGAGACTATTAACGTAAGATGTGCATAGCCCTACACACTTGCTTATGCCCCAGGCATCATTGTACTGTAGCTTAGTGCTTTAATTTCTGTTTATTATGACTCTTAGCCATCAGATACAGATGAAATTATATTCAGTGTAGCATGTTAATGGAAGTAGGAAGAACATATTTTAGTCTTTTAATCGAAAATGATTCAAATATAATTTTTGTTACTTAAAAAGACGGCAACAGATTATTTAAAAGCATCGTTACCTGGGGCGCCTGGGTGGCTCAGTGGATTAAGCCGCTGCCTTCGGCTCAGGTCATGATCTCAGGGTCCTGGGATGGAGCCCCGCATCGGGCTCTCTGCTCTGCAGGGAGCCTGCTTCCTCCTCTCTCTCTGCCTGCCTCTCTGCCTACTTGTGATCTCTCTGTCAATTAAATAAATAAAATCTTTAAAAAAAAATAAATAAAAGCATAGTTACCTGAAATGTCTAGTCCTAGAAAGGTTCTGGGTGGCATGAATTTTGCTTTATATAATACGATCTTATTTTCTGATTGTTGAACAGATATATGCCTTCAGTCAGTACCTTGGAACAGGACTGTGTTAAACTTCTGTTTAACTCATGGTGTTTTTCAGCCTGCACACAAATTCTCATGTAATGCAGAGTTTGATATGTTGGTGGTCATACTGAAACTCCTGATTTCCAGGAAAGCAAATTCTAGATGAGAAGACAGTAAGATTTGGGTAGAAGTGAATTCTATCTACTAAAGGGCAAAAATACTTGAGAAAAGGAAATGTTACAAGAAAACATCATATATTAAAAGTATATAGAATTATGAGCTAAATACTGATATATGTGAACGATATAAAGTGAAATGCAGGGGTGCTTGGGTGGCTCAGTGGGTTAAGCCTCTGCCTTTGGCTCAGGTCATGGTCTCAGGGTCCTGGGATTAAGCCCCGCATTGGGCTCTCTGCTCAGCAGAGAGCCTGTTCTCCCTCTCTCTCTGCCTGCCTCTCTGCCTACTTGTGATCTCTGTCAAATAAATAAATAAAATCTTAAAAAAAATGAAGTGAGATGCATTTCTGAGGGTTCAGAAGCACAGAGAAACTAAACCAAAGGTAGGATGAAGGGGTAGATTATATCATGGTTTAGGGGAATTCTGTACTTAATTTCTCAAGCTTAAGATTGAATAAGAAAAGAAGCCAAGGAGGCTTACTGGAGAAATCAGAAAATTTATAGACTGTAGCATTAAATGTGGCTATAAATTGGTTTTTACTCTACGTTTTGGGTGGTGGGGGAGACTGTCCAGAGATAGCTACAGTTTGCCAAATATAAGAAATATTTTTTGAAATAAGGAATGAAGAATGAAAGCTTTTGAAAAATGGACCCCACTTTGGGGAGAATAAAAAGTTCTTCCTATATCAGAAGATATGACAACTTATTCATTGGTTTTTAAGAAAGATTCCTAATATTTATGTCAGGAATTCAGACTTAAAAAAAAAAAAGAGATGGTTAACAAAACCATTCCATTAAAGTGGTCCTTCAAAGTTCGCTCCCCATAATGATTGTGTAGCTTGGCAAGACAGCTTTTCTCATGATGGCCCTGTTACTTTTGTCATCCCATGGTGCCAGATTTCTTTTGAATAATACCTCACTTGAGCAAAATGATTTTAACATCCTAAGGAAGAGGACAGTGCTGACCAAGGACTATAGAATGCGAGGTCCTGAAGCAGGGTCTCATGGGTTTGTGTGATTTAAGTTCTCACTCTTTCCAGTAAATGCAACAAAATAAAACCAAACACAACTATCCATTAGGATAACAGTTTTCTAGATCTTACAGTATGCCCTCCTTAATTCATTAAAAATGGTTTTTAAAGAACTTCTTAATATATCTCTTTAAAGTATGATTTTATTGGGATAGCGGTCCTTTCCCAATAAAATCCCTTGGGAATTGCTGTGCATTTTTGCTTTCTTTAAAGCAGAATATGACTTTGGTTATTTTATATCTAAAAATAATGCCTATCTTAAACTGAGAAAGGCATGTACATGTAGAAAAAGATAAATTTAACAGAAGTTTGAAAAGTCAGACATTTCCCTTTTTCTGAATTCTCCCAATCGAAGTTGAAGTTCGGTTTTTACTGTCTTAGTTATGAAAATTAGAGACTAGACACAGTGAAATAGTCTTGTGGTCTGAAGAATTTGATTTGTATCTAGTCAGCTTCAGCATGTTCACTTGTCCTGGGAGATTGTGGTTCCAGTGAAAGTTGCATCCTTGGCCAGAAAAATCCCTTCAGAAGGTTCTTTTTTTTCCTCTTGGTATGCTCACCCCAAACAGCTGTGAATTTTGGTTTGCAAAAAGGAAATTAAGGCTGTTTCTATCCTAGTTTTTAGGAGGGAAAGTAAATTACTGGGTTTTATAGCCCAGAGACACCAAGGAAACCCCAAAAGTAGATAGTGGAGCGTTTGTTCTTGGAAATGTCAGGCTCTCTTGTGGGTAGGAACTTGGTCTCTTCTGGACAGCTCTCAGAAAATGTTCCCCACACTGATGTCCAAAAGATTACTGGGAGATTTTCTGTGGTGTAGAAAATTACATTGTTACATTCATAGAACATCTTCAAATAACTTTGGTGTGGTTAGAGTTAATGGTAGTAATACTAGGAATTATATGTTATGGCTTTGTATTTATCCTTTCTTAGTAATTTGTAGATCAAGTTTGTTTAGTTTACAAATCAAAAAGAGTTTTTAAAACGAGTCAGTTGTCTCTGCTTAACTTGTGATATCATTACCACTATTAAAAATGGTGGAGATGATCCAGGAAGCAGAACTGCTCCCTGACTTGCTTAACTGGCGAGGGATATAGCATGGCTCCTGAAGGTCAGGGTCTGACCCAGCTCCGTCCACCTTGTGAGGTAGGCAAGTTACGTAACCTCTCTGAGGGTCTGTGTCTTCATATGTATGTGTATAATGGGCCTGGAATAGTATCCACTTCCTGAAGCAGCATCACATGAGCTAAAATATGGAAGGCAACATAATGCCTGGCACATGGCCAAAGACTTGGTAAACCTTGGCTGTAAAATCATATGATGGGAGCCCAGTGCTTGCCGCCTTTGATTAAACGGGAATGATTTCTATTGATGCCATTTCAAAATGTATAATTGATAGCAGAAACTTCCAGACTTTTAAAATGTGAGTCCCATTTTTAGAAGCAAATGGTAATAGTAGCAAATTACAAACCGATACAGGTCCTCAATCTTTTGTCTGAAACCGTGGGGTTTAGTATCCAAAATTTCGGGGTTGTTGGAGAGTAATAGCAAGCTGCTAGTAGAATCTGGGTCAGCACTCTGAAATGTATTACCGCAGTGAAATCTGTCAATATTCACAGTAAAAGGGATAAATTTGAAGAAGCTCTGTACCAGTTTAAGGCAGGTTTTATACCTGAACTAGTTTGCCACTAACTTTAAAAAATTTGTTTTCAGAGATCTCTAGGTATCTGAATTGTAAATAAGGGATCATAGATCTTTGTATTTATTATAAAAAATTTCTAGATTCATGAAAGCACAAAGAAGAAAATAAAATCTTCTGTAACCACCACCTAAAGGAATTAACTGTTTCAATTTTGGTGTACATTCTTTGGTCTTTTTTTCTGTAAAGTTTTTTGTTGTTGTTGTTTTGTTTTGTTTTGTTTTGAGCAGAAATGACATTGTTCTGTATGGACTTTGTCTCAGAACTTCATTTAATATATTATAAACACTTTCCTATCATTTTCTCTTCAACTTCATTTTGAATGAATAAGTGGTATTCCACAGTGGGTATGGACTATAATTTATTTAATCCCTCCTCCGCCATTAGACATGCATTTGTTTTTAGTTTTCTGCTATTGGAACAGTACTGGGATGCACTGTCGTGTATATAATATGTTGTGCACACTCATGCTTATAACATTTATATACTCAGAATAGTAGAAAAACCCCATATGCCATTGTATATGAGGACTCTTACAGTAATTTGAAGGCCCCTTACATCTCCTGGGTCCTTCTGATTGGAAAGTAATGTACTGATCTATGGCTGCTAAATGTTATTACTTATATTTAGAAAGTTACCTTTGTGCAGGCATAAGATTTTTAATGGTCAAGTTGGGACCTCTCGGGTCCTTCTTCAGGGGCTAATGTTTACTAGAGGGTCATTAATAACATAAATGCAAGGAGCAACATGCTCCAAGTAAAACAAGACAAAAGCCATTTTCTTTTGTTCTGGTTTTATTATGGGAAATTTCAAACATACGGAAGTCAAGAGAATAAAATAATGAATCCTCGTGTACCGTATGTACTCATAAGACAATTACCAGCTTCTTACCAGTTTTGCTTCTTTTTAATCAGGCCTCCAACTAAATTATTTTGAAGAGAATCCTGTATGTCTTATTACTCAGTACATGTCTTTAAAAGATAAGGACTCTTTAAATATTCACAGTACCATTATTACATCTACAAAATGGCAGTTTCTTAAAACTATCAAATGTTTAGTTACAGTTCAAATTTTCCATACTGTCTAAAATATTTTATATTTTACAGTTGGTTTGTTCAACTCTATATCCAAACAAGGCCCATACATTGTATTCATTTGCTGTATCTCTCAGTCTTTTTAACTCTGTGGGTTTCATCTCTGTAATTTTTTTCTTCAGTTTATTTGTTGAACAAAAAAAGGTATTGGGCCCATTTCCCACAGTGTGGGTTTTGCTGATTGCATCTCTGAGGTATCACTTAACATGTTTATCTGTCCCTTGTAGTTCCTGTAAGCTGGAAATCAGATCGGGAGACTTGTTCTCATTCAGGTTCTGAGGCAGGATTTCTTCCTGGGGGTGTTGTGTACTTTCTTCATTTAGTCTTTATTTTTTTCGTGATGTCGGCAACCATTGGAAATCACTGCCTTGATCCATTTTGTCTTCACTTATTAACTAGAAGACTTTTTTTTTTAAGGGAGAGAGAGAATGCAAGTGGGAGCAGAGCAGGGGCACAGGGAGAGGGAGAGAGAATCTTAAGCAGGCTCCATGCTCAGCGCAGAGCCCAACATGATCTCATGACCCTGAGATCATAACCTGAGCCTAAATCAAGAGTTGGACACTTAACTGACTGAGCCACCTGGTACCCCCAATAATAACCTTTTAAAAATGTGCTCTGAGACAAGACTGACAGCTTTACTTTAGTATGAAAAGAAGTTGAATTGGTTTATAATGAGTAGGTGTTATGTGTGTTTGTATATTTTACTTGAGTGATATTTCCTAGTTTGTGCTGGTTCATCTGGCCATTTGCAAATCATGTGTTCTAGTCTTTGAAATTGTAGATCAGCTAGCTTCTAATCTTTTTTCTCTCTTTAGTTTCATGCTGGCTGTGGATGGCCCTATAGATGACAAAGCCTTAAAAAAGATGCGGTAGGGATAGAGACTTGAGTAATCAAATTTTCTTAGGTTGCGCTTTTGGAAGACCAATTTTATGCAGTTTTTTTTGTTTGTTTGTTTGTTTGTTTTTTTAAGATTTATTTATTTGACAGATAGAGATCACAAGTAGGCAGAGAGGCAGGCAGAGAGAGAGAGAGAGGAGGAAGCAGGCTCTCAGCTAAGCAGAGAGCCCGATACGGGGCTCGATCCCAGGACCCTGGGATCATGACCTGAGCTGAAGGCAGAGGTTTTAACCCGCTGAGCCACCCAGGTGCCCCTGGAAGACCAATTTTAAATGGTTTTCCCACCAGCTTTATGGGTTGGCTCTAGATAAGAAGGTCATTGTGTCAAGCTGAGTTGCTACCTAAATTATTCAGTCTCATTTGTTACTCTGGATATGTTTTATGGTGTTACACTTTTTACATGAACGTTGAAGAGTCCACTGAATTGTCTTTCATTAAGTATACCAGCACATTTCTTTGTGTAATTATTGTTGATTTCTGTTATCGCATTGGGAGTTCCCATTCACAGCTCTGATTTTGAGTTCCTGTTACGACATCTGTATGTTTTCTTTGCTTGGTTAGGAGCTCAACTATATACAAAAGCATTTCTTTTGTTATATTTTTTTCATTGGTGTTATATATTTCAAGTAGGGATGGGTGGTTTGGGTCTGGGTCCTTCTGCCTTGGCCCAGATTCCTTCCTTTGACTAGCCACACACACGGTACATTATGGAGTCAATTTAAAAGTGATAAAAGCAGCACATAGAACCATTTCGTTTTTTTTCTTTTTGACAGTTGCTGGGACAGTCAGCATTCTCCTTTAGAGATTTTGACCTCTCTTAGTCAATGACAGCATCCAGTGCTGTTATACTGACCGATTTCCTGGCACTTTCATGTTGGGCTCTCAGATTCCTTAGAGAGCATTTTCATTAGTTAAGATGAAAAAATGAAAATGAAAGTAAGAGAAATAAACTGAACTTCCAACATGGTTGAGTTGGCTGGTTCTTGCAAGACTAAGCCTGTGGCTCTGTCTCCAGGTGATGGGGTCCATCCTTTGTCATGATAACACTGCATGCTTATCCCCAGCGGTGGTGACTAGAGGCAACATGATGTATGGGGTCAGTCAAGCCTTTTACTGTGCCTGGAAAAGCAGCTCCAAACATATGTCCCACCTGTAATACCAGTAGTCAGCATTCATCGAACGTTCACTGATAGTGGAGTAGTAGCATTAAAGATTTTTACGTTTGGAAGGCATTATCAAGTGCTGGTCTTTCCTAGGATTAAGAAAGTAAAAATTTTTTATTGTCCATCCTGTTGTGCATTTTGTGACTTTCAGCTTTGCACGCGTACGGTTAGATCTCCTGATTAGAATAGTTTTCAGTTGCAGCAGAAGTTTAAAGTCTCAGGGATTTTGATTTTTTTTTTTTTTAAGGCACATTCTGTTGTTAAAGATTGGAACATCTCAATTCTTACCTGTGAAAGGTAGACAGAGTGGTACTGTTACTTGGAGTATCAGCCATTATAGAAAACACAATCTAGTTTATTTGGAGGTGGTACGTTATTTAACCTCAGAAAGATCCTTCTTAAAGGGTTTCTCTGCCTGTGTCACAAGCCTTCTCGTCCTTTCACCTGAGTAAGCATTTATTGTGATTTTCCATTGTTTCCTTTAAACACAACCCATTTCTCGAGTTATTTTACCTTTTGAATTATTGTCAAGACCCACTAAAAAGAAGTTCAGTGACCAGGAAAGTTTACAAAACACATCAGTTCAGGACTGTTTATGTGAATCATTGCAAGATTCTTAGGCATTCTTGTGTTTGTTTTTAGCTCTTTAGCTCTTCTCTGGTTCTGGCAAGGAGCCCCTACTCCTGGCTCTGTTTGTAACTCTCCGTGCATTATTCCCCGCTCTTCCTCTGATCCAGTTTGACAAAGTCTGTGCATTGAGTGGCTCTTACTTTTATCGTAGTTGGGTCTGGCTACCCCATTCTTGCTTCTCGAGGTTGTCCCCTTGCCATGATAAATTTGCAAAAGCCAGCCCACAATGCAGTGTCTGGGGTAGTTAGCGCACAAGTGAATTCCCAACACCTCAGAGTTGCTGCAAATTGTACCTGGTGGGTATGTACCTGTGTATCTGTGTACCTGTGTATTTTCTCAGTCTACCTTTGTAATATGCCTAGTAGATAATTATTGTTATTCCCATTTTGCAGATGAAGAAGCAGAGATTCGGGGACAGGTTAAAGTGACCAGCACAGGGCCACACAGAGGGGTGCAGAGCCAGGAGTCTTTCTGGCTTCAGAACTGTAGCTTTCTTAGCACTCCGTGTGACCACTTGGAGAATTTGCTCTCTTTGGAGGAGATTCAGAAATCACATACTATATGCTTAGGTAATATTTTACCCAAAAAAAAGATGAATTTGAGGTTTATTTATTTTAATTTCATAGGTACTTTTATAACACTTACTTTGTGCTGTCCACTCTCCTAAGCACTTTACGAGTACTAACCTTTTTGTTCTCATGACAGCTCTTTGAGGAAGGCACTAGTATCTTTGCCATTTTTCTGATGAGAAAACTGAAGGACAGAAAAGTCACATAGCTTGAGCCAGGTAGTAAGGAAGTGGTACAGGTTGTATTTGAACCCAGGCAGCCAGGCTCTGGAGTCCTTGCCCCTTAGTTTTTATGCAACTGGGGATTCTTCCTTTTATCCAAGAATGTAACACAAAATCCCTTTAGAACACTTTGACTACATAAAGTGAGAGGCTTATTTAAAAAAAAAAAAATTGGCAGTTTCCTTGGAATATAGGAAAATTAGATGAGGGGAATGTCTTTAAACTTATGCCAATAATATATTAGTTTAGAGGATATGAGGGAATGCCCCGCAACTCACAAAGAGGAAAAAGCCTCCCATATTGCTTCTTTCAGACTTTTCTTCTAGAAAATTCCCATCTTCCTCTCAGGCAGGTTAATGCATTCATGAATTTTATCTGGGAGAAAGTTTAGCCTCCCCCATCCCCCTTCCCCAAGTTCAAAGTGATAAAGGTTTGTTTTGTACACATGACTGCCAGATGTACCACCAAGGCCAAAGTGTATGCAAGAGAAGTAAATCTAAACAATTGGCAAGAAACCAGAGGCCTGTGTATTTGAAGTTATTTCAAACTCTTTCTCCCCACTCTGCTTTTTAACAGTTCTCTCCACTCCTTGTACCTTACTGGTGATTGATGACCACATTTTTTTAAAAAAAGATTTTGTTTATTTGACAGACAGAGATCATAAGGCCAAGAGGCAGGCAGAGAGAGAGGGGGAAGCAGGCTCCCTGCTGAGCAGAGAGCCCTATGCGGGGCTCGATCCCAGGACCCTGAGATCATGACCTGAGCCGAAGGCAGAGGCTTTAACCCACGGAGCCACCCAGGCGCCCCATATGACCAAATATTTTATCTCAAATAATAAATTTGACAAATAAATTTGTCCATAAAAGGATTTTCAGAGAATATTATCTGACCAGTTCAAATGAGCTTTGATACTAGTTTGAAGCCTGGGATTTGGGGATAGGAGATGTCAGTTACCATAATCCTTAGTGCTTTAATCTTCACAGTCCTGTGACAGAGGTACTGGTGACCACTTAATTGATGAGATTCAGAGAGGTTAAGTGACTTGTGGAGGACTAATGTTTTCCATTTGGGCCTTTAGAGTTTATTTAAAGAAAGAAGTCCGAGTCTCCAGTTTGTAGAAGTAGAAGGGAAATGTAGTATTCTATATTCTAGTTAAACAGCTCTGAAAAGACCTATGGGTCCTATATGCTTAGCAGTAATAGACGAGCTCTATTACTTTTTACCTACTAATGCAAATACCTCAGATACTGAAATTGGCAGAGATTCCAGATTTGCTACTTTTTAATCTATTGCTATCTCCATAATTGTATGTTTAAGACCTAGCTGGAGAATAGTTTCCTTGCTAGTCACTTATCAGCAGCCCTTTTGCCATCTTTAGCAGACCCAGAGCAGACTTTCAAAAAGGTTTTTAAGTAAATGATCCAGGCTTTAGTGCTTCCTTTCAAAGTTTAACGATTTGGTTCATTTTTTAATTTTTAAAATTCTTTAAAATTTTATTTATTTTTTAACATTTTATTTAATTGAGAAAGAGAGCACGGATAGGGGGAAGGGGCAGGCAGAGAGGGAGAGAAAGAATCTTAAGCAGGCTCCGTGTCCAGCGCAAAGCTCAACACAGGACTGGATCTCATGACCCTGAGATCATCACCCGAGCCCAAATCAAGAGTTGGAGGCTTAACCGCTTAACTGACGGAGCCACCCAGTGTTTTATTTTTTAAAGAGTGTATGAGAAATTAGGTTCCAGTACTTTTACTTATTATGCTTTGTCAATCAAGAATTTTTTTTCTGTACGCACCAAATTGGCGAATTAAACAGAGGTGTAATAGAGACGGCTAGCCCCTGAGATCCTTAAGGGTGGTGCTGGTTTCTGTCTTCTCTCCAAAATGGGATATACATACATACATACATACATACATACATACATATATATAAATTAATTACCCCCCTTTTTATTTTATTTTATTTTTTTTTTAAAAGATTTTATTTATTTATTTGACAGAGAGAGAGGTCACAAGTAGGCAGAGAGGCAGGCAGAGAGAGAGGAGGAAGCAGGCCTCCCTGCTGAGCAGAGAGTCCAATGCGGGGCTCGATCCCAGGACCCTGAGATCATGACCTGAGCCGAAGGCAGCGGCTTAATCCACTGAGCCACCCAGGCGCCCCTACCCCCCCTTTTTAAAGATTATTTATTGATTTGTCAGACAGAGCACACACAAGCAGGGGAAGTAGCAGGCAGAAGGAGAGGGAGAAGCAGGCTCCCCTCTGTGCAGGGAGCCCGATGTGGGACTCAATCTCAGGATGCTGGGATCATGACCTGAGCTGAAGGCAGATGCTTAACTGACTGAGCCACCCAGGCATCCCCTTAGTCAATCAGATTGATAGAGCTTTTTCTTAATGTCTTTCCTTTACTCATTATGATCTGTTAGACGCATTATCTTTAGTTACCATCACTTCTGTTTACCTCTCTTTAATATTTACTCTTTTGGGGGCGCCTGGGTGGCTCAGTGGATTAAGCCGCTGCCTTCGGCTCAGGTCATGATCTCAGGATCCTGGGATCGAGCCCCGCATCGGGCTCTCTGCTCCGCGGGGAGCCTGCTTCCTCCTCTCTCTCTGCCTGCCTCTCTGCCTGCCTCTCTGCCTACTTGTGATCTCTCTCTCTGTCAAATAAATAAATAAAATCTTTAAAAAAAAATATTTACTCTTTTGTGCACTGTATCATGAATTTACAGAGAGAACTGATGAAAATTGTAGCCCAGGTATACTTTAGCTTCTGCTCATTCAGTTGGCAGGTATTTATGAAGACTTAATTCTTTTGAGTGAGTTTTCATAATCATTTTAAAATGCCTATGTTTGGGGTGCCTGGGTGGCTCAGTGGGTTAAAGCCTCTGCCTTCGGCTCAGGTCATGATCCCAGGGTCCTGGGATTGAGCCCCGCATTGGGCTCTCTGCTTGGCAGGGAGCCTGCTTCCCCCCACCCTTCTGCCTAGTTGTGATCTCTTGTCTGTCAAATAAATAAATCTTGAAAAAAAAAATGCCTATGTTTGCTGAAAGGAACACATACGTAATTGTAAATTTTGTATAAGCTGATGGTACTAACATAATAATGTAGTAGAAGCTAAACCCAAGATTTATTTTGTTTGTGTGTGTTGGGGAGAGGGGAGGTCCTATCGTAATTTATGAAATTGATTGCTTATAACTTGTGTGTTTTTATCTTGATATTGATGCTTCCCAGTTGGCTTATTGTATGTAGCCTTTGGTCATCATTCTAAAAAACCAATTACCCATAAGCTACTTTAAAAGTCAAATCACCAGGTAGAAATACACTTTTTTGGTGGATCAAATTAGCTGTGAGTTCAGACCACTGAAAAACATGTGAATGTTATCTAAAAACATAATGACCGCCATTTAATTTATTTATGTGTATATACACATACATAATTTTTTTGAATGCTTTCCTCTTGCTAAGGTGTTACCTGATTTTCTTTTGGTGATGAATTAATGAGGTTATTGGAGTCATCATATGATGAATCTGACTGGCATCAGGTTTCCTCATTAACAGGTACTGGGGACTTGTAAGATTTTAACACCAATAGGCTTAACCTGCTGCTTTTTATCATTGTTTTGTGATTCACATTTTTTTAAAAAGATAGATTTATTTGCGAGAGAGAGAGAGAGAACACAAGTAGGGGGGTGGGGGCAGAGGGAGATGAGAGAGAATCTCAGGCAGACTGCCTGCTGAGTGTGGTGCTGATGTGGAGCTCAATCCCATGACCCTGAGATCCTGATCTTAGGCAAAACCAAGAGCCGGCCAATCAACCAACTGAGCCACCGAGGCACCCCTTGAGTCACATTTGTTTTAACTTCTTTGTTTCTCATTGCACACTTAGTATTTATTCTTAGAAGTTCGGATTGGTCTTTGGATTCGTGTGGCCATCTGGGTTTGAGTGGAACAAAATCTAAGTCTTATCTCTCTTCCTTGATGGATTTTGATTTTAGCCTTTTTTTTTTTTAAAGATTTTATTTATTTGACCACAGAGAGAGAGAGAGAGAGATCACAAGTAGGCAGAGAGGCAGGCAGAGAGAGAGGGGGAAGCAGGCTCCCCGCCGAGCAGAAAGCCCGATGCGGGGCTCAATCCCAGGACCCTGAGACCATGACCTGAGCTGAAGGCAGAGGCCCAAGCCACTGAGCCACCCAGGTGCCCCTGATTTTAGCCTTTTATATGTTGTTGTAGATACCTGGACAAAACCTGTAAATTAAGCTTTAAGTTCTTCTTTATAGAGTTTTAGCTTGGTCTAGGGCTGTCTAGATCCCTGGGATCTAGAAAGTATGTATGTCTCCTACTTTTAGCCACAAGTCTCTCCATGTGTGAACTCTGAAGGGAAGAGGAGGACATGGGCGAGACCGAAAAATCAATCTGCAGGAGACATTGTCTCCAGCAACCTTCCTCCTTCTGAGTACACCCTGCCTCTGGGACAGCACATGGAAGCGCAGTCCGTCGAGGCCTTCCACCTAGTACCACTTCAGCCACACTCTAACTGAATGAATTTGGGAATGTTTTATCACTTCACTCGTACCTCAGTTTTCCCATCCATAAAACAAGGCAGTGTTTGCAGCGTGTCCTGCCAGGGGTCCCAAGGAAGGAACATCAGCACATCATAAAGCAGTTGCAGAGTCAGACCGCAGCTTACTGTCCTCATGCTGTGTGCTGGAACTGTGCCAGGACTTTGGTGTACCTTGTCCAGAAGGGTAGGTCAGAAGAGGAGGAAGTCTGTCTGTCCCCTCATCTATGGAGTGTGGAAGTGGGCCACTGCTCCTCCTGCTCTTGAAGCTTTCATAAACAAACACTCATCACTGTATGTTATACATACTGCTGTAGGAGATATTTAGGAATACAAAATCTGTCAGTTCCCTTAAGAAATTGGCGTGATTCATGGACTGTCACAACTGTTATGTTTTCCATTAGGCCAGAAGGATATTATTTGATATTTATTGTATTATTGTAACCTGAATTTTACCACCTAAATGGAATGATCACATGCTGCTTCCTACGTTAAAATATTTTTTTGTTAGGAATTTGTCGTGTTGAACATTTTAACATGGAAAATTCCGTTAGCCATGTGAATTTTTGCTTGTTTCAGAAAAGTCAGTAAGTAAAATACTATATGAATATATATTGATTCTCTTGAAGCTTTTAACTTCCCAAGAATTACTGCTTTCTTGACTGGGATATACTATATTCATTTAGTCTAAAATGAGACTGATGATACTGTAAGCAAATTTTGTTTGCTGGTACTTTTTATTATATTACTTTCTCTGAAGATATATATTGATGGGAAGGTTGTTTTCTTGATTAAAAAAAGTAACATCAAGAAAAAAAGGGAGGAAGGGAGCGAGGAAGGGAAGAAGGAAGGAAGGAAGGAATTGGTTTGATTAGAACAATGATAAAATGACGCTGTCAACTCCTCAGAGAAATGGTTGATTCCAGGACTGAGTCAGGGAAAATAAAAAAGACGGGTACATCAAAAGACCACGGAAGCCAACCTGGAACCACTCTCAACAGCCAAAGCTGGAATTTGAACAGCAAAATAAATAACAGTAGTATTGGATTATAAACCAAAGAATAAAATATCCACAAGTTAGTGATATAAATGATTGAATAAATAAATGGGAGTGAAGAGAGAGCTCTTCCTTTCAGAAGAATTCCAACTAATACAGAAGGAATAGAAAATAGAACAGAAATAGAAATCACCTTTATTACACCATAGTAATAATCGCTGCAGGCAAGATCTTCAATGGGGGCTAAAATTAGCGAGTAAAAGCTCAAGGAGAGACAGGATATTTGCATGGTCTTAAAGCTTCTTCCCTAAAATATATATTGATTACTGTTATGCTCTCAACCCATGCCCTCATATTCTTCGAAACTTTTCTCTCCAGGAGATGGAGTTTAATTCCTCTCCTTTTGAGTGTGGGCTGGACTTAGAGACTGGATTCCAAATCATAGAGTATGGAAGGGGAAAAGCAATAATTTCCTAGTGGAAGAACCTGGCAGACACCACCTTAACCAAGTGGTCAAGGTTAACATTACTGGTGGTGAGTCATGTTGCTATCACTTACCCCTGATAGGATGTGGTGAGGATACTTGACCTCCTATTTTCTTCCCTGAAATCGTCCTGTGGTGTAATCATGAGAAAACAGATAAACTCAAGTTGAAGGACATTCTGTAAGATACCTGACTAGTACTCTTTAAAAGTGACAGGGTCATGAAAGACAAGGAAATACGGCAGAACTGTTGCTGACTGGAGACTAAGGAATTATGACTACAAAGTGTGAAGTGCAATCTTGGAACAGGAAAGGGGCCTGAGTGTGAGAACTGGGGAAATCTGAATAAAGTCTGCAGTTTAGTTAATAGTATTGTCCTATTGGGGCGCCTGGGTGGCTCAGTGGGTTAAGTCTCTGCCTTCAACTCAGGTCATGGTCTCAGGGTCCTGGGATCAAGCCCCACATCGGGCTCTCTGCTCAGCAGGGAGCCTGCTTTCTACCCCCACCCCCCGCCTTCCTCTCTGCCTTCTTGTGATCTCTCTCTCTCTCCCTCTGTCAAATAAATAAATAAAATCTTAAAAAAATAGTACTGTACTCTTACAATATACCATATACAATACAGCATTGGTATCTTACATTTTGGTCAGTGTACCATGGTTATGTAAGATGTTGACACAAGGGGAAGCTGAGCGAAAGATATACAGGAACTCTGTACTATCTTTGCCATTCTTTTGTAAGCCAAAATTAATTTCAAAATAAAAAGTAAATAAAGTTCGCATCAGATAGTGGCTCTGGAGTCATATTGTCTGGGTTCAAATCTTGCCTTTGCCACCTACCAACTGAGAGATAATAAATGACTTTCTTAATTTCTTTGCCTCTGTTCCCTCATCTGTAGTAATAGTTCTCTTTAGGTACTGAGCATGTAGCTATGGAGGTGAACTGTGTGCTCAAGGACTTTGGAATGGAAGAAGATGGTGGCAGGGTGAGGGCAGACCCCTCCTCCCATACCATAGCCTCCTGGCAGGTGAGACTTGAGCCCCACCCTTGAAGAAAGCCCAAGACTTAGCTGATGGGAGAGTGGTGTGGAGGAGGAAAGGGAACAGCTAGGGGCAAAGGTAGAGAACCTATATTGGGAAAGCTCTGTTTGAGTAGTGAGTAAGCCTTGCCAGGAGAGTGCAGACTACCTGTGGAACCAGTGAAGGGTGGGTGGGTGCCAGCTTGGATGCTGGCTTGATCAAGTTTAGACTTCAGCTCTAGGCCACAGGGAGGTGGGGAGGGGAGGGAGGGAAGGAGAAAGGGGGGAAGTGGGGGAGGCAAGAAAGGGAAGGGGGCAGAAGGAGGGAAAGAGAGAGAAAGAGAGAGATTACTTCAAAAATTGTCAGCCCCAACAGGATTGTGATTGCACTTTGAGTATCTGTTGATTGAGGAAATATGTTATGACAGAATGACTGTGAAGGTAGTAATAATACTCTGCAGTGAATGTGCTTTATTAAGTATGGGAGCTTCTCTGTACCTTTGGGACATTGTAATATGTGTGGATGAGACATTTATTCTGCCTGCTATCAGTGCTTACTGACCTTTTATAATAACACTTTGGCCCCAGGGCTTAGAACCGCTGCTGTCAGTGACCAGGAGCCTTCAGTGTACAAGCATACTTTAATTTCAGAGCCTTGTCTTTGGGGTTGTCTTCTATCACACAGAGAGAGGGGATGTGGGTGTTTCTTTTACTAGTTAAAAAAAAATCTTGGCATATAATTTATATACTGTTGAGTACATCGACATTAAGTGTACAGATCAATGTAGGGTTATCCGTGTATACATCTGTCTAGTTATCAACTAGATCAAGATGTAGAACATTTCGAAGACTCCAGAAGGCTCTCTTGGTCACTTCCCAGCCAAAAATGCCCCTTCTTGAAGAAACTACTATTCTGCCTTCTGTCACCATCAGTTTTTGCCTGGGAATGTGTTCCTTTTTCTCCCCCATTCACCCAAGCCCATGTAGTACAGTGAGCCTAGAGCAGGGATCGGGTCTCTTTGTGCCTAGTACCACACTAGACAGAAACCCAGACTTAAATAAATTCTCTCGTAAAATCACAGACCTAGGCTATGTGTTACTTATCTAAATGCAATCCCATATCTCACTGACTACAGAATCCTTGCCTTTTCCATGATCCCATGCTGTGTTCCTTCAGCTGACATTTATCATAATCATCATCATCATCATTAATGTAAAGTCACCTTAGTAGTTTTCTTTTTCTTTGAATAGTTTACAGGGTAGTCAGCAACAGTTAACCCCCAGACCCCCTTCTGTTCCCCTTCTGTGCATTTTTTCGTAACCCTTTTGGGAAGTAGAGAGAGTTGTGCTGATTTGGAAGCAAAAGACCATGGCAGTTTCTTCATTTAATAGGTGCCAGACCACGTGCTAGCCAGTGGAGTTAGAAAAGAATCTAAATTCCAGGCTCTCATCTTGTAATGGGGGTCACAGATAATAGTGTGATGAGTGCTGGGAAGCAGGTGGATGTTGGGGGATCACATAGACATTAAAGGACAGGGTTGGAGGTGGGGGCAGCGCCAGGTGTGAGGGAACCATGGGTCTCCTAGAAGTGAAGTCCGAGTGGAGTATTAGAGCTTGTAGGAGCTGTACTGGCAATGAAGGGGGAAAGTGAGGGCTCTTCTAAGCTGGAGAGAGAGTGTATGGCTGTGCAGGGAATGAATATATGGAGAGCAGGGCACGTTCAGAAAACTGCATGTGTAATTGTCTGGTGGGAAGGAGGGTCGTGGGGTGCTGTGGAGTGGGGAGAGACAATCTGAGATACAGAGGCACAGGCGAGGCCATCATGCCCCTGTTAAGAAGGTGGATTTTGTACTGCAGGTAATGATGGATTTGCAGTTTCGAAAGATCAGTGCAGTTTTGGGGAAGTGGATCCAGGGGTTGAAATTGAGTAAGAGTGTAAAAACGATTAAGGCCAGTAACAGTGGGAAGGGAGGGGAGGCCAAATTGGAGAGATACTTAGGAGGTAGTTGGTAGTTGGTAGTTGTTGATTTGCAGTGGAGAGGTTGATAACTAAATGGGACTTAAATAGGATGTTACAGTGGAAAGAGAGAGTGGGTTTTTATGGGACTGGATTTTTATAAGTCATAACTGAAATGACATGCTTCTCCCCCTCTTTTGCACAAATACAGTGTTTGCTTTAGCACAGCCTCGTTACTTATGGGGGGGGGGTCACAGAAGTTTGTAGATGGAGGGCTACGGTTGTATGGTAACTTCCTAAAAGTCAGGCAGATAAATCTGTGTTTTTGTTTGTTTTACTCTTCCTTTGTTTATTGTAATGACTGCTAAATCTCCTAAGTGGGTATTTCCAGAGAAGACCTGTGAACCCCTGAACAGAGTGGGCACTAGTGATAGGAAAGAAAAGGCAGACCTTACTCCTTTCAGGCTTGGCAGTTATTTATTTACCGAGACATGTGCCGAAAGCCAAACCAGCACCTCTTGCAAAATGGTGTCTAGATTTGATTCTAAGGGTTTTCTGCAGTTTGGAGCTAAGCCTGTCTTTGCTTTGGCCTGTGCTCTGCTACAATGAGCTCCTCTGTATGCACAGGACAGCAGTGAGGGTCATCCTGAAACCCACAGGGCTATTGTCTAGGCGCCCAGGACTCCCTCACTCACAATCCAGCTTCATAGCTACGGGAATGTGTCCTCCTGAAGCTCAGGGATTGGGTGCCTAGGACTGGACACTAGAAGAGGCAAAGGCAGCACAAGTGCCTGGGCCTGGTGATTGGCAGTGTGAGGAGTCCCAGCCCTGCCTGGTCATTAAGAAACCCAAACTACACCCTTTGGGCTGAGAGGAAGCTTTTCTCTCCAGTCAGACAAAATCCAGCCATCCGCCTGCCCAGCTCCAAATTTCCTGTTATTCTAAATCCTTGACAGTTTAGAGTGAAGGACGGTGGTGTGTGGGGCAAAGAATCCTTCCTCAGATGAATAGAAGAGAAAGGGTGGTTTAGCTACAGAGACTTTGATAATAAAATTGAAGATACATTTCTTGCCTCTGGAATCTCTGTGTAGTGGTCTGAGCCACCATGAATCTCTGCTCTTCTGGTTCTCAGGTTGTGCCCAGGGACTGTTAATGCTTTTACAACAACACAAGTTCTTTTTTTTTTTTTTTTAAGATTTTATTTATTTATTTGACATACAGAGATCACAAGTAGGCAGAGAGGCAGGCAGAGAGAGAGGAAAGGAAGCAGGCTCCCTGCAGAGCAGAGAGCCGGATGCAGGCCTCCATCTCAGGACCCTGGGATCATGACCTGAGCTGAAGGCAGAGGCCTTAACCCACTGAGCCACCCAGGCACCCTAACAACACAAGTTCTTGATGTTCATTTCAGCTTGAACTTGTGAGTAAACAAGCATGCTAGGTGTGAAGCAGTTTATGGGTGACTTCAGTGCAGCTTTGTGATGAAATCTAACATTCACATGCTAATCTGATACCTTTAATGATACACATGATCATTATTGTGTTGCATGGTAATTAGGTAAGCAGCTCATACAAGGGACTGTAGTTAGTATTAAGTTTTACATGACCAAATCAAATTTTCACGGTTTCTTGTCTATTTATTTGTTGGTTCTCCAGTATCTGTAACTAGCATCAGTGTCAGCATTTTGCGTTGCTAGCTCAGGTGGTCTGAGCCTCATCACTGGCATGTTCTGTTTCTCCTGTGTTCAAACACATGTCTAGGTTCTCTTTCATAGAGTCCCCTGGCGGCAGAGGGTTGTCTTCAGCTCCGTTCCCTCTCCCCACCCAGCCTTAACCTCAGAGCAGCTCCTACGGCTTCTCCCTGATCTCAGGTATTCTGGAACTCCGGGGTCTTCAGGGAGTTGAAGCTATAGAACCTGAGACTGGGTGGCCTGCCCAGGGATAGGAGAGCACACTGTTCGGGTGGGAGACCCCTTCCACATCTGAGCGGAGTTGTCAACACATTTTATTAAAGAGTAGGATTGAAATAACTGAAAATTTCTCACTTAGCCGATAGTTAGGACTTAATAGACATTTATTTATGGAAGTATCTTACTCTACTATGAAGAGGGCACTTGTAAGAATAGTTTGAGGGGAGCCTGGGTCACTCATTTGGGTAAGCGGGCGGCTCTTGATTTTGACTACAGCCAAGGGCGGTGAGATCCAGTCCTGTGTCAGGGTCTATGCTCAGCAGGGAGTCAGAGCCTGCTTGAGCTTCTTTTTTCTCTTCTTCTCCCCCTCCCCTGCTCACATGCTGTCTCTCTTTCTCACTCTAAAATAAATAAATAAATCTTTTAAAAAAAGAGAATACTTTGATATCTTGGTTAGGGGTTCATTGAAAAGAAAATGGTACATTTTAGATGGATTGAGAAATAGAATTGGTTTTGAGTGCCATTTTTGACCTGCCCTGTGTATCTGTGTGGCAGGCAGTAATGGGTGGTTCAGTTTTTGGTGGTGAGATGCCAGCCTTTTATTGTGGTCCTGCTGGCTGAGTGTGTATTGCGTATTTTTATTGTGGTTAACCTGACCCACCATTTGGTTCCTTAAGGTTAGGTTTCCTTTCCTGTACTTGATGAATGCTGTCAGCTTCTACAGAAGTGAACTTTGTTCTTTCTTCAAACATTTACTGTTTCTGCCCTGTGGTATGTTCTGTGCTAAGAGCCAGATACATACAGAAAGATGATCAAAATCTCAGCTTTGCCTTTCCCTTTGTAATTTCATTTGGCCTCACTACCCCTGTAAAATGCAGAAAGACTCTTTATGTACCCACAGTACAGATAAGTAATCACAGAGCGATGAACCAACTTGTGTGAGGCTGCATATCATAATCGCTGAGCTAAAGGCTCGGTCTCTTGACCACCAACTATTCACTATGTAGGAAAGACTAAATAAAATGGTCTTTGAATCTAAAATTGGTCAATTAGGAAGAATGGCATCTTCCCAAAGAAGTTTATGCAGACATTTAAAGAATTCATACAAATGATTCTAAGACCATACTTCTTGAAAATTTGATAATTAAAAACATTCTGAATTTAGGGGCATCTGGTTGGTACAGTTGGCTGAGTGTCTAGCTCTTGATTTTTAGCTCAGGTCATGATCTCATGGTCATGAGATTGAGCCCTGCGTCAGGCTCCACACTCAGCATGGAGTCTACTTGGGATTCTCTCTCCCTCTGCCCCTCCTGCTTGTGCGCTCACTCTCTCTCTTATAAATAAATAAATCTTTGAAAAAAATTCAGAATTTAAATAGTAAATTTTAAAGACTCATAGTTTGCTCAAAAAAATATTCCTCACTTAGTAAATCATCCTAATGAGCCTAGAATGATTTGTCATCACCTTTTGATTTATGTGGTGTTTTCAGGTAGATACTGTTCGGTGTATTTTTAAATTGATTTGGGAGGTAGTAAGATTTTTCTAAGGTTGGGAAAGAAACGGTTTTGAAAATTCTGTTAGCCAGTATTGAGTTGGCCAGGATCAGAAAAACAGAGGTAAGGTAATATGCCTGCCTATTTTCTAGTGCAGCTAGAAATCCTCCAGGGCCTAATAGCCATTTTAGGTTTATTCTGTGAAAAAGGCCTTTGGGCTTCTGTGTTATTGACTGTTTGCAGTTTCTGAAGAACTTAAGAAGGAAAATTTCCTCACAAGTGAAGTGAGAAGAGAAGCGCATTATAACATTGCATTGTGGACTCCAGCAAAACAGTGTTTATTGAACGTAGGCCTGTCCGAAGGCTCGGGGTATGGCAACAGGATGTGCCGTGGAGTTATTTCTTCCTGGTGCTCTTACTGAGGGCGTCTGGCAGCAGCAGTAAGAGGGTAGAGGTGACCTGGCATGGTCAGAGAGTGTGGATTTGAGGCCTTGCTGAACTGAGGTAGGTAGTTGTGTGATCTTGGCAAATTGCTTAATGTATCTCATTTTTTCAGCCATAAAATGGGATGATCTTTTACTCTAAAAGGGAATTTTGGGGGGCACCTGCGTGGCTCAGCAGTAGAGCATCTGATTCTTGATCCTCAGGGTCGTGAGTTTAAGCCCTGCATTGACCTCCATGCTAGGCTTGGAACCTAGTTTAAAATAAATAAAGAAAATAATAAATAAACAAATAGATGAATTTTTTAAAAAATAATTTGAGGGTATCATGTATCTAGAGGGTCCTGTTTGGAGTGGTAGATATTAGATAGCTCTTTATTTACATACATTTATTTCTGGGATCATTTGAAGTCTGTCCTGCCCATCAGAATATATGTTCCATGAAGGCCAAGGCTGTATCTGTCTGATCTTTGCTAATGTGTATCGCTGTCCCTATGGCAGTGCCTAGAGCTTAGGAAATACGTAGATACTTGGTGAGTGAAGGAGTCCCCACAGTTAGCACTGTAGCAGGTCGTGGGGTGGGGTGGGGGGGAGTGTAGACCGCTGTCGGTAAGCATAGATCTGCAGCTGTTAACATCTAGGAGCGTCAGGTCTAGACAGGTTTTGTTTTGTTTTTGTGTTTCTTGTTTCGTTAATGAGGTACAGTTTGGGTTTTTGTATTCCCAAGATTTCCTTGCAGAGGGTTTTCTTCTGTGTCAGCTTGATTGATGACAGTGTAATAATGAAGTGAAAGACAAGGTGGGCTGTGGTTGTGTTTTGGGGTGGCTGACATGTTCTCAAAGCCCTGATCCCTGAGCCTCTCAGTGTTGACTGGGGTCCAATCTTGGCTTAAGGCAGAGCTGCCGTCTTCTCAGAGAAAGTTTTTGGTTGCAGACCTGAGCTGTTTTCCTTCCTACAGTCTGTTAAAAGCCTCTGAAGGATTTGGGGGTAAAGGAGCATCATGTCTGCGTCTTACTTGTTGACCCATTAAGGAAAATCTGTACATGGAGATTTATGAAAGGCTGAGGCCAGAGTCAAGCACAGGACACTTTTCAACACATATTGCTGAATTGGAGTTAACATGTTAATTACTGTGAAAGTGAAAAATTACTTTGGATTGAGACCGCTGCTTCGTCTGTGTTCTCAATGGAGCCTGCTGGTGGAAGAATAATTAGACAAAATGCTCTCTATAAAGCCTCTATTTTAAGAAGAATGATTCAGAGGGGAACCCAGGTCCAAGAAATGCTCATCAACAAACAAAAACTGAATTGCCAGGTTTGCCAGATGTCTCATTTTAAAGAATTTTTTTCCTCATTTGGTCTCTTGTAAAAAAGTCTTCCCTTTGCCTCTGAAATATGCTCTGCCCCCATGTGACTTAAAAATAAAAAGTTTCAGAATGTTCAGAATCCCGTCTCTGTAGGGCTTATAATTCTGTGGGGTTCAGCTGGGAATTGCATTGCATAAAAGTAAGGGCAAAAAATACCACATTACTGGACTACAAAGTTCTGGGAAATTTTCTTTAGTTACTTCGTGTACTCTGTCTTAGTCTTTCGCTTAATATTTGTTGAGCACCAACTGTGAACAAACACTGCTCCATGTTCTTTAAGGCAGCAAGCAGCAACCTCATTCTGCCCGCAGTGTGGTTGTCCTTCATTAGAGGTGTACCCGACAGCCCTCCTACCTTACAGGGGGTAGCAGGAGAGAATGGCTGTAGTTAAAGGCGCCATACCCTTTTACAGTTAGAGATGAAGAGTCCTTATAATGGGCATCTCTTGGGGGGGGGCAACATCAAACACTCCTGTGGATTCCTTTATTTGATCCACCCCTGAACCTCTCCGTGCAGGCCCTCACAGGGTCCTGTGCCCACTGGCAGAGGAAAGAGCAAGGGGGAGAAGGGCGAGGGGTTCAAGGGCTAGTAGAAGGTGGACCTGTGGGTGGGAGCTGATAAGGAACTTCCAGAACTTGCAGACTGTTGGGTCCTTGGAGAGAGGAAGAGGCTGCCCTCCCCACCTGGTAGCAGATACTGGCTCCCCTTAAAGAGGCTTTTTTGCTCCCCTCAGTTTTGCTGTCTCAGGCTTACTCCAGAATTGTTTTCCTGTTTCTCATTCTACCCTCTCTGCTCTGTATCTGGAACCAGCCCCCAACTTGTTCCTTCCAGAGACGGAGTTTAGCCATCATTGACAAATCAAAGCCTTGACAGTTTGTGGGTGTGGAACACCTTCTGCTGGAGAATCACAGGGTGTGGAATTCCGGCCATTTGGGGTTTGAGATCGGTGATGGCCATCTCGAAGGCAGGTGTGACTTGCGAGAGGCAGTGTGCACCGTGCTCAGGAGTACAGCCTGTGGGACCACTCAGCCTGGGTTCAGATGCCAGCGCCCTGCATAACAGAAAGTTATTTAAACTCTCTGGGCCTCCGTTTTCTCACTTCCCAAATGGGAGTAATAATAGTAACCACCGCCCTCATAGTGCTCTTGTGAGGATCTTTAGTGTAAGAGAACGCTGTGACAGCACCTGGCCCATGGTAGGTGCGTGTTCAATGTAAACATTAGCAGTTTCACAAGGTGAGCTCGTGGGGCTGCTGAAGTGGCTGCGGACAGCTTTGGCCCCGGCCCGGGTGTGCCTCTTTCTACCAGCCTGCTTTCTACGTACAATATCATGATAAGGACAAGAAGGCAGCAAAAGGTATCTCTGGGTCAGTTTCACAAATGCCATCAACCCATGTTGGCACGTTGTCTCCAGGTATCCTCAAAGATGGCTACTAAATCCATTTCCTGACTTTTATAGTCTCATCTAAAGTTTTCTGTTGCCTTCGGACCTGTTGAAAGAAGTTGACTGCAAGCATGAAAAAGATTTTTTGTTTTTTGTTTTTTCTCACAGAACACCCGTAACTATAGCATATTCAGGGTGAATCGGCCAAGCTACGGTTTCATTTTCAACTTTATATGCACCTTAAAACTTGATCCCAAATGAGTATCAGGTATGACTGGTAAACTTATATGAAGTTTCTAGTGCTTTAGACAGAAAGTTAGAAGTTAGTCCCTTGAGAAAGTTCCCTTGGGAGACGATTGTTTCTAGAGAAAATTAAATCCTGGCTTGGAGTACCTTTTCAGAAGCATGGGCCCTTGAGTCGAGTCTCTTTAATGCGTCTTTGAGGCTTGTGCCTTCTGGCTCATTTCTCCTTCATTGCTTAGTCCTGGTGGCTTTGCACTGGGTGCTTCACCATGACTTAATTTAACAAATATGAAATGCCCACTTGCAGTTCCCTGAACCTGGGCCCTGTGCCTACTTGCATCTAGAGCTGTACACATGCCTCTGCCTGCAAAACTTTTATTTTCTGATGTTTGACGGCTTCTGGTCTCATCTTAGAAAAAGTAGTAGGTGTGGTGGTTAAGTGCCTGGACTCTGCAGTCAGGCAGTGTGGGTTCAAATCCTGGCTCTGCCCCTTCTAGTGGTATGACCTTGGAGAATGTTCTTAATCTCTGTGTTTCATTTTTAAAATGACAGTAATGGGGTGTCTAGGTGGCTCAGATGGTTAATCGTCTGCCTTCAGCTCAGGTCATGGTCCCAGGGTTCTGGGATTGAGCCCTGCTTGGTGGGGAGCCTGCTTCTCCCTCTTCTTTTACTCCTCCCCCTGCTTGTGCTTGCTTCTCTCTCTGTCAAATAAATAATTTTTAAACAAATAAATAAAATGGCAGTAATAGTGGCTCTGTTGGACTGTTTGGAGGGTTGCAAGAGGTAATCCGTAAGGGCACTTAGCATGTTCTAAGCACATAGTAGCTTCTCAGCAAGTGTTAACTATTATTGTTGTTGTTGTCGTCATAGGTCCTTCCTTTGGGAAGTCTTCCAATTCTACAGGGGAAGGAGGGCCCTTCCTTTGTGCTCCCAGAACCTGTTCTGTAACTTCTGGTGTTGCTTTTATTATGCAGTTTTATAATTTCCCACTTGCTTGTTTCAATCCACTGCAATCCCTTTAAGGTACTCAAGGTCTCTTTCTTGGCTACAGTTGTATCCTCATTGCCTGGTAGACATGATTTCTTTCCCCTCCCGGCTCTAACATGTTAGGGTAGGTGTTTTCTTTTTCTTCTTCTTCTTTTTAATCGTAAAAAAGGAGTCCCTAACTAAATTGCTGTTGATTTTTTAAAAAATTATTTATTTAAATAATCTCTGATCTCTATACCCAACATCGGGCTTGATCGCACGACCCCGAGATCAGGAGTCTCACGCTCTTCCGACTGAGCCAGCCAGACGCCCCAGCTGCTGTTGATTTTTGAGGAATGGGTCTGCTTGCCTGTTTTGTCATGAGCCAAGAGGTACAAGTGTTTCCCTGTTCCGTCATTAGGGCAATTTTTAAAAGAGGCATCAAGTTCAGGGGTGAAAAATCACTAGGCTAGGCTCTTTGTGATATTGTTCCAGCCTCTTTAGATACACTCTGACTGAATTTTCCTTCAGCTCCTCTGAGGTAGGTGCGAAGAGACCCGTTTAAGAATTGGGTCACGGGCTCAGCATCATTCGACTTAGTAAACATCTGTGTTGGGCTCTGAACCTAGTCTGCCTGGCCTCATGGCGCATGCTGGTTTTGTCCTGTGCTCACTGCCTTGCAGAAGACTTGTCAGCTGGCTGTTCCCCAGCCCACAGTTACCGCCTCTTCCCCAAATATCAGTCCAAGTAGACTTCAAAAGTAATCATTAAAGGGATTGATTCCTTTGGTTGGGAAGATACTGCATTGGATGTCATGTTATATTGAGCAACTATAGTACTTTAACAGCACAAGACGTTGAGACTGTTGTGCAGGCAGATAAAGATTCTGAACAAAGACAAGCCTGGGAACATTAGGGAGGAGAGAGCAGAGAAGTATCTATTTTTATAGCTTCATTTCTTAGTTTGTCCAAAAGGTAAAAATAGAATTTAATCATGCCCTCTAGGCCACCTGGGTCTCTGGTTGGTACAAAAAACTTAGTGTATCCAAAGGATAGTCTTATAAAGGCTTTCTATCAAATAGGCCATTTGTCAAAGAATAGGTTCCACCTCCCTTCTGAATATCTTTTTTTTTAAAACAACAAACACAGATGGACTCAGAAACTAAGGTTTACTGGGACCAGAGATGATCTAAGTGGTAAGATAAGCTAATGAATCAGAATAATACATCATTTGCTTTTTACTTCAGGAAACATTAGGATACCAGCCTTTTGTAACATCATTACATTTTAAATTTCTATTTGCACATTTCAGAAAACAACAGAGTGGGAATGGCATGCTCTTAGGTGGTTAATTAACGCCCACGGGCTGAGCTGTTTCCAGTGTAATAGGCCTGGCCAACTTGCATGGCCATCGAAGGACTCCCCTTCTCCTCTGGTTTGCTCAGTCCCTCTCCCAGACTGACTGCACAGGGATGACTCAGAGGAGCTTCCAAAGGTAGTTGCTGTTGAAAGCCTTGGCTTCAAAAAATATTGAAGGCTCCTTCTAGCTCTGAAATTGTGTAAGAACTCTGAGAATACAGAAGAAAGGGGAGAGAATCTTTGTTAATTTTAAGTCCTTCGAAAATGGTCACATCTTTTAAACGTTCATCTCTTCAACAAATTTTATTTAAAATCTTTTTCTAATATTAGGTGATGTGTGATGACTTCTCTTCTCAAAAAGCCCAAACATAACTTAAAGCTTTCTGATCAGAAGATGGTGTAGGTAAGGACTTCTTCAACAAGACAGCTGGTAGTTGGTGTTCACAACAGCTTGGGACACTTTGGGAAGTTCCTTTTGGGACGCGGATCCCTTTGGTCAAACTTGCAGACTCAGTATTGTTAGCATCTGTTGGCTAGTAAAAGAATCAGGCACTTTTGTTTTGTAAACAAATGTTATGGGCGTTAGAGGTTTGTGGAGAGACTCAGAAGAAAATATCCAGCTCTTCTGAAGAAATGGACACCCTCCACCCGGTTGTTACATGCAGGTCATTTAAAACATTGTTCCTTGCTCTGTTTCCTATGTGGATTATTCCCTGTTTGTGTAATTGACATTCTTTTTTGGCTAAGCCTGTGTATGTAAGTGTAAGGCAACAGCAGCTGAAATTTCAAGCACATTTACTGTATTCGAAACACTTGCTAACGCTTTACAGTGACTCTTCCTAAAACCATATGAGTGGGTACTCTTATCCTCATAGATGAAAAAACCGAGGCACAAAGAGGCTAAGTAACATGTCCAAGGCCAGAGAGCTAGTTCGTGGATGAGTCAGGATTCAGGTGGCTCCAGACCCCAGTTCCCGTCGGGGCTGGAGGTGTCATGAGAAATGTAGACATTTGTAAACCTTAAAATAAAAATGTTGTTGTCATAGATTGTTTTGGCTACAGACATCACCTTCCCACCGGGATCAGCACACCCGGCTTTGTGTTCCAGCAGCTTTGCAGAGATGAACTTCCTCACAGAATGAAGGTTTCCTTCACACGCATATGAGACTGCTCAGGCCCCCTCACAGTTGGCCTTTGTAGCTCCGAGGCCCATCCCCAGTGGAAGGTGGTGAGGTGCGGCTTCGATCGAGGGTGACCAATTGAGGGTGACCGCATCCCCTGAGAGCAAGTATGCACCGAGGAAGAGGGGACAGAGTACTGAGCCCCAGGCGTCTCTGGAGGGAGCAATCAGAGAATGCCTCACAGGAGGAACCAGAAAGAGCTAAAGGAGATGCCTTGGAAGGCCGTAATAGTGATCAAGGGAAAAGCCAGGAGGGAGGGTTGGATCAACTGTATCAAGTGCTTCAGAGATCATGGGAAAATGAAAACAGATCGGATGAGGGGATTGCATGGGTTGCCGATCTCTGAGGATACGGTTCCATTAAAGCGGGGGAAAGCTGACCATGGCCTTGCGGGGCTGTGCCACGTGTGGGCAGGGTGTCCGCGGTGGGCCTGTTTCGTACAGAACACTGATTTCCCCAAAGTTTGGCAAGAACAGGAGGAATTGAAATAGGATGGCTTTTGGGGCCGTGGGACCCAGTGAAGCCCTTCTCTCTTTTGTTCTCTGTTCTGACCATATTGGAAGGCAGTGGCAAAAGCTGATGGAAAGGGAGCAGTTAAAAATGCTGCTCAGTCATGCTTCTCCCACACATCCAACACTTGGTGCTGAGTGCATTTCCTGTCCTGTCTTCTTTAATGTCCCAGTAATTCTTACTTAATAAACTTAAAGTTTAAGCCACTTGCCCACACTCCGAGTGCTACTAAGTTGTATAGTTTGAGAGTGAGATCAGCCAGGCTACATCATGGATGTAATGGAGTGAGCAGATGATAGGGGAGCTGGAGTCTGAAAAGGGAGGTGCCTTTTTAACTCTGAGATCCTAGGAAAGATTCCTGAATTCTAGTAGAGAGAGGAAGACGGATCAACTCTCTCATTCTCAGTTAAGTGTGTTGTGCCTAGTGGCTGGCTCCATATGCTCCTTACGGCTTCGTACTCAAAGAACCTGTAAGCTGTTTGGAAGACGTCTGCTTTTTTTTTTTTTTTTTAAATGGTCCAAGCCTTTTTGCAGAGGCAGGGTCTTTAGACATGTAGAGAAGGTTTAAAAAAAAAGGCAAACGCACTGTGAATGTTGGCTTGGGTCCACAGCCTCCCAGGATCTATTTGTACTTGGCATTGAGTGAAGGGTTTTTTTGGTGTGTGTATTTTCTTTTCTTGGGTATTTATGGATGTTAATATGAACCATTCAGCCAGGTCTATGAAGTCTGACAGAAGTTGGTCAGGGTTTGGTTTTAGATACACTTTCCTCTAGCTTTTCTTTCAACAAAATCTTTATGCCTTTATAGGTCCCAGAGACCTGTGCCCTCAGTACTCACTGCAGTCCTCATAAAGTCGTTGAAGATTTGTACACATTTTTTACTTCAGAAAGCCTCTACAGTGGTGAGCATAGTTGCTTTCAAAAAAAGCTTCTACAAGCGCAGTTTCCTGTTTTTCCCGGCCTTTAACCCTTCCTAAAGGAGACATTCTTTGGGGGCAGATTGTTGAGCTTCGAGTTTCTCTGCAGCACTGCTATTTCTGTATGCGGTTTGGCAACCACTGACTCAGGGCCTTCGGGTTTCCAAACGGGTGGCTCCTGCCATTTCAAGAAAATCTGTCTGAAGCCATCAAGGAGGTGGAGGAGGAGGCAAAATGATTAGAGAGACAGAGGCATAGGAATCTCTTCTGTACATTTATCAGTATTATCTGATCGTAGAAGTGTCTTAATTGCCTCTAGTGTCATTCTTATGGTTCCTACCTGATTATGTCGATCTTTATGTCTCTTTGTTGTTGAAGATTAAGGTTTTAAAGTTGACAACACAGCAGTTACTTCTGTGTTTATTTCTGTTGGTCTTTTAAGTATTCTCCTATTTCTTCCATGCGTTTATTTACAAGGAGACATTTAATTCTTAGTACCTTACTGGTCTGTGTCAAGTGTAGTCTCACATTACTCTTCTTTTTCTCAGAAGCCTTGCCTATCTTAGCAGACTCTTAATTTCTTTCCTGTCCTCTGTAAATGATTATTTTTTAATAGAACCCATTTGTTTGGGGCCTTCAGTAAACCCTCTTCATATATTTTTCGCCTTCTAGTTTCTGCTTGTAGAATGACTTTCCTGAGGTCCTGCATGACAGACGACATCAAGGGTGCAGGAAAAGGGAATCTGGTTGGTCCCTGGCTGTGATCAGATAGTGAGCCTGTAATTAGGCCTTAGGGCAAAGGCCTTCCCACACTGTGTGTGATCGCAGAGTAAGCCTGTGGTCCCAGGGGTAACAGAATAAGAAACTTCGAACTTTTCTAGAGAAATAACTGAGAAACCATGGAGGCTTAACTGCTAAGACATGGAGGGAAGAGCCCTTTTACCAAGAATTAGAGAATTTTACTCAGGGTGATTTTGTCCATAAAATTCTGGGGAGCTGTGTATGGGGATGGGAAAACTGAAGGAAAAGTGATTTCAGCTTGAAGCTGGGTTGGGGTATGGTGCGTCTAGGATTCAGACCAAACGGAGCTGTCTTAAGTTTCTTTAGAGCAGTGATTATCCATCACCCAGGGCTGATCCTCCCCATGCCCTGACATTGATGATATTTGTTAACAGCCCGGGGCTGAGGAGTGGTGTTACTGGCATTTGGGGGGTGCAGACCAGGGATGCTATATACATACACAATGCACAAGACAGGTTTCCCCAAACCAAGGCTTATCTGGCCAGAATGTCTGTAGTGCTAAAGTTGAGAAACCCTGCTTTAGAGAGAGTCGAGGGATTTTCATCTGAAGCATTTTAGAATTAGGGAGGCCAGAGGAAGCTGTAAAAACACTCTGATCTTTTCATGTGTATTAACGTGTCCAGGCTGACAGGAAGCACAACATGACTGAGGTGGTATTTGTGGAGTCTCCCTACACAGGTGTGGTTGTCTTCAGATGATCACAAGTCATAGTAAAGCAACCCTGATGTTCCCAGCCACTGGTGTGCTACCCGGCAGAGGACACAGGTGAGGTCGCCAGTGACAGTGGCAGAACATTCTGGAATCTTGAATTCTCCAGGCCATTCTCTGGGTGGTGGCAGCTTGGGAAACTTAACCTATGGTAGATGAGAAACTTATTTGAGGGCTCCTCATGGCCTCCCTTGACCATCTCTACCTTCAGTTGGATGTGTTTAAGGAAGGACAGTCCCTTAGATGTTTCTTGAGTCTTCTGAAGGTACAATGTTTCCAGCCTTAGAGCCGTTCTTCTTTGGGCTAATGATATTAGATGCACGACCTCTTTCCCTGACTGACTGGTACAAGGGTGGGGTGGAACCCTAGAGTGTTGATGGTGTCTAGGATCCTTCCCCTAAGGAGATAGTATCATTTTTTTCATAGTTTCCAAAATGGAACCTTCTGAATTTTTTGTGATCGCTTCTCATTTGCCTCATTTAACATACTTAAAACAAGTATTTCTCGCTATAGAATCCCAGACCCCAAAGTCGTGGGCTTTGAGGTGTAGTGTGTAGACAAAGAGACAAAGTGTGTTCTGTCTCCATACTTGAGCTGGATTTTTATATTGGAACACTCACATTAGTGAGATGTTAGTTTAAAGGGTTTATGGCTCACTCACAGCCCTGTTACCCTGGCCCCAGCCTCCCAGGAGGAGACAAGCTCCTCTTTCAGCTGCTGCTAGGCACCAGAACTAGTCCCTGATGGTGGGGCTTGACCTTGTTTCTTGGCCTGGGTTACCAGCTATTAGCTAGTGTACCACTTTGGGGATGGGCTGAAGGGCGTGTGGGCATGGATCCTGCTAGTGAGTAACTTACAGTCGTGGTGTGCCATGAAGCAGTATATAATTATTACGTAGTGGCTGGGAGTGCGGGCTCTGGCACCAGGCTGAATCCTGACTCCAGGGCTTTCTGCTCTGGATCCTGGGCCGCATAGCCCAACCATGCATCTGTTTGTCCATTTGTGAAATAGGAATAATTCCATCAGGTTTTTGTTAGGATTAAAGGAACACAGGACATTTGGGACAGTGCCTGGCGCATACTAAGTGTTCAGTAATTTTTTTTGCCATGAAGTGATGTGGTACAGAATACAAATGCCCAGGAATTCAGAGGAGGCGGAGGCAGGTTGAGGGAGATGTGATCAGGAAAGGCTTCATTGTGGGCCTTGAGAGGAGCTGAAGGTTTGAGTCAGGCAAAGAGAACAGTACATAAGGGTGCAGAATTAGGAAGGGACATGATGGGTTCTAGAAGCTGTAAGGAAACATTAAGGTAATGGGAACTTAGATTGGGTTATTTGGTATTTGTGCATGGGAGGTGGGAGGGATTGATAAATTCTAACACTATTCTAAAGGATTCTTTTCTGTAGGGGGCACCAGGGGCTGTTTGAGCCACAGAGGATTTCTGAGCTGTGGAATGTCATAAGGACCTAGAAATTCAAGGAGATGAGTCTTCGGTAGACTGAGTGGCTTGGTAGGGGGTTGGTAGAGAGGGTGGGTTGAAGTCAGGATAGTGACAAGGGTCAGAAAGTCAACCAGAAGGTTGTTCTGTAATTCATCTCATCTGGGTTGGGACTAAGTGATAGCCATGGGATTAAGGAGGAATAGGGTAGTATATGTAGTCTTTTGAAGTTGTCCTAATACACAGGGCTTGAGGACTGCGGGAGATACAGGGAGATCAGTGTGAGGCAAGGTCTTCAATCCTGTATAAATGGCTGTGCAAAAATCTGGTCAGAGAGAGAATGGAGAGGAGGAGCAAGTTAGGGGAAGATTTCATGGCAAATGAGAAAGTCATCGCCCCTCACAACCAAGAGCAATGCTAAGAGCGGCCCCGTGCCCCAGACTGAGAGGGCTTCCTTTGGGCTACAGTTTGAATGTAGGAGCAGTGGGCAATGTTAGCCTTTCCCCTGTTCATTCCTAGGGCATCCGGCCTACTTGGTCTGCTGTAGGCCAGGCCCAGACTTGGCACTAGCTTCTTAGTGGCTCCTGTTCAGCTTTACTGCCAGTTCCCTCAGACCCTCTGGAGCACCGGCTTCTCAGAGAATCAGGAGGAATTTAGGCCACAGCCCTGTTTTTCCCAAGGAAGCCTCTGAACCTTGATCGAAGTTGGAGAGACCATTTCCCCTTCCTTCCCTGTGTTCACAAACCTCAGACTTCTGTTTCAAATCTCTGTCTAGCCCTCAGCGACCATGGTTAGGTGCTGATGGCGATGTGATTGCTTTTGAGATTGCAAAGGAAGAAACACAGTGGAAAACGAGAGCAGCCTTACAGAGCCCCAAGCACCACGGGATCCTCTGGAAGGTCTCCTCCGATTTTCATGCTTGGCATCACGCTGTCAGGAGCATTCTGTCACAGGGAGGATGCTGCAGTGGGACGAGAAGGTAGAGCCCCGGCTTCCCCCAGGCCAGGGCTTTAGCGCAAAAGCCCAAATAAAAGCATGATCCCAGCCAGGCAGATAGGACTGACCTTCTCCATGTCTGCTTTGTTTTAGTGATTGTTTTTTGAGCAGGTTTTTATTTTGTTTTGTCTTTGTTTTTTTCCTCACTGCTTTGTCAGCCAGTGTTCGAATACTCTCCAAGTACTAGCTCGCTTATTTATTTATTTATTATTTTTTTATAAACATATAATGTATTATTAGCCCCAGGGGTACAGGTCTGTGAATCGCCAGGTTTACACACTTCACAGCACTCACCATAGCACATACCGTCCCCAATGTCCATAACCCCACCACCCTCCCTAACCCCCATCCCCACAGCAACCCTCAGTTTGTTTTGTGACATTAAGAGGCTCTTATGGTTTGTCTTCCTCCCGATCCCACAAACCCCCACGTTGCATCTCCACTTCCTCATATCAGAGAGATCATATGATAGTTGTCTTTCTCCGATTGACTTATTTCACTAAGCATAATACCCTCTAGTTCCATCCATGTTGTCGCAAATGGCAAGATTTCGTTTCTTTTGATGGCTGCATAGTATTCCATTGTATATATATACCACATCTTTATCCATTCATCTGTTGATGGACATCTAGGTTCTTTCCATAGTTTGGCTATTGTGGACATTGCTGCTATAAACATTTGGGTGCATGTGCCCCTTCAGATCACTACATTTGTATCTCTAGGATAAATACCCAGTAGCGCAATTGCCAGGTCATAGGGTAGCTCTATTTTCAACTTTTTGAGGAACCTCCATGCTGTTTTCCAGAGTGGTTGCAGCAGCTTGCATTCCCACCAACAGTGTAAGAGGGTTCCCCTTTCTCTGCATCCTCGCCAGCATCTGTCATTTCCTGACTTGTTAATTTTAGCCATTCTGACTGGTGTGAGGTGGTATCTCATTGTGGTTTTGATTTGTATTTCTCTGATGCCGAGTTATGTGGGGCATTTTTTTCATGTGTCTGTTTGGCCATGTGGATGTCTTTTTTGCAGAAATGTGTCTTCCTGTCCTCTGCCCATTTCTTGATTGGATTATTTGTTCTTTGGGTGTTGAGTTTGCTAAGCTCTTTATAGATTTTGGATACTAGCCCTTTATCTGATATGTCATTTGCAAATATCTTCTCCCATTCTGTCAGTTGTCTTTTGTTTTGTTTTGTTTTGTTTTTCTTTTTAGAGATTTTTATTTATTTATTTGACAGACAGAGATCACAAGTAGGCAGAGAGGCAGGCAGAGAGAGAGAGGGGGAAGCAGGCTCCCTACTGCGCAGACAGCCCAATGCGGGGCTCGATCCCAGGACCCTGAGATCATGAGCTGAGCTGAAGGCAGAGGCTTTAACCCACTGAGCCACCCAGGTGCCCCATCTTTTGGTTTTGTTAACTGTTTCCTTTGCTGTGCAAAAGCTTTTGATGTTGATGAAAGCCCAATAGTTCATTTTTGCCTTTGCTTTCCATGCCTTTGGCGATGTTCCTAGGAAGAAATTGCTGTGGCTGTGGCTCATTTATTTTAAACAGCAATCCTTTTGGAGGAAGGTACACTCGTCACCCTATTTTGTAGACGAAGAAACTGAGGAACAACATGGTCAAGCACCTTGTGCAGTTGCACACCTAGTACTGGGGCTGGGGTTCAAATCCTGATGACTGGCTCTTGGGTCCCTGCTCTTCGTTACCTTGTTTCCTGGTCTCCCATCAGTTAGCCGGGGCCACCATTTTTAAGGTTGGCATTTTCTGTTTCCTCTTTTTAGAGGAATTTGTTTTAGGAATGCCACACGGTATGGGACTAGGTGCTTTTTTGAATCCCGTAGACCTGCTGAGAACACTGGCTGTGCCTCTTTATTTGCTGTGTAACTCTGGGCAAGTCACTTAACCTTTTTGACCCCAGTTTCCAAGTCTGTGTAATGAAGAAAAGACTTGTCATGAAGATGCAAGACAGGTTTTGTAAAGTAACTAGTACTTAGTGGCTGTGGGGGTTTGGGCCCATAGGATTCAAACCCCAGCTATTGTCCCAGGTGTGCAGCTCAGGGCAAGGTGCTTAGCCATACTGTGCCTCAGTTTCCTCATCTGTAAAATAGGACAACAGCTGTACCCGCCTCATCAGGCGTTGTTGTGTAGAGAGGGGGAGAAAGCTATCAGTGACAGATAACTAAAAAGAAAAATCTCTTTCATGGATTTCAGATGTCCTACAACAGCAACACGGAGAGTAAGCCGGATCTATTTGGGGAAAAAATAGGATAAAAGTAAGGCCTAGTAGACAGGGACTTTTTAGGTGTTGGGTCTCATAACTAGAAGTAATGGTTATATACCCAAAAGGAATGTAACATTGTGTGGCATCTGTCCTTCGATTAAGAAGGCTTTTTGGGTGGCTGGTTGGTTCATTTGGTTAAGTGTCCGACTCTTGGTTTTGGCTCGGGTCATGATCTCAGGGTGGTGAGATCAAGCCCCTCATTGGGCTCCACGCTGAGCTTGGTGCCGGCTTAAGATTCTCTCTTTCTCCCTCTGCACCCACCCCCATCGGGTGTGTGCACTCTCTCTCTCAAAACAAAAGTGAAAACGAAGCTTTTTAAAACAAATGAAAGGGGGCGCCTGGGTGGCTCAGTGGGTTAAAGCCTCTGCCTTCGGCTCAGGTCATGATCTCAGTCAGGGTCCTGGGATCGAGCCTCGCATCGGGCTCTCTGCTCCGCAGGGAGCCTGCTTCCTCCTCTCTCTCTGCCTGCCTCTCTGCCTGCTTGTGATTTCTCTCTGTCAAATAAAATATTAAAAAAATAATAAAAATAAAAAAAAATAAAACAGATGAAAGTAGTGGTTAACCAGTACAATCTTTACAAGAAAGAGAGAGGTAAAATATTTCAAAAGGGTAAAGAAACATGGAGAAAAAAATTTAAGCAAACTGGCAGATGGCTAAAACTCCAGTGACAATGGTAAAAACCAGAACTGCCCCCACCAAAATAGACATCTGGATGATCGCTCTTTTCTCGTTACTTTTTGGGGGAGGATTTAGCGAGGGAGTGGTCAGTGCATCTCTCCAAGGCTGTGTTTGGAAGGCCAACAGCGTAAGTAGGTAAAGCACAGGAAAGGAGTGGAGAGACAGAAGTTTCCGTGAGAAGAAAGGTAAGTGGTGGTTCTGGAGGCAATGCAAGCCCAGGCTGTGGAGCCCAGCGGAACAGGGTTCAGACTGCAGCCCTCCCAGGCGCGCTCCGTGGATGACCCGGGCGGCTGTTGAATTCTTCTAAATCCCAGATTCCTGTTGTAAAATAGGGATGCTGATAGTTACTGTGCAGAATTGCATTAGGGTTGATGGAGATGACCTAATTGTCTCTCCCCCTTCTTTTGGCCTTTCTCCCTGTTCTTCTGCTTGTCTCTAATGAAGCCAGTTTCTCTGGCTTTGCACAATTTCCTGTCATGGAAATTAACAGCAATTTTGCAAACTCTTAGGAATGTTATGTCTCCTAAGAAGTATCATTTCTTTCATTCCCGTGGTGGCAGCTGCAGAATTGCAGTAACCGAGTCCCCTTCCCTTTGGTAAACTACCCATCAGAAGTGACCCTTCTTTCTTATTACTTTGGTCCAGGGGAGGGTTTTATGCTTATCTCAAATAAAGGCCTTGGACCTTCATGTTTTCATAGCTTTGAGATTTCTCAGAAACAGGTTTTATCTTTGTAAAGAAGAACTCCCGTCCTCTCCCCTTCAGCTTTTTTTGCTTCTAACAAATGGGATTATTTCACAGAGCCACCAAGTCTTTTTTTTTTTTTTTTAAGATTTTATTTATTTATTTGTCAGAGAGAAAGAGAGAGAGAGCACACCAGCAGGCAGAGAGGCAGGCAGAGGCGGAGAGAGAAGCAGGCTCCCTGTTGAGCAAGGAGCCCGACACAGGACTCGATCCCAGGACTCTGGGATCATGACCTGAGCCGAAGGCAGCGGCTTAACCTACTGAGCCACCCAGGCGTCCCGAGCCACCAAGTCTTAAGAGGTATTTAAATCTTATAAAACCTCGGTGACGTAAAATGGTTGAAGGAGGGAACTGCTGTACCCTTCCTTCCAACCCATCTGGCACGAGGATGAAGCTGATTTGCTGAGTTCTTTTTCCTCTCCTTTAGGAAAGTCCCATATAGTCTACATGCAAGCCTGTGAAAATCCACAGTCCGGTGGTTGTATGATGGATGACACCCCTTTATGTTCTGGACACTTCCAAAGAGCTTAAGGGTGGGAAAATTGTTGCATAAGAAGCACAAAATAGTAGAAGATTAATAATAAGTGTGAGTGTCCTTTTCTGTATTCAAAGCTTTTTTTTTCCCCCTATAGGGTCTCTTTCTCACAATAACATATTTATATGAGTGAATCTGTTGCATTTGTAAAATAGAGACTCTAGGGAAAACCACCAGTCTTCATTTCCGCAATTCCACAATATGGCTCCTATGCAGAACAGGTAGTGTTGAACGATAATGTTCAACATTTTACCATTCTCACACTTCCAGATAATGTGCATTCATTCATCTTTTCCTCTCCATTTTATATGTTACTTTCCAACTGAAGAATCTTTATGCATATCTTTTAGGTCAGAGCTTTGGAACATTGATACAATTTGAGTCTGTACTTGAAGTTTTTTGTTTTTTGTTTTTGTAAGATTTTATTAATTTATTTGACACGCATAGAGAAAGAGAAAGAGCACAAGCAGGGGGAGCAGCAGGCAGAAGTAGAGGGAGAAAAGCAGGCTCCTCGCTGAGCAAGGAGCCCAAACTGGAGCTCAGTCCCAGGACCCTGGGATCATGACCTAAGCCAAAGGCAGTCACCTAACCAACTGAGCCACCCAAGTGCCCATTATTCGAAGTTTAATGAACATACATCGCAGATACAAGAGAGTGTTCCCCTAAAACAATTGATAGCTTCTGAAGAAGGGGTGAGTAGCACTATTTGATAGCCTGAGGTATCCAGCAGCAAGTTGGGTGACCCTGGGTAGTTCTGACAAAGTTTAATGTACAGAGAGAGATTGGAGGATCTGGCATGGGATCATGCCTTCAGTTGTCACCTCAACTCTGCCTTTAGTTGGAGTCATTTCTCCCCTTTTGACTGTACTGTTTTCATATATGAGGTAAGGGAGTTGGTTTGGATGTTTTATTGTGTTCCTTCTAGCTCCAAAGCTTCTGATTCTTCGCGTTTTGCTTGTGTTAGTGACAAGACAGATGCAGATTCATAGGCCAGAATTGTGTATGTCATTCTTGTCTTTAACCTGGTCATATCGACTGGTCAAATTGTGTGTGGTGGGGTGGTTTTTTCCCTAAAGCTTATTGAAGTATATTTCAAACATTATAAAATTCATCTACTTAGAGTGTACAGTTTAGTAGTTTATAATATAGCCGCAGACTTGAACAGACATCACCATAGTCTTCATTTTTGAACATTTTTATCACCCCCAGAAGAAACTCCCATATACATTTGAATTCACTCCATTTTCCTCCAGTCTCCCCAGGCAACTACTGATCTTTTTTTCTCTATGGATTTGCCAATTCTGGACATTTCACACAAACGGAAGATTAAAAACAGATAAAAGAAGAAACCTGGGGCCACCTAGGTTGCTCAGGGGGTTAACCATTTGCTTTTGGCTCAGGTCATGATCTCAGGGTCCTGGGATGGAACCCCGCATCGGGCTCCCTGCTCAGCGGGGAGTCTGCTTCTCCCTCTGCCCTTCCCACCCCTACTTCCACCCTGTGTTCCCTCTCTCTCAAATAAGTAAAGTCTTTAAAGAAAGAAGGAAGGAAGGATAGGACGGAAGGGAAAAAGAAAAAGGAGAAACCTGAGCAGCTTGTTTGAAATAACTAGAAACAGTGATCCACAGCAGTCTGGGCTACGACTAGAGTCTTAGCGTAATATTTTCAAGGGTATCTGTGTTATAGCAAGTATCAGTACTTCATTCTTTTTTATTGCCAAGTGACACTCCATTGTATGGGGATGTCAGATTTCACTTACTCATTCATCAGTTGGTGAAAATTAAGATTGTGTTCATGTGTTGGTTATTATGAATAATGCTACTCTGAACATCAATGTACAAGTTTTTGTGTGTGCATATGCCTTCACTTGGAGTGAGTTGTTGAGTTCTGTGGTAACTAGATTTACCTTTTTTAGGACCTGCCAAATTGTTTTCCAAAATGGCTGCACCATTTTGCAGTCCCATCAGTGTTTGAGGGTACCAGTTTATTCCCCATCCTTGTCAACACCTGTTATTGTCCATTTTATTTTGACCATCCTAATGGGCATAAAGTGATTTTTTTATTTGCTTTCCCTTCATGGCTGATGATACTGAGCAATTTTTCATGTGCTTATTAGCCATTTGTATATCTTTTTTGGAGAGCTCTCTTTTCAAATCCTTTGGCCACATTTGAATTGGTTATTTTTATTTTTATTGTTGAGTTAGATAAGAATGTGTCCTTTTTGAAAGTTCTGTTTGGCACTGTGGAATTTAAATTTGTGTCACTTACCATTCCAGCACTACTTTGATAGACTAAATGTCACTGGTTAAATGGATTTTTTTGAAGTCCGCTATTAGAAATAGAAGCTTGAAAAGATTTTAAATGCAGGGTAGCAGAGGGGTCATGCAGAGAGTAATGGGAAGAAGGTTGTTTTGGGTTATACATGGAAGAACTGTAAGTTTTCTGGAAGCAACTGCCCTTCCTTCGAACACTTTACTTCCTTTGATACTGTACCAGTGTGTGGTTTCTTCCCATCCTTTTGTGGCTTTGACTGGCATCTTCCAAAAGAGTTTTCAGGGCTAATGCCTTTGAAAAATACTAATGAATGAGATGGAAATTAATGCAATCAAACATTATTTTCATTTGAGGATATTGTGGGTTTTTAAAAAATATGGCAATCAATAGTTGGTCTTTTATGGGTGTTATTCCAGGAATTGTGGCTCTAGACTACTGTATAATGGTATTTGGAGGAATGAGCTGGAGAAAGGGAGAAGAATTGAAGAACCAACCAAATAACTGTATGTTGGAAAGTTAAAAGCTTTGTTTTTTCATTTACTCTCCTTACAAACTGAAGCATTTTCGAGAAGGTCAATGAGGAAGGAGTTGATGAGGAAGGAAGCCCTCATCTTAGTTCCTAGGACACTTACAACACTGGGTAATGGGTTTTTTATTCCCTGAGGTCTTTGGGGCTTGTGTAGAGCTTGGTTAGCTTTCAATTATTTTGGCCTTATTCAAGGACCCTGTCTAGTTTTTGTCTATTTTCTCATTTGCATATGCATATAGCTCAGGAGCCTTCCCTACATCCCCTCCCCCCAGGCTTACCACAAAGGGGAAAAAAAAAATCCTTGTAATTTTGCCTCTTAGTGAGTGTTGGAAACTGGGCTTCATGACAAGTTGGCTTTGAACCAAGCTTGCCTTGCTCTTACACATGTGAAACCTGTTTCTTTTGGCTTAGGCATTTAAAGGGGGAAAAAAGTGTCTACATCTCAGCTCTAACAGTCTTGTCTTACTCTCTTCTCTTTCCCTTACCCCACTTCTCTTAACCTTGATCCCTCTTCTTCCTTCCCATTTCATTTTATAAGACTGCTGTGGATCACTTTTTCCAGTTATTTCAAACCCCAGGCTGCTCAGATTTCTTCTCTCACCTGTTTTTAACTCAGAGCAGTAGCCACTTGAGGCCATTTGCATTCAGACTGATACAAGAAAATCTTTGGAATTTTTGTCCTTTTGACATGCTGAAGAGATCTGACTCTGTTTTCAGGCTTCTCTGTATAGCGTTGGCTGGTTTACATTTTTTAATGCCCATCTTCTGAATCAGAAGTGGAACTGCCTAGTGTTTGCATTAAAAACTGCCAAGATTCAATATGGGCCTGGGACTTTCTGACATTGTTGGACTCCATTGTTTGTACTTGGGTTTATGAAAGGGAACTGCTTCAGCAGTTAAGTTGGGCTTCTCATTCCTGGGGTTTTCAGTGTCTCCTGTGTTGAAATCCTGGAGGCATAAAACACTTTAAATGAATATATTTTGTTAAAAGCCCCATGGGGCGGGGCGGGGGGGGGCGCCTGGGTGGCTCAGTGGGTTAAAGCCCCTGCCTTCGGCTCAGGTCATGATCTCAGGGTCCTGGGATCGAGCCCCCACATCGGGCTCTCTGCTCAGCGGGGAGCCTGCTTCCCCCTCTCTCTCTGCCTGCCTCTCTGCCTACTTGTGATCTCTGTCTGCCAAATAAATAAATAAAATCTTAAAAAAAAAAAAAAAAAAGCCCCGCTGGGTAAAACACACACCAACATTTTAATATTAAAAATGTCATTGATACTTCCTGTATCTCTCTGGCCACCAGCTGTGTAAGGAGAACCTTGAAAGGTGCAAGTTACTTACTCCCCCGTGAAGTGGAGATGTGGTTAGCCTGTCCCCAGGAACTGGGAAGGGGGCTTTAGGAACTTGTTTCAGAGTGGTGAGCAGCTCCTACTCTGTAGTGTGCATCGGAGAAGTACACACCTTAGGGAGAGAAGCAGGTGAGGAAAGCATGGAAGGGGAAGAGGCTGCTGGGATCTGGAGAAAGGCTGCATTATGCCAAATCAATGGGGATATGAAGCAGTGAAGAGGGAAGTAAGAATAGGAAGTAGGTAAGTTGTGGCTGGACCATACAAGTCATCAGTCCTTCGCCGAGTCATTTTGACCTTATTTTGAAGCATGAGGGATGCCGCTGAAGGTTTTGGAGTAGCTTAGTAATGACTAGACTCTGGCTTTAGGAAAATTAACCTGGCAGCAATCTTTACAGTGTTCATGGCGGGGGGAGCTAAATTAGGACGTGGTGCTAGGGCCTAAACTAAGTTGTCTTATAGACTCTCCTGTTCTAGAATTGGTTCAACATGTATCACACTTTCCTCTGTCATTGAATTTTCTTTCTTTCTTTTTTAAAGGTTTTATTTATTTATTTGAGAGAGACAGAGCGAGTGACTGAGCGAGGCATGGGGGGCAGAGGCAGAGAGAGAAGCACAGGGAGCCCTACCCTGGACTAATCCCAGGACCCTGGGACCATGATCTGAGCCACCCAGGGGCCCCAGTCACTGAATTTTCTAACACATCACTGTTTTAAATGATGCTTTTACATCCTCCTTTCCCACTTCAACTTATAGCTCCTTCTGCAGTGACCTCTCTTCTGCTTAAGGCACCTATTGATCTCCTTTTCTCTTTCCCTCCAGCTAAGCTGGGAAATCTGTTACTTATTCATAATTAAATAAAATGTAGCAAATGCATTTCTTCTCAACCCTTTTATTAACCCTTTATTAACATATAATGTGTTATTTGTTTCAGGGGTACAGGTCTGTGATTCATCAGTCTTAAAATTCAGAGTGCTCACAATTCTCAACCATTTTTTTTTAAAAGATTTTATTTATTTATTTGACAGAGAGAGATCACAAGCAGGCAGAGAGGCAGGCAGAGAGAGTGAGAGGGAAGCAGGCTCCCTTCAGAGCAGAGAGCCAGACGTGGGACTCGATCCCAGGACCCTGAGATCACGACCTGAGCCGAAGGCAGCGGCTTAAACCACTGAGCCACTCAGGCGCCCCATTCTCAACCATTTTTAAAGCATATTTTAAGCCATTTATTTCTAATTGCGGTTTAATAGGCTTTTTTTTTTCTTAGAAGAATTTTAGTCATCAAGTAGATTGGGAACAATCCTTTTAGGCCTATTCATCTGACCCTTAAAAAAAAAAAATCATTCTTGTTTGGGCTTTTTTAGAACTAGGGGCAGGGGAGGTCTCCAGGATCTTTCCCCAAAAGAGCTTTCCTCTCTCTTGGGGAATGGAGTGCAATTGCCCTATGGAAAAGGCCCACGTCATTGTCTTTGCCCTGACACAAATCATTCTGTTCTCATTCCCACAGACATCTGCCCCTTAGTGGACAAATGTTTGTTACATCTCTTCATGGCTGTAGTCTATGCCACGCCTATAACATACTCATTCTTTCTCTCTCTCCCCCAGAAATTGTTTCTGTCACATTTGAATTTTTATTTTTTACTTCGTTTTCTTTTCTGACCCTGGGATACCTTAATTTTTACATTGTCGTTGTTCCTTTTTTTTCCCTCTCTGGAAAAAACAGTTTGGAAGAGTCTGACAAACAAATGTGTCTTTGAAATGCATCTCGTAAATAGCTACGATATTAGAGTATAACTGGTTATACTAAGTATTACGATTTTGTTTTAAAAACATTTGACTGTAGATTATATAAGGACTTAAAGCACTGCTTTTAGGTTCTTTGGAGGTGGCTTTTCTGAGGTGTAGGGGAGCCAATTAAAGAATACATATCTTGGGGCGCCTGGCTGGCTCAGTCCGTTAAGCCTCTGACTCTTGGTTTCAGCTCAGGTCATGTTCTCAGGGTCGTGAGATCCAGCCCCAGGACATCCAGCCCTGTGAACCTGCTTAAAATCTCTTTTTCTCTCTCCCCTTCTCCCCTTCTGCCCTGGCCCAACCGCTCCAGCCTGCACATTCTTTCACTCTCAAAAACAATTACCTGTCTTTAGTAGTTTCTGCAACGATTGAAAAGAGAGTGAAATACACACAGTCAGACAGATGTAGATAGAAAGACCACTTTTATTACCAATAAGGTGATTGACAGTTGTGGCCTTGATCTGCAGCCAAATGAGCTCACTCACTTTAACATCTGAAGTGGATAGGCTTATAGACCAGCAGAATTGTCACAGGAACCATTCCCTGAAGGGCAGGCTCTTTACCTCTTGGGATGGGACAGATCAAAGAAAGCATGCCTCCTGCAGCTGGGCATGGAAGTCTCTTCGACAGCTTCACTGGAGTGAGTTCACAAATCTCAACCAACTCACTTAATTAGATCCTGTATGTTTCGTCCGATTTATGGAACTTGCTTGCAGATCTTGATTCAGTGGACATCTAAGTTGTAATATGCATTTTTTAAAAGATTTTATTTATTTATTTGACAGAGAGAGAGAAACCACAAGTAGGCAGAGCAGCAGGCAGAGAGGGAGGGGGAAGCAGACTCCCTGCTGAGCAGAGAGCCCAATGCAGGGCTCGATCCCAGGACCCTGAGATCATGACCTGAGCTGAAGGCAGAGGCTTAACCCGCCCAGGCGCCCTTGTAATATGCATTTTGATACATATTATTATCACCAATTAGTCCAGTTTGCCTTAGCAATCAATACTACAGTAGGGGTGAAGTAAGCATTTCGTTGCCTTCTGCTATTTACTTTGAAACAACCAGAAATAAAAAGAACATGAAAAAGGCAGTAAATGCTTTGCATTTATTCATAGTACTTGTTAATGGTTTCCTCATTCTGCTTCAAAGAAATATCTGCAAAGTATATAACGGTACAAAAGTCAACCACAGCAAGCTTGAAGAGTCCGGAGTATTTTGTTTGTGTGGCCTCTCTGTGTCTTGCTCGTCTAGGAAACGTACGTGACTGCAGCTCCCAGCTCTTGTGGGCGGAGGCCGAAGCCACTTGAGCAGGCTTTGGAGGAAGCGCTGCTGTGGTATAAGCATAATGAGTTTTAGTCAGCTTGATGCTGGCTAGATGGCCACTAATGCTCTCATTTCCAGATTTGACTTGCAGGGCCTATTGACTTATCTTTTGAGCCAAGAATAGTCCTAAGATAAGCAGTTATATGGATTAAGAACAGAGTGTATTTTGTACTGTCTGATGAGCACTTTGTGTCTCTAAAGTTGAGATTCCACAAAGGGAGCTCTGGAAAACAACTGTCGGTAAACTTGGAAGATAGTGGAAAGATTAATTATACATTCCTTATCTCACTGAGCACCCTAAGTTGACCGATACAGTTCACTGACCTGGAGATGGATCCAAGAAGCCTGGAATGTGCTGTTTCACATTGTTTCTCTTGAGAAATGTATTTAATCAATGTGCAGAGCACTGGGGGCAATACACTTGGTATGACTTTTATGCTTGAGGTACTGATGGGAGTCTGCATGTGACACACACAGTGACCATGAGAATTTGGAGGAAAAATGGAAATGAGGTTATCTAATTTGTATCAGTCTATATACCAGAGAAATATCTTTTTCTGATGATTCTCAGTAGATAGTCTTTTCTATACATTTGATATAAAATTAATCCAAGATTAGGAGTGTTATTGATCCTAATTTTTCTAAAACAGTATAATTTTTTTTTAAAGATTTTATTTATTTATTTGATAGACAGAGATGACAAACAGGCAGAGAGGCAGGCAGAGAGAGAGGGGGTAAGCAGGCTCCCTGCTGAGCAGAGAGCCCGATATGGGTCTTGATCCCAGGACCCTGGGATCATGACCTGAGCCGAAGGCAGAGGCTTTAACCCACTGAGCCACCCAGGCGCCCCTAAAACAGTATAATTTTAAAATTATTAAAATAATACATCTTCATGATGGAAAACATCAGTATAAAAATCTATATTGTCTCTTCCTCCCTTCTATTTCTCTAGCAGTTCTGTGTATTTTTTTTTTAGATTTTTTTCCTAGTTTTTTTTCACTTAGTATATTATTGACATTGATTAATTGAAGGAGTTTTTTTTTTTTTTTTTGAATCACCAATGAGTATTGAGTCAAATGTTTTTTATCTAATGAAAGGAACATATGATTTTTCTTCTTTAATATGTTAATGGGTACACCAGGTTTTCCAGTGTTCAACACTCCTGATGTTCCTGGTATAACTTTCGTCAGTTCTTAAAATTGACAGCTGCTCTTTCTTTAATGATATTTCAGAGATGTCACCAAGCAGCAGTGTATGACCTGGGCTAGGAAACCTGAGAGGGACGTGGTCTGGCTTGTGCAGGGATAGGACTGAGCACACACTGGGAGTAGAGGAATTGAATTGAGATGATGCTTGCGCACACTTTTCTCAGTGTAGTCAGTGGTGGTTAGATTTGATACCTTATTAAAAAGAAAAAATGGAAGAAAAGGAGTGATACCTTATTAGGGATTAATAATATAATTAGTCTACAAAGTATTGGCTTCTAAGTAACCTTAGTTGTAACCTTGAGGAATTTGCATACAGAGAGGTTGTAGCACTATGACTGCTTTCAATTTTTGGAGTTTATTATGTCTCATTTTCTTTCAGAGTCCTTTGGGGATGTCTTAGTTATCAGGTGGAATTTGTCATACCATTCTGCAATTAAAATATTTTGGTGTCTTTGACACCTTGGTTTTCTCATTTCTCTGAGGAATCAGATTCCAAGGGAAAATGTCCTCTCCCAGCTCTCTCTAGAACAATTGGTGACTTAGTAGTATATGACAAAGTAATTGGAGATTTGCTGTGAACAGTCATCACAAGTGGCCAGAGCTCAGATACTCTTGGGTTTTTATGGTCTAGGTTTTGAGGTTAGTAGCTTGAAAGAGATGTGATCTGTTGGCTTCTCGAAGCTAAGACAGCTTAACACTTAGGTTTCATGCTCCTAAGCTAAAGAGTGAGTGAATGAGTGGGTGATCTCTAGTTTCTTTTATCTTTATAATATTCCAGTTTTGTGTAATTGCATTCACTTCTCTTAGACCAATCCCGCACTTGAGAACTGAATACTGCAGGCAGGGGGTGGAAAGTTTGGGTCTATTTTATCCACTCTAATAGGTATGTAGTGCTATTTAATTGTAGTTTAGTTTATAATTGCCTAATTCCCTAACCCAACATGTGATGTTGAATATCTTTTCATATGCTTCTTTACCATCTGTGTATCTTCTTTGGTAAGGTGTCTTTTCAGATCTTTTGCCCATTTTTAAGTTGCATTGTTTGTTTTCTTATTATTGAGTTTTAAGAGTTATTTATGTTTTGGATACATGTCCTTTATCAGGTTCATGTTTTGCAAAGATTTTCTTCCAGTCTGTGGCTTGTCTTTTCATTCTCTTATGGTGTTTTGCCCAGAGCAGATTGTTTATTTCAATGAAGTCCAGCTTATCAATATTTTCCTTCATGGTTCATGCTTTTGGTGTTGTAGCCATAGAGTCATTGCTGAGTCAAAGCTCATCTATATTTTCTCCCATTGTCTTCTAGAAGTTTTATAGTTTTGCATTTTACATTTACATCTACAATCCATTTTAAGTTAATTTTTAAAAAGTATTTTATTCATTTATTTGAGAGAGAGTAAGAAAGAGAGCATAAGTGGGGGCAGTTGGGAGGGGCAGGGCCCCACATGGGCCTGCATCCCAGGACTCCAAGGTCATCCAGGACTCTGGGACCATGACACAAGCTGAAGGCAGACACTTAACCAACTGAGCCACCAGGTGCCCCTAAGTTAATGTTTATAAGAGACATAAGGTCTGTGTCTAGATTCATTTTTTACATTTGGATGTCCAGTTGTTGCAGCACCATTTGTTTTAAAAGCTATTCTTTCTCTATTGAACTACCTTTGTTCCTTTGTCAAAGATTCATATATTTGTGTGGGATTATTTGGGGGCTCTTTGTTCTAATGATCTTTTGTCTGGTTTTGGTTTTGGGTTTTTGGGTAATCCCACACCATCTTGATAACTGCAGTTTTAGTAAGTCTTGAAGTCTGATATTGTCCACCCTCCAACTTTGTTCTTCTCCCTCTCAGTGTTGTGTTAGCTGTTCTGGGTCTTTGCCTTTCCATATGAACCTTAGAATCAGTTTGTTGGTATCCACAAAATAGCTTGCTGAGATTTTGATTGGGATTGTGTTGAATCTGTAGGTCAGCTTGATAAGAATTGATCTTAATGATATGGAATCTTCCTATTCATGAGCATGGAATGCCTCTCTATTTAGAGGTCTGATATCTTTTATCAGAGTCTTGTAGTTTTCTTCATATAGATCTTATTCATATTTTGTTAGTTTCATACTAAAGTATTTCATTTTGGGTTGCTAATTAATGTAAATGGTGTTACATTTTTTAATGTCAAATTTCAGTAGTTCATTACTGGTATCTGGGAATACAATTGACTTTTTTTTTAAAGATTTTATTTATTTATTTGATAGACAGAGATCCCAAGTAGTCAGAGAGCCAGCAGAGACAGGGGAGGAAGCAGGCTCCCTGCTGAGCAGAGAGCCTGATGATTCTTATTTGGTAGATACCACACGGCAGCATGGCCTTGCTTTTTCAGTCAGGTGTTTTGCCAAGGTTCTTAGTCATCCACAGCGAGTGCTGATTTTTGGCCAGACTCCAAGGACAGGGTGGGAGGTGCTTTGTGGAAAGCTAGGAAAGGACTTGGGCAAATAGCACAGATTTGGGAGGCTGATTAAATACAGATCTCCGTGGAGTTCCTGAGACAGGCTCAGGGATTAAAATAGATTGAAACATAGTGCAGAGACAGAAAAGTGAGAAAATCTGGACTTAGTTAAAGCCAAAAGTTTTGTTGTTGTTGTTTTGTTTTTAATTTTCCAAAGTAATGCGCCTTGTTCAGCTGTTTCCACTAATGGAAGTTGCAACTAGGTGGCTATAGTGCTCACCAAATTATGGAGAAATGACTTTAAAAATTAGTTTAAACAGAAAAGCACAACACAGCAAAATTTGGTCTGTATAACCTGTAAGTATGTATTTTTCAGAAATAGTTGCCCTGTTTTCTTTAAGAACAGAACATAATTTTTAGAAGGGAAACCATCTGCTTGGGGCAGTTATCTTGTTTACATAGAACAAAAGCAGAGAGAAGGTTACTAGTAAAATGATTCTAAGAAGGGGGTGGTTACTTGTATCCTGACTCTCCTTGGTTCAGGGTAAATGGTGGCACTTGAATAAGAAGTCTTGGCCATGGACGAGATGCTGGGAGGCCCACGGTTAGCCTCAGCCAGGAGATCACTTGCTGTGCATCAGCCTCTTTAGAATGCTCTGGCTTCCTCTGCAAACTTCATGGACTTCACCTCACCTCCTTTCTTTTTTTTTTTTTAAAGATTTTATTTATTTATTTGACAGAGAGAAATCACAAGCAGGCAGAGAGGCAAGCAGAGAGAGAGGCAGGGAAGCAGGCTCCCCACTGAGCGGAGAACCCGATGTGGGGCTCGATCCCAGGACCCTGAGATCATGACCCGAGCCGAAGGCAGAGGCTTAACCCACTGAGCCACCCAGGCGCCCCTCACCTCCTTTCTTTTCACCTGACCCCACAGTACCAGAGTGTTCCTCACACTGGGATTTACCCATAAGCAGGATGACTCTGAGCCTTAAAATGAGGGTATTTATCTGGGCTGGACTGAATTGGCTTCCATCCTTTTCGTAGGTCACCTCATGAAGAGAAGAGTAAGGGGAGAGGGGCAGGGAAGGTGATGGAAGGAGAGATCTGAGGACAAATGTCATATGAGGAAGACAGGAAGGTTTATCCTGTCAGGCGGTGTAGTAAAAGAACATTTCACAGGAAGACAGAAGGCTTCCAGTTCAGTCTCATTTGGCCTTTTCTTACCCTCAGTGTGGCTCAGTTTTCCTATCTCTAAGTAAAAGTTTGAGGCAAGATGGGTTTGCACACCAGTGATTGAGAGAGGAACAAAACAAGGCTCCTATCCCCTTCATCATATTCTAGTGAAAGAAACAGGCTTGGTGTAAGCAAATAAAGAAAACAGAGTAATTGTAATGTTTTAAATAGAGGACTATGCCATGGATAGTTAATTCAGCCTGAAAAGTGGGATGACATTTCGCTGGGGCTTTGACAGATGTTTGAGATTTTGCAGAGATTAAAATAGGATGACTCAGAGAGAATAGCAAGCACAAAGACAGGTGGCAGATAGCGGGCGCCCAGGGTGTGCACGGGAGTGTGGAGGGGTGGAGCCAGAAGGGTAACTGGGGATAGCATGGGAAGATCCTTACTGCATGGTTGGCTAGGAAGCCTCTAGAGGCAAGAGAGAGCTATCAAGAGCTCTTAGGGAGAATACCTGATTGTGTATGTATTTTAGAGAGTTAGTAGTGACAACATCGTAGAAAGCGTTTTTTTGGTTTTTATTGATGGAGGGGAGACCTCAGGTAGTCGAGATCATTTTGGAGGTTATTTCAGGAATAAGGAAATGGGGAGAAAGGGACAAATTTGTGAACTGTTTTAGGATGTGGAATATCTGGGATTCAGTAACCGCCAGCTGACTCACTCACCTGCCCTAACCTCACCATCACTTATACCAGTGGTACATAACCATGGGCAATTCCTATACCATCTTCTAAAATCCACTAGCCTTTGACATCACTGACCCATTTGGTCCCCTCCCCTGGGGACCGGTACTGCCCTCATTGGGGCAAGCTTGTTCTTCACCTCTGTAATTGAAGAGCTCCGTTCAGAAGCAAATGGGAATAATTGATTTTCATCCTCCAGAGACTGGAAAAAAAATCGAAGACCACAAGAGGTTTTTTAAAAAGGAGGCCAATTCCGGAGATAAATTTTCTCCATACTCCTTAAAAGAACTCTTAAGAATCTCATAAATGGAAGCCCATGTCCCTGGAATAGATCTGGCTTCACTTAAAAAAAAAAAAAAAAAAAGATGTGTTTGTGTATGTTGGTAAAAATTGTTCTGACTGTTGTTAAAACAGTAAAGACGACTTTATTTAAGACCACTGCACAGGGAGAGAGATGATGCTCCCCTCTGAATACAATAAGGACAAGTTGGGATTTATAGCCAAGGAGCAGGGTGAAGGGTCAGGGGATGAAAATTACTAAGAGAAGACAGCAGGGTAGGGGCATCCTTGCTAAACTGACCTAACAGGATTCTTGCTAAAGGCAGGCCAAGGACTTAGACAGCAGAGGTGGGGGATGAAGAACTTTATCAGATGGGGTGAGATGGGGGGGGGGGGGTTCTTTTTAAACTTACTTAACAGGATTCTTGTTAAAACTTGGCTGAGCCGTCCAAAGACTGGATGGGGACCAAAGTCAAGGCATAGTTGAAAAGAGTCCTCAGAGGCACCTGAGTAAAGTTTGGTCAAGGAGAGAATCTTTGTCAATTAGTGCGTGTGTGTGTGTGTGTGTGTTTTATTACAAAAGTAATGCATGCCTCACCGCCCCAGAACTCATTGATCTTAACGGTTTGGTATGTAGCCTAACATGTATGAGCAGAGCTTAGAAAAATACACCATGAAATGAGATCATACTCTACATACTGCTATGCAGGTGCATTTCTCACTTCATACATCTTGCGTGTTTTCTCATGTCAGCACGTATATACTGACTGTTCTCAATCTTGAGAATGCCTTGCCTCACTTGAGATACTGATGCCAAACCCTTATATTTTAGATTTCCAGTATAAAGGTTTTTTCACATACATTCTCCCATTTATTCCATAAAATAACCCTCTCAGGTTAGGGGTAGGGCAAGTGACATCTCCATTTGACATAGAGATTAGGTGATTTACTAAAGATTCTGCAGCTAGGATGTGTCAAGTCGAGGCTTTACATATATGGGTCAGTTTTATGTGTGGGGGGAAAAAACCTTCGACGTTCAGCTTCGATGTGAGCTACATTCATAATACCGTTTTTGTTTGTGGTGCTTGGGGCATTTAGGAAATATATGTGGTGTAGATGGGACCTGGAATCTGCTAATAAGTTTCATTTGAGGCGTTCATCCCTTTTGCATGTATTACTAACTTCTATATTGAAAATTTCTGTCATTTTAATTTCTTTAAAACAACAAAATAGTCATCTTGAATACCTTAAGATTAAATTAATTCAGTCAGTTTGTATCTTCCATTATAATGTTGATACTTTCGATAGTTACCTTAAGTAATGAAGTTTGTCACTAATTGGATTTCTGGAAATGTTAATGGGAGGCTTTCATTTAACTTCCTCTACTCATTTCCCTCTGGGACCCATTTCTTACCTACAACACAGCTCTCTTTATTGGTTTCCTACGACCCTGGCGAGAAAGAAAAAGAGCAAGACAGCCTGAATGAGGAGTGAGGGATGTGAAGCAGGGTGGAGATGAGAGAATATGAGTTATGGGGGGAGTCATCTTATTCAGGAGTGAGAAAAACAATGGGGAGAGAGTGGTGTTTCAAGAAGTTGCATATAGCACCGTGGTTAAGATTTCGGAGTTAAACCCAGGGTCACCCATTCCAGCCTTATACCCTTGGGTAACTTATTCACCTCTCTACTTGCCCATTTCCCAGGGTTCTCTTGTAGGGTTCTGATGAGAAGTATATAGTATGTTATTTAATCCACTTCATTAAAGTATACTTGGGTCCTGGCAAACATTTAATGTTAGCTGTTGTTTCTTTTAGAGTCAAAATTTTCTTTTAGAGTCAAAATTTCCAAGAAATGCGTCTCAAAGTCTGGATGGAGTAAAGTGACCATATAATTTTTTGTCCAGGCCAGGATGCTGTTAATAATTATTCTGGGACAACAGATATAAGCTAAGATTTATGGTTTCCCAAAGGCAAAGGCATCTTTGTCCCCAGACATGACTGACCTAAAGGCACCTTGCCTTCCTACGTCAGCCCAGTGAAGCCTCTGGACTTTGACACGCAGGGGAGCAGATGATTCTTATAAGCTCTTCTTCAGACACACGCACGTGCACACACACACTCACTAAAGAGAAGAAACAGTGCTTTTTCTTCCGAGGTAACATGTTATCTTAGGGTGGAATGAGTCTGCACGTATATTTAGTAAAATTTGTGCGGTACTTTTGACCTAAGAAATAACTTGACAGAGGATATTTGAGTTCTTCCAGTTCCTGTAATCTAAAAACTGCCATACCTCTCTTTGAGAAGCTCCACGCCCCCTCGTGCTGTGAGGCATCCATTTCTCTTCCTCTCTGAGCCATCTGCGTGTGTCAGGTACAGCGCTCTCTTGGCAGTGAGCATCCAGGGGCAAATGTGGTTGTTTGTGTTCTGGTGAGAAAGACCATCAAATTGTGACAGAGAACACTAAACCAAATTGTAATGAGGGCAGAGTAAAAGCAGCTCCTGAAGAGCCAGCCGTGTCTGGCCAGGGAAGGAAAGGAAGGAGTTCCCTGAGGAGGAGAGCTTTTTGCTCATGTCAGATAGGAATTGAAGAGGTAAGTTGGAATGGGGGGCATTGAGGAAGAGGCAGGAAGGAGTCCGGTCTTCCAGGACAGGAGACCTTGAGTGAAGAAGGCAGAAAACCACAAAGTGTCTGCTTTTCCAAGATCACACATGCTCCCTACCTTCTGCAAAGTCCTTTGTCTTGCTAATGGAATGAATGCCTTTCATCCCATCCTTCCTCTGTGTTCCTTAGCATTGGCACAGTTCTTTTAGAACACCGTCACTTCGCTTTATAATTGTTTCTGTGTCATTCAAGTTCTTTTGAGCAGGGACTTGGTCTTTTTTATTGCAGGGTGCCTAGACTAGCACAGCAGCATTCTCCTTTCTTCCCTCTGGGCTCCAGGTACTATGTAGTTGCTGCTGGGGAAGGTGGCACAAGACGGGCCCTGTCCCTGCTGTCATGGAGCATACAGACTGACAGCTGTTTTGCTCGGTGACTGAATGCATTGCTGGATTCACCAGTGAGAATCAGAATTTTGAATTCTGGAGGTCATTGTCATGCAGTTCAGTGGTACCTTTTTTGCGGACATGGAACAGAAACAGGGTTAAGAAGCTGTGTCAAGGTAAATTGACTCAAATAGAAGATAAGCCCCCCCCCCCCCACAAGTAATCATGGAAACCATGGGGGAAATAGGACTTGTAGAAATTTGATTTATACATTGGTCCTCATGAATACCTTGTAGGAACAGCAGAGAACTCCTGTAGTGGTGTTTGCTGCAGGGCAGCGTGCCTCCCACATTGTCACGTCCATGTCCATATGAAATAGCAGTCTCACCATGCACCCCCTCATGCTGCTGCTCAGATTCCCCCACCCCGATGTAGGCACTGGGCAGGGAGGCCACCTAAGGTAGCAGTGACTGAAAATAGTCTTTCGTAGGGTGACTGTCTGAGGGCTCACAGTCTCCCTGCTCTCCAGCAACTTGCAGCCCCTACATTTGTGTGGCGTTGGGTGTGTCCATACCAGTTACCGATTAGAAGCAGAAGGGCCCAGAGGAGAATGCTGTAGAGAGCAGGATGGGATTTAAACAGTGTGTCTATTCCCAGCACCTTTGTCCTTGACAGAAGGCAGGGGAGCACTCTGCTGGCTTTGTGGACCGAGGAGACCATCCTTCCAAGTTGATCGTGTGAGTCGCATCAGCTGTGAAATTAAAAGGGCGTATTGCCTTTCTGCTCGTGTTTTTCTCTCACAAGGGAAAAAACCAAACCCTTCAGAGTTGCTGTCTCTCATCATGCTCGAAGCACAAAAACACATGGCCGCATTGGCAGGGGCTCATCCAACCTGTCACGTAGTGGCAGAATCATTTCTGATGTTCTTACTGGAAGGCCATGGATGCACCCCAGCGTTCCTTTCCAGGAAAGCAGCTGTTTCCAGCTCTCAGCTCTCTGTACCTCTTTCCTCCATATTTTGGATTAGTACGCTTATGCTGCTGTTTCTTGGTTTTTAAGTTTTAGGCATCCTCTATCAGTCTTTGTTATGAAGAGCTTTTAACTTTTTTGTACTCTCTCAGTCCACGGCCTCTCCGTCCTTGAGATGGTTCACAATGTTTAGTTCTGCCAGCATCCGCTGTTTATATTACTAAGGCTGTTAGTACTATCCACCTGCTAACCCAATTAGTATACTACAATCTGATCTTTTTTTCCCATACAATACATGAACTGCCTCTCTCATTGGTTTTCTGAGCTTCCAATGCCCTGCTCACTCTTGATTCCCAAACTACAACCATAGTTTTGAAGTCCTTAAATGTTATTCTCCACATCCCATTCTCTACATCCCAGGCCGACACATCTGTTGATCTTGTCAGTTTCATTTTCTCCCGCAGGCAGGCCCCTGGAGCCCTCCGGCCTCCAGCCATGCTTCAGGCTTGCTGCATGGCTGCTCCCCTTTGCCTTTTTTTTGGCCCTGTTTCCTGGATGCCCGTCTTCCTCTTTCTTGGTTTGCTCATTTATTTGGTAGAGCATATCCTCCATTCGCTTCCTGATAAAAGGGTGTGTGGGAGGTAAAATTTGAGACCCCGCATGTCTAAAAATATCTTTATTCTCTTTTCACACTTGACTGATAATTTTTCTGCTATAGAATTCTAGGTTGGAAATCACTTTACCTCTGAATTTTGAAAGCATCGCTCTTTTGTCTTAAAGCTTCCAGAGCTGCTATTGAAAATTCTAATGCCACTCGATCCTTTGTGTGTGAACTTTTTTCTCCCTGGAAATGTGTTCTCTTTATCCCGTGACTTCTGAAATGTATTCTGAAATTTCACAGTGTGCCTTGAGGCCCAAAGATGGGTCTTTTTAAAAATTATTCACTGTACTGAGCATAAGATGGACTCTTTCAACTGGGAATTCATATCCTTCAGTTCTAGGGAAATCTCTCAAGTTGTTTCTTTGATAATATTCTCCTCTCTGCTTTTTCTCTTTTCTCTGGAACTCTTGGTCTTCTAATCTGCTTATCTTTTCTCCTGTATTTCTCATCCTTTTCTTTGGTTACACTTTCTGCGAGATTTACTCAGATTTATCTTCTAGCTCTTTGATTGTGTTTTTATCCCTACTATCATTTTTTAATTTCTAAAACTTTGCACTGATTACTGCAGTTCTTTCTAATCCTGTTTTTGTGTGATAATGGTTTGTTGTTGTTGCTGTTGAGATTTTGTTGTTTTGGGTTGAGATTTTTTTGGTTCTCTGTTTCTGTTCCTCTGAGTCCCTTTTTTTCTGTATTGTGCTCTGTCATTTCATGCTGAACACCTTCCTCGAATGTATGGTCCTCTTTGTTTGTCATTTTCATTTAAGAGCGGGTCACTAAAGAGCCAGTTGCATGGTCTGGGTAGAAGTGGGAAGAACTTGCCAGGGATGGCTTTTATATCATATAGGGTGATTGGGCCGGAACCCACCTGCTTTAATGGGGAGTCCCCCAAAGTCAAAATCTGTTGAATTGTTCTGTGGAGTGTTTGGTCCAGCCTTCTGTTTGGGGGTGGGGGTGGGGCCGCCAGCATTCTGGGAGCAGAGCTGAGATCATGTCCTTCAGGATCTTTTAGGGCTTCTGTTTTCAGTACAGGGCCTCTCTGCTTTCTGCTGTTCCTGATGTCTCCAAGACTGGAGCCCATCTAATTCAGTTTCTTCACTGAATAGATCTACCTTCTCCTGCCTGGACATGGGGAGTCATTGTCTATGGGCTGCCCTAGATGGGACCAGAGATTTAGTGGTCTGATGCCTCCTTATAAACAGAATTTGTATCAAGTTCTTGTTTTCAGCCCTTCCTTATCCCTGGCCTCATGTACCACCTGCTACCTCTAATCCCTGAGCCTCCTCAGGGTACGTATGTGTGTGTATGTAGAGGCTTCCCAGGGTTTGTATGTGTGAAGGTCAAAAAGGCATCCCTTGGTATGGCCACAAGGATTCACTTTCTCAGTTCTGCTAACTTCTCTACTTTCCATTTTCCAAAAAATGTTGACTTTTTATGTTCACTGTTCTCTTTCTCCTATTGCTTGTTTGTTTCCACTTGCATTTTAATGGGGTTCCGGGCTTAGCAGAAATAAAATACATGTACACTTTTCCCCAGTTAACTAGATTTTAGAGGCAGTTGCACTGTTTTGGAGGTTTTGTATCTAATTATTTCATGTTGGTAAGTTTTGTCTTTTTCCAAAGATCATAAGCTTCTTTGACAATGGGGACTTGTTATCTCTTCTTTTAAACCTCAACAGTTAAGTATGTAGAAGGCATTTTAGTAAGGATGTGTCAAATTTGTTTGAGTAAGATGAATTCTTTTTAAAATACAACTGGCTTTGGATAATGTTTCATTGTGTTGGAAAACTGCCAGCCCCTCCTGAGGTTCAGAAAGAAATCTGCCTTTGCAGGGATAACTCAAAGAGGAAAACAGCAAAGGCCTTTGGCAGAAAAAGGCTGATGAGACAGACTCTTTAGACGGTAGTGATTTCATGAAACTGGTTGGAGAGCTGCACTGAATCTCTCTTACCCCTCCTGTGTCTTGCCACTGCGCTCTCTTCGTAGACCCAGTGCTAGAGAAGGCCCTTTCCTGACTTAGTGCTCTGAGAGTCTTTGATCTCCTGAGAATCAATGCAGGGGGAGACCCACAGAGCTCCAAATTGTTTTCTCTCAACAGTCAAGTTCAAGATCCTGGAAAAACTAGGAAAAAACATGTACTAGCTGTCAGACATGGAATTTTGTTTTAGTGCCACATGAATTAGCTGTATGATGATTAGCAAGTCAGTCAAACTCCAGTTTTCTTACTGATAAGACGGAGACAACACTATGTACTTTCCTACTATATAATATGGTGGTAGAGGTCAAGTATGGGGAACATGCATGCATGTAAACACTTGAACATTATCATTTTAAACTATGTAACCAACATAGGGCATTCTGGACCCTCATATGCACCTGCTGACTGGACATCTACACGTGGGAGTCCAAATTCATTTCAGCGCTGTCTAATCCAACACAAAACTTTCTTTCCCTTCCCTATTCCCCCACCCCCACCCCACAGCATCGCCATCACTAAGCAGGGCAACCCCAGTTTTCTTCCAGAATTTACTCTCTGTCTACTGAGTTTTTCACTTCTCACCCACCTTATGCCCCCCCCCTCATTTAGTCACCAGATCCTGCCTTTTCCGTTGATTCTATCCTTTTTCTTCTTTCCTCCTCACGACTGCCTTCATTCAGGTTCTCACTTCATGCCTGAATTGTTGACTTCCAGCTGAGCTCCTTGGATCTAGTCACACTCTTTTTCCTCTCCATTGTCTACACAACTGCTTAGCAGAATGATTTTTTTTTCAAATTCTAAAATATATCAGGCCGTCACAATAGCATGGGGAATAACCAAGTAGCCATCTAGGCTCCCATCTCCCAGCTGTCAACAGAAGGATTTCTCCAAAATATACATCTGATTATTCCCCACTCAGAACTTCAGTAATTTCCAGGACTCTGCCTTCCTCTCCTTGCTTACATCCACCGTCCTTTCACTTGTGTGCCCCAGCCACTCACAGTTAACTTGCATGTGCCCCAGTTCTTTGGGACACCTTGAATTTAGGTGTTTCCTCTTTGTTTCTTTGATCTGGTGGATTCCTTCTGAGCTTTAAGGTTCTGCCCCAGTATCTCCCTTTCTGCAAAGCCTCCAATATTTCCATTTCTGTATAAGCTACACTTTGCATACTTTCTTTTCCAGAATGTCACACACTGTTCGGTATTGTCATTTGTTTACTTGTCTGACTTCCCCACTCAAGCGTGGAGACTGGGTAGCACCCTGGCATATGGAAGATAGGGCATAAACATTTACTGAGTTGAACTGGATTGGGCCCTCTGCCGGCCCGTTGAGATGCCATTACTTGTCTGTATAAAGTAAACAGTTAAGTAGCTGGGCAACCACGTGACGCACAGGGACTGCTAGCAGAGAGCTGCTTTAGGGTATCATTGGGTCCTGAAATCGGATTCCGTAGAGTGGTCACAGATGAAAATGACTGGGCACTTCAGTTCTACCTTAGGGTGCTTCTGTCTCTGTGTTTTATGGGCAGACATCTCAAATGCAATATTGGTCTATGCCCCATCAAGAGATCGTTGCCATTTTTAATGGCCACAGGTGTAGCAAATCATAGAGACCATACCACATTTAGGTAGCAGGTTGGTAAAAACCCATTGTTAGGGGGCACCTGGGTGGCTCAGTGGGTTAAAGCCTCTGCCTTAGGCTCAGGTCATGATCTCAGGGTCCTGGGATCGAGCCCCGCATCGGGCTCTCTGCTCAGCGGGGAGCCTGCTTCCCCCTCTTTCTCTCTGCCTGCCTCTCTGCCTCTGCCTACTTGTAATCTCTTTCTCTGTCAAATAAATACATTAAAAAAAACACAAAAAACCCATTGTTAGAAGTTGCATACTGATGGCCCTAAGCCAATTCCCTGCATAGTGCTGGGCTCTTGGAAACATGAGGATTTCCCTAAAGAGCTTAAAGTATATGGTATGGATGAGCGGCATAAAAAATTCACAGTGGTTCAAGGTCAAATATGATAAATTGGTCAAATATAAATTTGGTCAGGTATGATAAATTTATCATAATTTGTCAGATATGATCAATTATGGTGACGGTGTCATCGATGATCTGGAAAATCTGAGATGGGTGAGATTAGTATCAGCCCGTGCAGTCAGGAAAGATGTCACGCCCCAGCGCATATTTGAACATGGGCTTCTTTCTGTGTCTAGAGTAGGTGTCTCCCATGTGTTTTCTGCTGTTCTTCTTTGGTTTCACAGAGACTTCAGCAATTTTACCTCAGGTTTTTGCCTGAGTTTTGCTAGGTCTGAAGGGTGATATGTAGATTTAAATATGGGTGTTCTCATTGGACAGCAAAATTCAGGTATCAGGAACCCTGGTTCCCTTTTAGAGATTTAGTGTTGATCATCATGGTTTGAACTTGAGAATCTATGCCCCTTCCTCTTGCTTGGCAGGTGCCCCCACTCTCCTTCAGTATGGACTTCGTATCTTTCCCCAAAGCCCAACCTATGGCTTGAACCTCCTCTGGGGGGCCTCCATAAGCCTGCTCCCTGCAGGCAGAGCGCCCTGCTTCTCCTCACTCTCCAGCCTCACGCCAGGCCTGCTCCTACTCTGGCCGCTGTCATCTGATGTTCTCTCTATCCATCCTCCCCAGACACCCACACTGCTCCTTCCTTCACTTCGTTCACATCTCTTTTCCAGGGTCGCCCTTTTAGAGAGGTCTCTCCCGAGGACCTTATTTCAAGTGTCGCCCCATTACATTTTACTCTCTTATTCTGCTTGATCTGTTTGCTTTGTTTCTTTATGGCATTGACCATCGCCTGCTACCGTATTTCTATTTATTTGTTTATTTGCTCCCACCCCCCCCCCCACCCCCGCCTCCAGATTCAAGATCCACAAAGGCGGAGACTTTGTCTTTTTCCATTTGCATTCCCAGGCCCTGGAACAGTGCCTGGCACATAGAGGGCACCCTTGACCTATCTATTGACTACACACACAGGCAGCCTTCCGAGCAGGCCCTTGCTCAGCACCTGTCCCACTGTACAGAGTGGGCTGTGTCTGTATGGCTGGCCTGATCTTCATCACTGCCTCCAGATCCAGCCTGCCGCCTGCCGTGGATCAGGGTGTAGTCATTTTGTAAATGGATGGAGAGAGGCCCTTGAGGTGGGACTCAACAGCCACAGGTTCTCATCAGCCCTGTTCTCCTTGCCCTCTGGTGTCTTTAGATGCCTTCTCCAAACGTAGGTGCTTCTGAGTCCCAGACGGCACGGCTTCTTGTGCTCAGCACCATGTCCGTGCGGTTGGGTTGCTGTGACACGTCTTAGGCTTCCCAACCCTAATACTTCATCTCGTTGAGCCACTGAAGCCCTGGGGACCCTATCACAGTAAAATTTGCAGATGCAGAGGAAGATTTGAAGGACTAAGTCACTTGTCCTTCAACTGACAAGTGGCCGAGGCAGCTGATGAGCGCCTCAGCTCTTAACCTGGGACCTGTAGTAGCTTCCCGTGGGGTCACTGGAACCCCTCTGAGACCTGGCAAGGGTGGGGTGAGGGTTTGTTCTATGAATCAAGGGCAGCAGTTGCATGTCTGTACAATCTCTGTAGGTTAGACTTGGTCGAAGAATCTCCTGGGCTGTTTTCCTTCCCTCTGGTTTTCTCAGTGCTTTGTGTTTTGCTTTTGTTTTTTGGTGAGCAGCTCTTGGGCATTTACTGTCTTAGAAAAACCTATTAGGACAGCTGTGATGGAGAGGAAGACTCTGATTGTCAATAGCTCTTTTCTTGGGCTGCCAAAAAGGAAGAAACTTGGGTGGAGGGGGATATGACTACCATCCTGTGTGAAGCAAAAATTCTAAGCAGGGAGATTCAGTTCTTTAGGTGTTATTTAATTATTCCCCATTCCTCCATATTTCTAGATGGGCATTCAGAGGAAATGCTAGTTAAAGAAAAAGCAGGGGGTGGGGGCGTAGACCTTACTGGGTGGAAATGTTGCAACTTTATGCAAGGAAGGCCTTGTCTTTCTTCCTCATCCTTTCAAATTGTTTTGAGGGAGTTTTAGCGTTGGTAAGAATATCCAAGTGGAGGTAAAAGTTAGAGGGTGAAAGAAGGCTTGCTCAGTCTTGCCTTTTTTGTTTTGTTTTGTTTAAAAAGTGAAGGCGGTTTAAGTCTTAGTTTTCAGGTTACTTTGGGACCTGGCTTGAGATCACTGAGGAGCTAGCAGATTCCTAATGGAGTCCTCAGGGCTGACAGACCTGTGCCCCTGACTGCCTGACCCAGTCCTGGTACTTTCTTTTTCCCAGCTCCTGTTGGCGTCTTCTCGTCATCTTGCTGTTGGATTGTTATTCCAGCGCTGTACCACTGCATCTTTACCTCCCCTTGTCATCCCAGTTAGATCGTAAGGTCCTTGTTCAGCCAAGTGCCAAGAGCTCTATAAATGGGAATTTGGGATCTGCCACTGCTTTGGGGCCAAGAATTTGTTTTTTGATTCTTAGTGTCACCCCTTTTTTGATAGAATGACGATGTTTTGTCTGGTGGGTCAGTTTGAAAATGAGTGTGAAAACTACCTCCTAGTTTTTCCAGACCCGTTTCACTTTCTGTCCTTCTCATCATTACCAGGTAAAGGCATAAAGTTTTTGATCTAGAAAATGAGGTTATCGTACACATGTGACAGACATAATTGCTTTTCACTCTTTGTTTGGAGGGTGCTGTAGGAATCCCACCTCAGTGGAGGGTGGGGATGTCAGGATATACCTAAGGCTTCTGACTCTGTCATCTGCCTGCTTAATTGACAATGAATGAATAGCCTGGATACCAGAGCATACGTATCTTCTTTCACTTAAAATTTATCTTCAGATTTTAAACTGAATGTAGACCGCTCATTAAAGTGGCCCAGGTCACACATATACAACCATTTATTAGTAACAGTTTGAAGTTTTTCTTGGTTTTCTTTTCCCTGTGCACAGGTTCTTTCCCCCTCTTTCTTTCTTTCTTTTTTAAAAGATTTTATTTATTCATTTGACAGAGATCACAAGTAGACAGAGAGGCAGGCAGAGAGAGAGGAAGGGAAGCAGGCTCCCTGCTGAGCAGAGAGCCCAGTGCGGGGCTGATCCCAGGACCCTGAGATGCGTCCTGAGCCAAAGGCAGATGCTTTAACCCACTGAGCCACCCAGGTGCTCCCTTCCCCTCTTTCTTTTAAAAAATTATTATAAAAATATATGAATGCATCCTCATTGTGTTTTAAACAATGTGGTGGAATACTGAGTGAAACATGGGAGTCCCTCCTCACCATCTGTAGTATCCCCCAACACACATTTCCTTTCCCAGAGGTAACCACTGGCAACGTCAGCAAGCACTCTGCCCATCACCATCCACCATATGGGCGTGTATGTACACAGGTCTAAAGCAAGGGCTCCTGATTTGCGTGCCACACAATGACCACTTCTTTTTTTTTTTTTTTTTTAAAGATTTATTTCTTTGACAGACAGAGACCACAGGTTGGCCAAGAGGCAGGCAGAGAGAGAGGAGGAAGCAGGCACCCTGCTAAGCAGAGAACCCAGTGTGGGGCTTGATCACAGGACCCTGGGATCATGACCTGAGCCGAAGGCACAGGCTTTAACCCACTGAGCCACCCAGGTGCCCCAACACAATGACCACTTCTTCTCACTTATCCATAACACAGTATGTCTTGGGGGAAATCTTTCTACGTCAGGACACATAGGTTCACCTTGTTTTCTTCCCTTTGTTGTGGTTGTTGTTGTTAACGGTTATGTAGCAATTCATTGTATGGGCATACCTGGTATTTAAGTGCCCACCTGTTGATGGGCATGAAGTGTTTAGTTTTTGCTCTCACAGTGAAGCAGTCCTGTACAAGCATGTATCTTTGTGCATGCGTACGAGTGTCTCTGCTGAATAGTTGCCAGGAAGTGGAAATGCTGGCTCAAAACGAATGCCTATTTTTGGTTTGGTGGATGCTGCCAAATTGTCTTCCCAAAGGAATTCACCAGATCAAACCCATGCCAGTGGTATATAAGAGTGCTTGTTTTCCTCATCTTTATAAATACTTCTTATACTCATTTATGTCAGTCTGGTTGGTGAAGAGTAGTGTGTGATTGTTTTTGTTTTAGATTTTATTTTTAAGTAACCGCTGCACCCAGTGTGGGGCTCACTCTCAAAACCCTGAGATCAAGAGTCACATGCTCCATTGACTGAAACAGCCAGGCGCCCTTCAACAGCTATTTTTTTTTTTTTTTGAAGATTTTATTTTATTATTTGTCAGAGAGAGCACAAGCAAAGCAGCAGGCAGAGAGAGAAGCAGGCTTGTATCTGAGCAAGGAGCCTGATGTGGGGCTCAATTCCAGGACGTTAAGATCATGACCTGAGCCGAAGGTGGACGCTTAACCAACTGAGCTATCCAGGCATCCCTGTAACAACTATTTTTAATATTTTTTTTTAAGGAAAAAAATAAGACCCTTCCTTTACATGTTACAAAGTACTTACCTCACATCAACTGCCAACAGTAGAGGCATTCTCATTAAAAGCAAGAACAAAACAGCATTGCCCTCTACTACTTAATACTGTTTTAGAAACTCTGGCCAAGGGGTGCCTGGGTGGCTCAGTCAGCTGAGGGTCCAGCTCTTGAGTTTAGCTCAGGTCATGATCTCAGGGTCATGAGATCAAGCTCTGCATTGGGCTGTGTGCTGAGTGTGGAGTCTGCTTAAAATTCTCTCTCTTTCTCAAAAAAAAAAACCAAAACAAACAAACAAAAAAACATACAGCGGCAGCAGAGCAGCTCTGGCCAGTGTAATAAGTGTTCTGTAATAACAGAACTTTCTGTTCTGAAACAGAAGTAAGAATTAAAGCTTTGAGGATTAAGTTAGATGATACTTCCGCTTCCTAGTACAGTATTTCTGATTCAAATAAAGCACTCAAATTCTAGATCTTGTTATTCTTCTTTCTTTCTTTCTTTCTTCTTCTTCTTCTTTTTTTTTTTCAAGCAATGAGACATTCAGAAAGGAAAGCCTCATTGTCTCTTACATCTTAACACATGTGTCCTGGTGCTTTTAGTAATGTGGGTCTTTCGTCTTGGTTCTTGCTGGTTAAATCATCCAGATTATCTGTAGGTCTGTGTTGAAGTCTCTCTTAAGTCTTCAGTCACCAGACCACCACCAGAGGTGGGTGTTCAGTACCTATGACTGGCTGAGTGGTTGGTTCAGTGATATTTTTGATGACCTTTCAGTGAAGTGTTCCTACAATCCCAGGAGCGTTTAGAGTGTTTAGTGTGTGTCCCATATTGAGTGAATAATGTAGTTAAAAATGAGAAGGGTACCTGGGGCACCTGGCTGGCTCAGTTAGCATGCAACCCTTGCTCTTGGGGTTGTGGGTTTGAACCCCACATTGGGGGTAGAGCTTACTAAAAAAAAAAAAAAAAACATGAAAGAAAATGTAATACTTCACTGGCTTATTATAGAGCAGAATTCAAACATATGCCTGAAGAGAGAATGGATTCAATTTTAAAAAATTAAAAGATGACAAGGGTACAGAAGTGCAGGCTCTTAAACGCTGACACCGTTATCTGGACACCTGACCCCCTGCTGAGCAAATGCCTGCCTATGGTGGGAGTTATGCATTTCAGTAGTAAAGAGCTGCTGTCCTTTCTCAGGAGTCATGTGGATGTAACTAGTTTGGTTCATCACCACCGAGAACTCTTTTCTAAGCAGTTAGCTGGCTCTGAATTTGGTTTGAGACTTCAGTCTTCTCTTTTCTTTCCCCCCATAGCATCTGGAGAGGGCCCAATGTGAACTGTGTTGACAGCACCGGGTATACACCGCTGCACCATGCTGCTTTGAATGGCCATAAGTAAGTATCCATGTGCTGTATTCCCGCCCTACCCTCCAGAACGCAGGCCTTTGGATCGTCTTTTTTGATTTCCATAAAGAATTACTAAGCAGTAACATTGAGGAACAGGGAACAAAGGAAATTCAGTACATCCAAAGTTCCCAAGTCTCTCGTTAGGGTATAATGTAAGCACCCTTCTCTACTCCTCTGCCCATTAACCTTCTACCAAAGGTAAAGTTTTACCTTTTCTTCTGTTTGCCCTTTTCTTCTTTGAAATGGCACAATGCCATGCAGTGATCTTCTTGTGAAGGTCCGTTTGGGGCAGCCAGATATAAAGGGGCTGGATAATCTCTTAGGTAACCAGCACCTTTGTAACCTGAAGATAGATTGAGTGGTCATAAGAAACTTCCCTTCTCTTAAAGTACTTATTTATTTAGTCTTTTGGCTTGCCACTCTTCCTCATACAATTAGCCTGGTAGACAACAAGAACCTTTTTTCAGGGGAAAAATACATCATCATTGGCCCTTTTTTTTTTTTTTAAGGTTTTATTTCTTTGGTTGACAGAGAAAGAGCGACAGCGAGCTCAGGAACACAAGCAGAGGGTGTGGGAGAGGGGAAGCAGGCTCCCACCTGAGCAGGGAGCCTGATGCGGGGCTCGATCCCAGGACCCTAGGATCATGACCTGAGCCAAAGGCAGATGTTTAACCATCTGAGCCACCCAGGAACCCCTATATGACCTATTTAATTCTCTTTAGGTATTGGTTAGTAGTTCCTGGGTGGGATTTACATGGAAAGTTTTCTGGAGAAGCTGTGCTTTGGGGGGGAGTGGGAGAGAAGATGACATAGCTTTAAATGGTTTGGCAGCCTTTTCCAGAGGGCACTGCCCTCCATGTGAGAGAGAATGTGATGGCCCAGCCCAGGGGCAGGCAGAGCCAGGGAGTACAGTGAGTGGATTTGCCAGGATGTGGAAGAATGGCACCCAGAGTGTAGCAGCACAGAGCGTGGTAAGGAGAGCTTGAGGCATCATGCTCTAGGAGATAAGAGTAGAAGTTTAGTTTTCAGGAGGTGGGATTAACAGAACCATTTTGGATTTTGCTGAGCAAGGAGCAGGGCCTTCTGCCGCTGGTGGTATTCTGTATCACCTGTACAGTGCTTGGCCCAGCCTGATGGACTCTGATGTGCCTGAAAGAGGTGGTGGTTGTTTCCTTCTACATTAAACTTCTCTGAAATATATTGAATATGATCCTTGTGTCTTTTCTATGGCCATCTTAGACAAAGCTAACAAGGACTCTGTGGAGACCCCCCCCATAAGTGGGGCGGGGGGTGACCTGAATTAAAGTAAATCTTTTATGACTTTAGCTTGTTAGCCAAGTTTATCTCCAGATGCTGTTTTTATTTACAGTGGGGATTTTCTCTGACCTCATGTGCATGGGGATAATTATACATTTGTATCTGCTTAATTAGTAGTGTCACCAAGGAGAAAGCCAAGCCCTTCTTTCTGGATGTATCAAATGATACCATATGTGTCTGGCTTATGTTTGCAGCAACTTTAATTCCGCTCCGCCTGTCTGCTTTTAGCTCCCACATCACTAAATGCTCTGAATAATGTGGTGAATAACAATATTTGTCTCGCATGACTACTTTCATGTAAATTTTATCCCCAAATGCTGTTTAAACATCACAAACAAGGCAACATTGTAAGGTTTAGACAAGGGAACCAGACATTTTCAAAATAATGGAATAGAGATGGATTGTCTAGAAAGCCGAGAGAATGGCAAGGTGATGAGTCAGTGTCATTTGGCTCAAGATGTTTCAACCACCTATCAGCAGCTGTGCACGTAGCTCATGGAATAAAAGGAAGAGACTGGGCAATGAGCTCAGGTAGAGAGAGGGGGGCCGAATGAGATAATATCTGAAAGGGCTTCAGCTGCCCAGATGTGAAGAACTGTTAGTAGGAAAGCCTTCTGAGTTCTGCAAACTCATGATTGATTTTTGCCTTCTAGGGATGTGGTTGAGGTTCTTCTGAGGAACGATGCGTTGACCAATGTGGCTGATTCCAAAGGCTGTTACCCTCTGCACTTGGCAGCCTGGAAAGGAGATGCCCAGATAGTGCGGTTGCTCATCCATCAAGGGCCCTCACACACCAGAGTCAACGAACAGGTCGGAAGGAAGAGAAGCGTTCTTCCCTTCAGCTATAGCCAGACCGTGGCAGCCCTGGCGCTGTTTCAGTTCCATAGCGCAGATTGCAGGGTACCAGCTCTTCCAGGCCCTACAGATGGTTCCCCTCCTCCCAGCACTACTCCTCTGAGGGCATCAGGGAGATCTCATACCCCAAGGATGCATTTTACATGCATCTGAATTGTGCAGATTTGGAGTAGTGCTATCATAAAGATCTACATACCTCATGTGCAAAATGGGAAATAACGCAAATCCCATAAAATTATTTAGAGGCCATTTCACAGCGGCAGGCTTAATTAATTACAAGCAGTGCTTTTGCCACTGGCATGGCGGTACAGCCTTAGCCGGTAAGCGGCGGTCCTCCCGGTGTGGCGCACGTCAGTGCTGCGTCAACCCTGCTGCTGTTTTCCCTCCATCGCAGCTGGCAGAAGTGGAAGAACTCATCCCGGGACTGAAAAAGGAGCTCACAAAAACATCTGAGTAAGCTCAGAGGCCAGAGGTGATGGAGCAGAATGAAAATCATTTTTATGCTCTCCCCTAAGGTCAACTTAAAGAGTGACCCTGTTTTGATAAAGCAGAAATAATTCTTAGGAAAAAAAAAAAAAAAGGCAGCAGCTGAGCAAAAATACCTTCAACTGGCCATGGATTTAAGTTCTCTGAGACCATACCTCCACTTTTTTCACCTTGATTCCTTTGGAAAAGTTACGCTTGCATTATGCAGGTTCAAGACAGTCCTCTCATAAAATGCAGTTTCCTGTAGTTTGAGGCTGAGATCATGTATCCATTTGAGAGGAGACAGGCTTTCCCTGTGTGACAGGCCACTCTGTTTTCCTTTCTGCTCTGAACTGAAGCAGGTGCCTTCCTTAGTTGCTTGAATGAGAGAGATGCTGCTCTTTCTCAGTAAGCCCAGGACTATTTTCCTAATGACTTTACTGAGAGGAAAGTGTTAAATTACCTGTAGGATTAGGTCAGGGTTATTCCTCCAAAATTAGGAAATCGTTCTCATGAGCCCATCTATCAGCAGACTCTAAATACTCTCAGTGAGCAGTTAGGACCAAGACTGACTCAGAGAAGGGCAGCTTCACCCTGAGGTTGGAGAAAATTAAAACAATGCTCCCAAATCTCTCAAATTGGAGATTGCGTGTGTATAGCTGGTAATCAGCTTCCCTTTCACCTCTCAAACTGTATTTTCTGGATAGGTAAGCCCCAGAAATTTAAGATCATCCATGAAGATGTTTGTGTCATAACATTAAGAATGAAAATCATCTCTGGAATTGTTGCTTTAGAATCTAAATGCAATTTTACTCCTCCTAGCTAAAGTGATTGTAATTTCTCTTAACTGGAGGAAATTTATCAGGAAGTTTGCTTTTAACTCCTAGTCCTCCATGTTGAACCAACTAGTCACCCATTAAAGTCCTTCTCATTTAAGAAATTTTCGGCGACCATTTCTAATCCTGTCTTTGCTCACTTTTGCCTTGAAACACAGCTGCTTGGATTTTTGGGCCACCTGAGTGTGCTAGCTTGTCCTGCTCACTGCCACCTCCCGCCTGGAGTATCCCTTGATAGGGGCACCAGCCCAGTGTTCTGAGTATCTGCAGGCAGCTGGATGGGACAGGGGCTGGGCAAGACTTCCGCGGGAGCTGGAAGAACCTAATGGCTCTAGGTAGTAGTACCACATGGATCTATTTAAAAACCGTTAATGTGGTTCCGGTTGGATGCTTGGATAAGAGTGGGTGATGAGTGCTGTGCCCTCAAGCCTGCCTTCCCCATTAACTTCCCTTTTCAGGCTCCCAGAGGGCAGATCCACTTTGTTCTCATGTTGGACCCCCTCAGGGCTGTGCATTGCTTTGATATTTTCATCCATTTTATCATCACATTTTCTTTTCCTCTCCTTTTTATAGAATGCTCTTGAGATCAAAGAATTCAAAAAGTACGGCCCCTTTGACCCTTATATCAATGCCAAGGTGTGTACGTTGCTGCAAGGATTTCTCTGCATCATTTCTCCAAGCTGCACTCCCTCTTTGGTTCTCTCTGGCTTCCACTCTCATCCACTCAGGCTCCTCATCTTCAGTCTGACTATTGTCTGCTTCAGCCCATCTGCTTTTGGCTTGTCTGGGAATGGGAAATTGCAGCTTCAGTGAGTTTGGGTTTTATTTTTAAAACCCATGCTAATTCTGGAAAGGTTGGGTGCTTTTCCCGGAATGTCTGAAAAGCTTAGAAATGGCCGAAATGGAGAAAGAGAAGGAACCATATTATATGCATAATTTACCATTGTGATTGCTAAAAATCATTTAAATTTGAAAAAGAAAAGTTCAATTAAGAGATGTCAAACATATTAGCTTACTTTTTAATCAGCACAGAAAATGATTATACTAACTGGATTAAAGAATCTTTTTTACACTGCTTTCTCTATTTCTTTTGAAGTGGAATCTCATTTTCAATAAGCTAGTAGTGGAGGTGGTGGGGAAGGGGTATGGTGACTCCATTTTACTCTTAAAAGCTGTCCCTTTGGGCTCATTCCTCATTTCCTTGAGTTCGTGCATTTCTGCCTGGGACTTTAAAGCCTCAGTTGCTTCTCCCCAGCTCTTAGCTTCTTTCACTGCTTGATCACTCTTGACCCTGGGAGGGGGTCTGAAATAGGAAATGAAGTCACAGGGTCAAGCAGGACACTGGCCTCGAGCCTCCCTCCCTGTGAGGTGGGGGCAGGTTAGGCCTGGTGATGAACTGCTCAGCCCCTCCGGCCTTCACCACACCAGGAGGCAGAGCTGTGGATGCTGGTTAGCCTTTCTTCTTGGTTCTCTCACCTGCTGGTTTTGACCTGAGTTTCCACTTGGGTGAGGTTTGCCTTTTGACACCAGTCTGGAGTTTGGTTGAGTCAGTGCAGTTAGTCACATTCGCTACCTTTCCCTTGCTCGGAACCCAGTAGCCTCGGGGAAGGGAAACATAAGGTACTTCTACGTGTTTCCAAATGCAAGGCAGATATTCTTTGAGAAGTGCTGATTTAGCGAGTGAAGCTCTACGTGGGCCGTGCTCTTCAGCTGTTGGGACTTGATGGCGGAGAAGCAGTTTGATTTGGGGTAGTGGAATGCATTAGCTTTTGCTTGGCCCTCTCTGTAAATTCTGTTCTCTAATTTTCAAAAGAGGAGGATACCGTATCTTCATTTTCTTTCTTTTCTTTTTTTAAACTTGTTGTAGTAGTGGAGAAAACTCTTATTAAAGGTCACAGCCTTTCAAGTCAAGCCTGAGTTTGAATTCTGTGCTGCCACTGACTGGTTTTGGTGACTTAAATAAGTTACTTAAGTTCTGTGAGCCTTGGTTTCCTCTTCTGTAAAGTGCAGTATACCATCTGGAGTTTAAGTAAGTGAATGTACATTAAGTACAACTATCTGATAACTAGTAGTATTTGAGATCTGACTTCTGAAGGGCATATACAGTCTGCTCTTTCTGAAGCGGGACTTTGGAATTTGTTCTTTGTTACTGGTGGATTGAAGCTTAATGAAACATTGCTCAATTAGTGTGTTCAGGGTTTTGTTTTGTGGGGAGGCGCCTTGAAGTGATTGTTTTCGCACTCGGTGGTTAATTTAGTTAGCTTATAAAGCTCTGATTAAAGGGTAAGTCTTTGGTTCTTTAAAGCACATTTTCTTATCCCTTGATTTCCCACACAAAAAAGAAAATTGGTCTAAATGGCATAAGAACATATTTCTCTTTTTGGAAACACCGTCCTTTGCCTCCTTCCCCGCCCCACGCCCCCCTCCCCCACCGCCCCACAAAAGACCAAATGATGCAAATTGCACTAAAGGCTAAAGCTGTTTGGATTTTGCTATGAATGCAAACTCTCTTTGAGCTGATTCAAATCGAACCTCGCTGGGTTTTATACTGATTCAGTGGGTTTTTATTGATGTGGATTGTGTCTGGGAATTGTTTGTGTGCTGAGTCCTGTCAGGCACCTGTAGAAATTAAGAAGTGTGGGGCGCCTGGGTGGCACAGTGGGTTAAAGCCCGTGCCTTCGGTTCAGGTCATGATCCCAGGGTCCTGTGATCGAGCCCTGCGTCGGGCTCTCTGCTCAGTGGGCAGCCTGCTTTCCCCTCTCTCCCCCTGCCTCACTCTCTGCCTACTTGTGATCTCTGTCTGTCCAAAAAAAAAAAAAAAAAAGTCTCAGGTGCCTGTTCTGGGAGTAGGGATGGTTTTCATGAGTTTTCATCTTCCTCTTCAACATATGGAGCCTTTCCTTTTTCAGCAAGTCAGCATACACCAGTCTCAAATGTAGGTCATCTGTAGCTACGGCGGAACTGTTAAAATCGTTTATTTGCTCCCTTTTAAAATAATTTTAGTCTGAATATTGTAAGGTGAGCAATGGTCAAATTAGTTTTAGGGTAGATCTCTTTTCCTGTCCACGTAAAAATAATTAAGTTTCAGAGCTGGAAGAGGCCGGAAGTTGTCTCAACCAGTTGTCTCCACATTCTGATCAGCTTGGCTGGTTGCATCTGAATCACCCAGCAGACTTTTATAAAACTTTTTATCTTGACACACTGTACAAAAAGTTGCAAGCATAATGCAGTGAACTGCATTGCACTCTTCATCTAGATTGATCAGTTGTTAACATTTTGTCTCATTTGCACGCACATTTTCTCTCTCTCTCTCAAATGTATAGGTATATTGTTGCTTAATTGATGATGAACTATTTGATACATAGTCATGGAGATCATGAACCTTTAACTAAACCCAAATACTTCGGTATGTATCTCCTAAAAACAAGCATTCACTTGTACAATCACAGTACAGTTATCAAATTTAAGAAATTCAACATTGGTACAATACTGGAATCTAATACAGAATCTGTGTTCAGATTTTACCCATTTCCCCAATAATATTCTTTAGAGCAATTTTTTTTCCTGGTCCAGTCCAGGATCATACATTATTTGGAACACTTCCTCAGCCCTTCTTAGTCTTTCATGACTAGGAACCATGAACATGACGTCCCTGGGTGGGACTCAACCACCAACCAACCATTCAGTGAACAGCTGAATCCACTAAACGATTGCCACAGAGACCTGCAGCATTGACTGTATTGAAGAATACAGACCAGTCATTTTGTAGACTATCACTCAGTTTGTCTGTTATTTCCACATATTTCCTTTTATTTCCTGAATCTGATCGATTCAGGCCCTACATTTTCAGCAGGAATGTCGTAGGAGTGATGTTATATTTCATTCCTTCACTATAAGGCACATGATGTCAGTTTGTCTTGCTGTTAGATGATTGCTTGGTCAAGGTGGTATGGGCTAGGTTGTTAAGCTTTTTAATAATAGTCTTCCTGGGCTTTACCTCTGAGGTGCTACCTTGGTAGGTCTGGGGTGGGACTCGGTTACTTTTAAGCTCCCTTGTAATTCCAAAACAAAGCCAGTTTGAGAACCACTGATCTAGGCCAACTTTGCATCCAGACCAGGAATCCTTTTCTCTCACCTGAAAGGTGAGCTGTCTGCCCTTTGCTGTATTTGGTTGTTTCTCTTGGTAACAACCAGACTTCCTACTTGGCAGCCTCTTTTTGAATTACACTGATTTTTGGTTTCTTAAGCTTGGCTGATACCTGTCTTCCTAAACTTTCCATCTTTTGATCAGGTTTCTGCCTTCCAGAGCACTTACAGAGTAAGTCTAGCTCTTCTTCTACATGGACCCAATTTTCATGTTTCTGCCATGTCTGCTAAATCTCAGGAGGTCCAGTTTGTCTTTTTGTTCCAATTTTGGTAGATTTCTGAAACCTACACCATTGTTGCTACAGAAAGCTGTAGCTCAGTTGTTTCCAACTTTGATGTCTATCAACAGTGGTCAAGAGTACAGTTGGGCTGCAGTCTAAGCACTGGGAAGTGTTGGCTTAGAATAGTTTCAAGAGGAGAAAAGCCACCAGAATGTTTCTATATAGTTTTCTGTTGCTTGTAGTTTATGTGTATGTGAGATAGATAGATAGGCATAAACATGCATAAATTGAATGGATTTACATATTAAGTGGGGTCTCCATACTTAAAGGGTATTGGGGTCTTTTTTCTTAGAGGTACTGACTGTAGCAAGGAGAAATGGAAGTGAGTCTCAAGATGGGCAAGAATGGAGAGTGTGCGAAGATTTTGGAGGAAAATTGGGGTGTTCGCTCTTAGTCTTTGTCCTCAGTCCAAGTACGTAGCAATATGATTCTGGGAACTCTTGAGGTGTGATGAGCACCTGTAGTAGGATTTGGAAGATGTGAAAGAGAAGGATTCTGGGTCCTGAGGAATCGGTACTCTCCTTGGAATCCCTCCCTTTCTTGTGGGTCCCTAAACTTTCAACACTAATCAACACTATCAACACTAATCAACACTATCAACACTAATGACTTCCTGCCCTGGTAGTTGTCACATCCAAAGGGGAGCTGGTAAGAAGAGCTCATTGTGATGGCCTGTGTTCAGTACTCGAGAGATGGGGTCACCACAGACTTCAACTTACGAGTATTATAATTATTAGACCATGTCTGGCAAGACTGAAGCATGAGAAAGATACTTTCTACACTATTAATTTGAGTATAACATTCTGCAGAGATGTGGTTAGGCCGTTTTTAACAGAGGCAGGAAATTTGCCTGGTAGTGATCAAGACCTTGCTTTCAGTAAGGCAGCTTCGTGGTAGCTGCCTTAGTTCTAGCAAACAACAACAACAAACCAAGATTTTTCTTTTTTTTCCTCCTGCTGGCTAGCTTAGAGTTTTACAGTTCTTCGGACCTTAATGGCATACTTTTCACAAAATCGAGGACAGATTATTCTGGTTGTCAGGAGACAACTTGGATAGAAAAGAGACAGCAGTGTCTGCCTCAGAGTGAAAAGTTTTTCTGGACTGGGCTTTTAATGAGAATAAGCTGACTTTCTCTGCCCTGCTAATTGAGATGTAAAACCCTGAGAATCCTCTTAAAATTTCTTTGGGTTGCTGCTCTGCCCTCGAACCACTGTAAAGCAAGCCCCTGTGTGCTTTGTTGATGAAGCTGCCTCTCATGGCAAGAACCTGAAGCGACAGCTTTGAGTTGGCTTATTCGGGAATCGGCATTCCAAATGGATATCTTAAGTGGTTGGTTTGGCACAGGGAACCCCAAAGATTTGCTTTCAGCCCAGAGTTTCCCCTTCCCTCCAACCTTTTAGGTTGACTTGGAATCCACTCCTTGGGCCCAGTTGTATCGCAGGATGCCATTGCTAATGGGCTCTGTCCCGTGACCAGCAAAGGCTATCCGCACTTCAGCTGCTGATCTCCTTGGGCTGTGTTTGAGCTCAGTGCTGCTTCCTCTGTTTATCTGTGTGCATTTATCTTCGCATGTGGCTCCTGCTACCACCCTTTCTGTCTATATTTCATCAGAAATTTTTCTTTGCTATCACTCTGGCCTTTGGGGGCCTCACTCCCAGCAACTCTAGATCTTTCTGGTGCACTTGGTGTAGCTGGAAAAAATGATGCAGTCAAATGCCAGCTCAAAAGCAGCTGGAATTGCATGCATGTTTGGGTAACTCCTGGTCTGTTACTTTTAGTGTAATTAATAGAATTAAAGCGATTGTGGAAACATTTCACTTCTTACCTTTTGGTCACTGAGAGGTGCACAATATTGACCTGATGGACACACCACCTCATCAGCTTGGTTCCCCTAAAGTGGCAAAAGCCTCCTGGATCAATTTAGGAATCTCAAAATCTGGTGGGAGAATTATTTTCATTAGTGCGTCTAAAAAAGGAGAGGTCATGGAAATTACTTTATTCCTGCTCTTATTATACATTGTCAGTAGTTGTTTAAAAAAAAAAAAGAAGCACAATTGGAATGATTAGCATTTTGCTTCTGATGGTGGATGGAGCACAAACTTCTCCTATTTCGTCCCAGGTTCTGCCTTTAGTTTGAAACACAATTGGCATTGAAGGACCCCGGGATTGTGAATCTGAACTGATGGTCGTGTTACAACTTTGAATATTTTGCACCTCTCACAAAACATTCCCGTGTCTCATTTAGCCTTTGGGACACAGGCAACACTTCCCCATGTGGCAGCTTGCGCATGCGTTGATTGGTGCCGGCTCCTGGGGTAGGCACAGGGTGACAGCAGGTTCCCAGGCTCCTCTGTGACTGAGCTCAGGCGCCGCCCTCCCCGGGAAATGGCTATTGGCTGAGATCTCCAAGAGTGACTTTTGGTGCTCTGCTCTTTTACTTTGATTGTTGGCTGGTTGATTTGCATGCAAGAAGCTGTGCGGATAATAAACTCTTTCAATAAACGCTTGTCTGTAAGGAAGTGGACAGTCAACAAAACCAGAATCAGAAACTCCAGGGTTGATGGAACATAAATTGTAATACCAGTTGAAATTTAAAATGAGTCAATGGCAGTGATATCATCAGCATTCATGTGTGTGGGAGCCTCTGCCCGGGGCCCGCCGCGTTCCCCCATTCACTCTCCTTGCAGCCCATGGACACTTCCTTCATGGTGCACAGGAGACAGTAAATCTGAGGGGCACCACAGCCCCCGTTCTGGCAGCAACTGGGGCACACGGTGGCTGATCGGAGCGGCTGGCCTCGTTTGTTGGGGAGCGTGTCTTCATTCTGACCGGCTGCTAGTAGTCCCTAAATATTGCTGCTATTTTCCTCATTTAAATTTCAGCGGTTTTCTGGGTGTGCGTCCCAGTCATAGGCCAGTCTGCCAGGTGCCCTTCTGACGGGATCTGCTTGTCAATCCTTTAGAACAACGACAACGAGACGGCCCTGCACTGCGCCGCACAGTATGGCCACACGGAGGTGGTGAAGGTCCTCTTAGAGGAGCTGACGGACCCCACCATGCGCAACAACAAATTTGAGACACCCCTGGACCTGGCTGCTTTGTACGGGAGACTGGAGGTGGTGAAGATGCTCCTCAACGCTCACCCCAACCTCCTGGGCTGCAACACTAGAAAGCACACGCCCTTGCACCTGGCGGCACGGAACGGCCACAGAGCTGTGGTGCAGGTCCTGCTGGATGCCGGCATGGACAGCAACTACCAGGTAGCCGGGCAGTCACTCCCCCTACCCCCCGGGCTCCAGGGGCTGCATCGTGGTGGGAGAGGCTCAAGGACCATGCTGCTGGGCTGTGTTCTTATTTAGCACGTTTCACATCCCGTCTCAGATGCTTCCATCCGTTGACTCATTTTCATGTGAAACTTCAGAGACAAACTCCTCAAGTGAGTCTGTTACTGATTTGTTGTTGTTTTTTTCCTTTTCAGGGGTAATATATAGTCATTATGCCCTGAAAAGATGTGCTTGTGGACTCTCTCTCAAAATTAGAAAAATTTCATTATCTTCCTATATGGGCGTTCCCATTGCCGCTCTTTGCCACCTGCAAAGTCCCATCGATTTGATCTTGCCAACAAGAGACTTAGCGTTTCCCCGTGTAGTTAGCTTTGTCCATTCTGATGAATGACTGTTCCTTAGCTTTTGCATCGACCAAAGCACCAAACCACACGTGAAGTTAAGATGTTGGTTGTTTCCCACCCATCCCCAACTCTCCTACTTTTCTTCTGATTTTTCCTTCCCCCGCCCCTTCCCCCTACGGGAAGGGCTGGAACCCGAGGAGCTTCACCAGTAGGTGGCACCCGGAGTTGCTACACAGTTATTCCTGTGTGGCCTGATGGTGGCACTTCAAACACACTTCACGTCCCGGCCACTATTGTGGTTCCAGAATCCAGACCAGAAAAGTGGGAAAGATAATGACAGAGGACTTTGTGCGGTTGATTTTACTCTCCTTCCCATTGTCTGTATCCCATTTGTCGTGTGGAGCCACGCCAAACCTGGGTCACTGTTCTGATGACATGCTGCTCTGCGCTCTCGTTTGCCTTCCAGACGGAGAAGGGCAGTGCTTTGCATGAGGCTGCTCTGTTTGGCAAGACTGATGTGGTGCAAATCCTGCTGGCTGCAGGTGAGAGGTCGGCCGCACTCTCGTTTACACGGCATGCTGGGGTGGGCTTGTTCTCCCTAGCCTCTCCAGAGGGGGATTGTTGCTGGCTGCACTTGAACCCAATGTATGTATGTCTCCATGGGTTGACCGCAAGTGTACGAATTGTTCTCAAAGAGCTGGATTAAATAGCTGTGGATGAAAAATGTTGGTCGTGCTACTGGGGGCATTAGGAGTCCGGGAATTTGACCCTCTTTGAGGCTAACTTGCAACTGCTCACTCCCCCCTGGTCCACCTGGTGTGCTTTTCTAGGAATTGATGTCAACATAAAAGATAACCGTGGCCTGACTGCCCTAGACACTGTCCGGGAACTGCCTTCTCAAAAGAGCCAGCAGATAGCGGCGCTTATTGAAGGTACCCGTTCATCGCCTGTTGGAGCGACCTGGGGACACACTGGCCGAACCAAAGGCATTTGCATTTGGTGTAGCTCTTTTTTGTCTTTCCATGTAGATCACATGACTGGAAAAAGAGGTGCAAAAGAGGCCGATAGAACCCCCACGTCCCAGGGACCTCTCGTCTCCAGTATGGACTCTGTATCCCAGGAGTCTCAGGGTAAGGTGGCCTTTCTGCACCAGTCAAGGGTCTCTCAGCTTGAAGAGTTGAGTGGTGTTTGGTAGAAGAGAAAAAGCTTCATTTAAATAATAACTTCAGGGGATTGGGAGTACTTAATAAGTTCATATTCACGTTTATTATTTCCCGGCTAGTATCTGAACTTTTATTGGGCAGAGCTTAGGCCTTTGACTTCGGACCTCTTCTTTCCTATTGTATCTTATTCTCACTTTTACAGTTGGCTCTGTGAGGTCTGTTCTGGGATGTGTTGTAGGCGGGATGATCTCAAGGTAAATTCAGATCTCGAGGAAAGTTTTCCTAACACACACTACCCTGCTGTGGGCTTAGCTGGCTCTCAGTAAATACTGAGTGAGTACCACCTGGTTGCTGGACGTGTAGATGGCAGATTTTGGTTCTGTATCACTTGGCCAACAGATGTGGTCTGGGCACCAGCTTGGGCAGTCCATCCTCCCCATCATTAGCCACAATCTACCGTTTCAGATTTATTGAGCAGCCTTCTAGGTCCTAGGTATGATGAATGAGAAAGACAGAATACTGACAGACACCTTCCCTCCGATACAAAGCATAGTAAAGAAGGCCAGAGGAATAGCACAACACCAGTCCTGAAATGGGAAGGGGATTTTTCAGAGGGGTGCAGATGTATAAGGTTAAGGGGTGCTCGGCCTGTCTTCATTGTGGAGTCCTTGTCTGCCCCCACCTCCACTGCCCCTGCTTTTTTTCTTGACCTCATAATCCACTGGTGATGGGCTTAGTAGTTCACTAAACTCTTAGCTTTCAAGGATTTTATAGTAACGGTTCTGACTGTTTGCCAGAGACTCAGAGATCTCTGGTCCACAACAGTCTGTAACTTTTCAGCGTCCCATGTTTGAGTCCCGGGTAGTCTGATGTTCATGTTGTCTGGTGAGTTTAACCTCGCACAGCGCCTCCGCATCAGAAAGACTTCACCATCCTCTCTTTTGCTTGAGCACATGAAGGTTTCTGCTAAGAATTTGAAAGGATTACTTAAGTTTCCAGTTATACTTTGCCACATTTTATGGTTTATGCTGTGGCAGTGTTGAGGTTCTTGGGAATTTTTAAGGTTTTGGGAGGGAGGTATCCCTCGTAAATGTCAAGGGTTTGCCATATTAAATTAGAGAAAAATCTCTTTGAGTCTCAGGGTATAAAGAGCAACTGAAACTCTGTATTTATTCCTATCCATGGAGCAAAGCAGTCGTTTTATTTTCCTGCTCTCAGTTACGGTTTGTCAAGTTCAGGTTGACTAGGGGCTTGAGGTGGTTGGAAGGGGATTGGGTAGTGGTTGGGAATCTGAGATTGTGCTCTCCATCCATTGACTCTTGCTCTCTAACCTGCTCAGGTGATGTGGAGAAAGCAGTGACTGAACTGATCATTGATTTTGACACAAACGCTGAAGAGGAGGGTCCCTACGAGGCACTGTATAACGCTGTCTCCTGCCATTCGTTGGACAGCACGGCCAGTGGGCGATCATCTGACCGAGACTCCATGAACAAGGAGGCCGAGGCAGCGGGAGTGAAGACTGCTGGAGTGAGGCCTGTATGTGGCCTAGGGCCCTCGACAAACAGGGGCTGTGTTGTCAGCCTGTACTTTGGTGGAGCACTGGGAGAGGGAGTATGCCCCGAGTGCCAGCTAGCTGTCCAGAGGCCTGCTGCCTACTCCCCTTGTTCTCCTGGGCCTCTGCCACATCTTTCTCTTGCTTTTTGTGGTTAAACTATATAGATCCCCTTGAGGTAGAATTTTGGTTTTTCTGATTTCAATATAACATGTCTGCATCGTTCTATTAGTTTTTGGTATTAGAGCAAATTGAAACATTTTTCCCGTTTAGCCTTGTGCGGCTTCTGTCTTTGGGGTCTTTGCTGTATGTTGTTAGTTTTCTCTCCTGAGAGCAGTTCCACAGTGGAAGAGCTCACTGAAGTAAGTTCTCGTCTCCCCTGAGTGCATCCTCACCTTCCATTTGCTCTCAGAATGGTATCCATTTGGATCTGGACAGATACCTGCATTCAGCAGGGTTGTAGCAGGACTTAATTGGATATTGTATGTGTTAGTATGTGGCATTCCTGTTTTTCCCAGTTATAATCTCTCTAGCCATTTCTTTCTCAAGGTCCATCTTCCCATCTGACTGCTCCTTTCTCCAGCACTTGCTTCTGCCTCCAGTCTTGTCCATTGTTCTCAAGAGGTTTTACTCCATTTTTCTCCCTTAGGGTTTTACTCGGAGCCCAAGCCTGAATCAGTGTTCCCCCGACCTTCCTTCCTACATAGCCAGTACAATAATCTGATGTTTTGAGCACCGCATTTTTATTGAACCTGCCACTGCTCTGAGTCCCAGTGATCCCAGCTTGAGGCAGATTTCCAGGTGTATATTATTCCTTCCTGTAGGAGAGGCCAGCCTTATCCCTTTTGGTCTGAATCTGCCTTATGACCATTTAGATGAACCTTTGGCAACTGGGTGATCCTTGAGTTTTTCAGATGTGCCCTGGGAATGGCTTGGTGTTTCTTAGTGTTCTTTTTTTTATTAGGCTTAGTATTGTTTTTTGTTTGCCTGGTCCTAGAACAGTGCCAGCATTTCTGTATGAATTTCGGAAAGGCCCACCAGTCTTGTTGTAGCCCACTGGAGTGGGTATTCTCAAGGACCAGTAAGACTTGTGAGTGGTGGAAGCACGTGCTTCTATGGACAGAACTGATTTCCTGCACTTCCGCCTTAGGTGCAGTGTAGCAAGCAAGCCCGCCTGTGGAGGAAGGCATCGTTTTTTTGTGGTACTTACAGGTGATGTCCATTAGAGGGAGCCAGAGGCCTTACCAGAGGAACACAGGGTTCCTGAAGGGAGCTCTGAATTACCAAGTTCCTGTGGGCTTCGCCACTGATTTATAGTCTTTTTGTTCTGTCCCACCCCAAGAATCTGCCCTCCGGTGGACTTGCTAAGTAAAAACTGATGCATCTTGGGATGCGTGCTTTGCCATTCTTACTTGAGTATGTGGTGGCGGTGCTACCTGCCTGGCTCCTTGGTAATGAACCTTGGCCAAGGGACTGTTTGTTCTACACCTTACAAATGCCGTGGATGGTGAGCCTAACTCAGCTCTGCCCTTGCAGGCCCCTGGGCCAGCGTTCTCACGTTCAGGAAAAAAGAGGCTCCTGCCTCTCTTTCTTTCCAGTGTCTCTGGTGATCACTTCTTGCACAGAGGTGTTCATCTTGTTCTTTCTAGGCTCCTTTAGTCTTGAGAAGTCTTCTGGGATGGGTCCTTTTTGTCGTTGTTGTGTTTCATTTTGTTTTTCCCTGGCTATTTTTGTCCCAGGGTTGGATAGGTGGTGTATGTGACAGGCCTGCTGCCTTTTGCTAGTCCCTTCCATACGAGGTGCCCCTTGGAAGGAACCAAGCTTGTTTCTGCACCGCTGTAGGAAGACCAGCTAGGGAAAGTGGAACTCACTGGGAAATGTGATCTCATAGCCTTGTTTGGCTTGAAAAGACGAATCTGTTTTAAGGTTGTTGCCGTTAGGCATCCATCGGGTTCCAGGGACTGTAGGAATGACTGATTTATCAAGATAGAATCCGGAGGGGCGAAGTGTATTTGAACAGAGGAAGGTCATGGATGCCGAATGCTAACCAAATGCTACCTAACGCTGGCTGCTCCTGCTGCTCCTGGGACACGGATTTGTCTTCCAGACTTCTCTGAGGCTCTTGCGTAATTCAACATGTTCCTCCACCCTTTCATAAATATTCTTGCCCTAGCAACACAGTGAACTAACCTACGAGGTGGGGAATGAGCCTGCAAGCCAACTCCTGGCTCAGGTTCCTACTCCCTTCCCTGTAGAAACATTGATTATGAAGCAGGTTAGGACTTTGGACTGTAAACAATGCTGACGGTCCCTTAGGTACTATGGCAAACCTTTCCCCAGCCTTCTGTCACCAAAGGTGGTGTGTATTCCTGAAATTGTGGGCCACACTTGACCTCCCTAATCCCTGCTTCAGGGTGTTTCTTGCTCTAGGGCAGGCAGCTGCCCGTTTTTTTTTGTGAATAAAGTTTTATTGGAACATGACCACACTCATTTGCGTATCTTCTCTGGCTCTGTGGTACTGCTGTGGCAGTGGCAGGGTTAACTGCAAAAGCCTAAAATATTTACTCCGTGGCTCTTTAAGAAAGAGTTCACCAACCCTTGCTCTAGGGAAGACAACCGGCAAATATTCCTTTTTGAAATGGGCAGGGATGAAAGGTTTTAGTATGTGAGCGATGCATAATACTAATCATTGAAGGAGGTGACCAAGAACTAGATAGAGACCAGTTCTGAGCTTCGAGGAATAAATGGGGGAAACGATAAAGTTTGAGCAGGAATTGACGATTTTTGTCCTTGATTGCTTTCCTCATTTCTTCCTTAATAACGTGGGTTTGTTTGAACTCTGACAAGTTGATTGTTTTGATTTACTGCTGCTTCTTTTTAACCAGTCTGAAAGTTGAGCCACTGGCTTTTCTAGGCTAGAGTTTTATTATGGGTATTGGATATTTTCTGATAAGGCAGGGCCATGGTTTCAGTGCTATTTCTCACTGTGTTCTAGAATATGAAAGCTGTGTTTATACTCTCTGCTACAAGCATCAGAAAGTGAAGAGCATGCTGGCGGAATTGTGTGTGTTGGGGGCGGGGTTAGGTACAAATACTAAACCCTGTGTTTAGATACTGATCCTTGAGTTTAGTCTCTCAGGGGAGCTCTTTACATCATTCTTTTTCATTTCCAAGAGCTAAGATAAGAACAGAAAGTTAGATAATAAGAAAAAGAGATAGTGAAATAAGTTTTGAAGAAAGAGATAGTGAAATACTTTTTCTCTTCAACAGAGGGAACGGCCACCGCCTCCAGCAAAGCCACCACCAGATGAAGAGGAGGAAGACCGCATAGATAAGAAGTATTTTCCCTTGACAGCTTCTGAGGTAGAGGGTTGAGGGTTTATTGCTATCACTAAAATACGATTTTTTTGCAAGTGCATCAATGTATGCTTAAAGAAGAAGACTTTTCTTTCTCATTTGCTTATAAGCCTCTTTGGATTAGTAAGTTTTGTGCACTTGAGTAATCTGGAAGAAGACCTTTCCAATCCATTCAAAGTACTAAGGAAAGAATTGTAATGGAGCTGTCCAGCAGACAGGCCAATTATTGATCCACATTGCACATTGAAAATAAACTGTGCACATTCCTCCTGGCTCTAGTAGCTAAACAGTTTGACTTCTTGCTTGTTTTGTTCCTGTGTCATCTTTTGATACAAAACATAGAGTATGGCCTTAATCGCTGTTGTGTAGACGATAGCCTATTAGCGAACTTTGGTGGTTCTGCCCCAAGTGTCTTATTTCTGTTTTCATATTTTTCTTCTCCATTTCACATGAAGAGTCCACCAAGACAAACATGGAAAATGTCATGAAGACTCATTTTAGAAGAGAAATAGGAGTCATGGGGGTGGGAGAAAGCAAAGAAGGTTATTTGGGAAGACTAATCCACCCTTTTAAAGAAGAATTATTATCATGGGACAAATAGTTCAATCTTCCTTCTTGGTTGTATGAAGAAAATCATATTTTTTGTGAGCTTTCATTTTCAGAATGCTCCTTTAATCCATACCACTGTGCAGAGAATATGTTTATTCAGTATTTATTCAAAATATTATATAAATTTCATTATTTTGTTGCTCATTCAGTGGTCTGTTGTTCTTTAATTTAAAAATCAGCTGCTATAAACTAGTCATCTAAGTCTCATTACTTTATCCCTAAAAGGTCAGATATTGCCACAGACCATCCAATGAGACAGGTTCTTTTACTTAGTAGAAACACATGGAACCAGAAGGAAGGCTTTTATTTAACAAAATGGATAAATACAAGGACACCCTTTTTTTTTTTTTTTAAAGATTTTTATTTATTTGACAGAGAGATCACAAGCAGGTAGAGAGGCAGGCAGAGAGGGAGGGGGAAGCAAGCTCCCTGCTGAGCAGAGAGCCCGATACAGGGCTCGATCCCAGGACTCTGAGATCATGAGCTGGGCCGAAGGCAGAGGCTTAACCCACTGAGCCACCCAGGTGCCCCCAAGGACACCCTTTTAAGAATGTAAAAGTCAGTGTTGGAAATAGGGAAAGATGTTTATGCTAGGTGCAAATTCTGTCCCTATTTCTTTGTATGCCTTCATTACAAAATGCTTATTATCAGGTTTCAACTAAAGGGTCTCTAGAAGTATAGCCTCTAAGGTGATAATACATTACTAGCAGATAGAAGTGCATGTAGCAGATCCCTGCATATTTTTAATATGGGGATTTGCTTCCTTACTCCATTTTTATAAAAAGAAACCTTTATATTACTTATGGAGCACGTTCAACTGGGGCTAGGGCTCTACAAATGCCTTATGCCACCTCTTTAACAAGGACTTAGACTAAAATTCCTAATGCCCAAGGATAAGTGCAAGGCTCTTAAAGAAATATTAGATAATGAAGATTTTCTATTCTCCTCAGGCTTTTCAGAGAATATGATTTGTTGATAATAGTGTCAAGAGAGGGGCACCCAGGTAGCTCAGTCAACTAAGTGTCTTTCTGCAGCTTAGTTCATGATCACTGGTACTGGGATCTGGACACATTGCTGGGCTTCCTTTTCAGTGGGGAATCTGCTCCCTCTGCCCTGCAAACCCCCCCCCCCCCGCCTCATGCATACACACACATGCTCTCTCTCAAATATATTTTTATATATTATTATGAATTATGAATAAATTCATAAATAAATAAAATCTTTTTAAAAAAACAGTATCAAGAGATAAGGGGAGAAATTTCCATATTACTCTCCTGGATGTGGGGACTCTGAGACGCTTCTTCTAGGACTTGCTTGTGAATAGTCTGAAATTCTGGGTCAGTTGGGCCACTGCAGTCAGAAGTTGAAAGACCGTGAGAACCCCAGCTTTGCTTACTTAGTGATTATAAGTAAATAAATATGGAGGTGATGTGGTCTGTGTCATTATCCTTTTAATGATCAAAGCAGAGTTTCTTTGCTGTAGTTTAAATGACTAGGTCTTCTCCAGCAGTGAACTTTTATTTCTTTTTCTTTGGACCTAGTCTTCCCTGTTTTGATTTCTTACTTAGTAGGCTTTACTACCCCAACCCTCATATCCTAGGAAGCACTGGCTCATCACAGTTGACTTTTATATTTGGCAGGCCATTTGCTTCAATATTTGTGTCCCATTCCCTAGGCTTGTCATTGTCAGGTGACCCATGGAAGCCTTTAAGGGAAGCTGAGTATAGCTGTCTCCAGGGGAGCTTATCAGATTAATGACCAGGTCATGAAACGGGCTTAAAGAAATTAAACACATACACATTTGTGTGCACACAAGCTACTGAGATGTTTTTGCCCCGCCAAATGGGCTGTCAGCTGCATTGGACTGACCACGGCCTTCTCTGTGTTCAGATGTTTTAAACATTCATGGGAAGGTGCAGCTGCTGTGGTATCTCTTCCCAGAAAACTGCCCACACCCTACCGGTCATTCTGTTGGTCCAGTTAGGTGGTGACTGGTAGTAGCTTCTCTTTGCAGCAGAAATGTTTCTTTCTGCATAACAGAGAATATGACTTTTTGGCTCCGATTTACTGCCGGCCCTAGAAGAAAGGGGTAGAAAAGATTAAGGAATAATCTGGTAAAGAGCAGGATCCTTTCCATTGAAAATCAGTTATTGCCATATTCACTGTGACACAGGGCTTCTTGAGTGGGAGTTAGGAAGGCTCAAAGCAAAGCAGTCTCTTGCTTTATTATGAGATTTTAATCCCATAGCTGGCAGGAGCCAGGACTAAGAGGAAAAGATCACCTGAGAAGTTGTCTGGATATGAGCAGGGGACTCTCACTAGAGAGTCTAAAGGAGGGAAAGAGTTCCAAATTCGATGCAAAGTTTTATATCCTGGGGCGGGTGGCGGGGCAGGGAATGAAGAGGTTTGGGTCCAGAATCAGGGGAAGTGAATTTCATGGCCCTGGCTCTGCTGGTTGCTCTCTGTGTAACCTTGGGAAAGTCCCCGGACCTGTCTGGGAACTCGGTTCTGGCATCTGCGAAATGAAAGAGCTGGAGCCAGGTGTTCTCTGGCTGTGACTGGAACGGTTCGGGTCCCTTCCAGCTCTAGCATTTGCTGGTGCTGTGCTGCTTCTCATTGTTGTGCCCGAGAGCCAGGCACAGAGTGACTGAAGGTCCAGTGGGCCCGATTTTCCAGATGGAAGTCATCAGCTGTCCTCTTTGAGAAGAAAGGGTATTATAGGCCGGGTATTCAGACTGTCAGCCACCTTTCAGAAGCATGCCTGGGGCTGTACGAGGGTCCTTGCTGTGTGCAGAACACTCACGGAATCGGATTTCCAGGGCTCTGGCTAAGTGATAGCTATGGGTGTGTAAACCTGCAGAACACAAATTCCTGTCTATAAAGCCGTAGTATTAAGTTGACACTGTATGAACTACTTAATGGTCCCTCTTTGTTCCCTTAATTGTGTTCCTAGGAAGAGGCGAAAGGAATAAGTAATACAGGCAAATGGCTCGTTGTCATGAAATAGCTTTTAGCTTCCAGGTGGCTTTCAGTAAAGTGGAGGTTCCTGCTGTGCTTAGCAGAATTTCGGAAAGAGACCATCATTCTGCCTTTGGAGTGGCAGCCTTGTTACCAAACAGGAGCCACGGCCTCTCCTTTATTCGGGAGCTGCCAGCCAGAATCTTTGTTGTCTCGTTAGGCCATAGCGTAGTGAGCTAAGTCTCCAAGAAGCAACACCCTGATGAATCACAAACCTGATTTATCTCCAGTGAACTGTGGGACATGTCTGAAGGAGGAGGTTTCTGCGTGTACCAAAGAATCACATTTGTAAGGGTACCATTGTTTGTTGGGTGGACTTGGGAATTCCTCTGAACCCCTCTGTTCATGATGTATCACTAGCCAAACTGCTCAGGAAGAGATTTTGTGCCTTGGCTCACTCTCCTAATAGCTGGTACATGATTATTCTTAATTTGTCTATGAAACGCATTGGATTCTTAGGACAGATGAGCCAGAATGATCCTCTAAATTGAGGATCTCCATTCTCTCTCTCAGTGTGACTGTGGCACTAATTTAAGGTGTTTCTGGCCTGGTTTGAGGAGGCAGCTTGGCCACCTTCGTACCATGACTAGCTGTGGCCACAAGGCCCTCAGCTGCCTAGACTTCATTGGTGGGTGTAGAAGCCAGCTCTGGTCCAGTTATTCCATCAAAGATGGCTGCCTGGATCAGGGATTTCTCCGTAGACAGAGCTGCTGGCTTTTGAGAGAAACTTCCCTGTAACCCCCAGGACCTGTGAAGAAAGGCTCACAAAATAAAGAAGGGTACATAGAGTACTTTGTTTCTGGTAAATGGCAGTCATTCGGGGTCAGTCAGAAGTCATCTGATCCCCTCTTGAGAAGGTGGGAAGGATTCCAGCCTTGGGGTAGTGTGTGTGCATATTAGGGAAGAATTGCAGAGAAGGAAGGCCTTTGTGAGGTACCCTAGCTAAAAACCACTCGGAAGCTACTATCCACTAAAAAGAGACCATGGAGAACACTGTGATGTTGGGAGAGGCAAGGGAAGGAAGGATATGGGAGCTTATTGATGGCTTTTTGAAAGATAAAATGAGGTAAGAAAAGGCGAGTATTTTACTCAAAAGCCACTGCGATCTGAGGTACAGATGCGTATCCAGAAAGGCAGCTGTGGTACCATGTGATGCTTGAGCTGTTTACCTTCTCTGCCCACCCCCCCTTCTCTCTGGCAAGAAAAGAGCCAATAATCTTGAATTTGTGCTTCATAACCTGTCCTGGCATTAGGCACCCACACGAGAAAGTCTATGGTGTTTCCTCTCCTAGGTCTTGGCCATGAGACCCTGGATTCAGGGAAGCGCAGCCCGGGAAGAGGAAGAGCATCCTTATGAGCTATTGTTAACAGCAGAAACCAAGAAGCTGGGATCCATGGAAGGGGATGGAAAACCAAAAGGTACACCCCTACCCCTAGCCCACTCCCCGCAGAAACAACTGCAAAAGGATTTTTAAAGTTTGTGATCCTGGGTGGGAAGTAGAGGGTGATGTTCCTTGGAGTGGGGAAGTTGAGTGTCACAGCAGTTGGGGGTGGTGGGAGTGTTGTGACCTTTTGTTCGCAATGCCCTGCAGTAGCGTTGGCTTGCCCACCCTGCCCCCCCGCCCCCCAGCCTTCAGCACGTGAAGCAGGGAGGTGGTCAGGTCAGACCAGGCCATGGCTGTGGAAAGGGGAAACAGCCTGTGGTGTGACCGAGATTGATTTGGGGTCTCAAGTCAGAAACCCTCAAGTTCATGTGGTGGAAAAACAAGCCCAACAAGTCAGTCCCTTGGGGTTCAGGCTGACGGCACAGGCTCTGCTTTGAGTCCTGACCTCAGAGTGAGACACTCCTGGGGAGGGGCCCGTGATTGGCTGCCACCCCGTAACTAGAGTGCTCTGTCGCCTTGGCCTACTTTCATTGCCTCTGCGAAATTCCGTTTCCTCTGTGAGGGAGCGAGTGCTGCAGGACGGAGAGCCAGACCGATGATGGAGGATGTGGGACAGACTCTGTGCTAAGAACAGCAACAAGGGGCAGTGCCATTCCTAGTGCACATGGATGGGGACTCTCCCCGCTCTTTATAGCTTTCGGGTACTAGATCCTTCATGGGGTATGATTAGCGCCTCCTTTCAATCCTGACTGTCACAGTTACGGTAAGAAGGGGGGGTGCGATGGCTTCTTTCGAACCACCCTTCCCTGGGCCTGTTGGAGGGTGGTGGGGTGGAGAAGAGAACATGTACGTATGTGTCTGACATTGGAGACCTGATTTTTAACTGTCCTGTTTAAAAGGTTGCTCTTCCAGCACACAGAAACTTTGTGGTCATTTTTATAGTAGTTGTTTTGTTTTGTTTTTTTATGGTTTCCATTTGGAGCTTTCTGGGGAAAAAAAAAAGTTACAATTTTAATATGGCAAAATTTACCCTTTTTGTGTTCAGTTCTCTGAGTTCTGACAAATAACGGTTATATAACTTCCAGTCTAGTCAAGGTACAGAATGGTTTTATCACACCAAAAACTCTCTCGTGTCCCTCTGTAGTCAGTCCCACACCCTTCCCTTACCTCTGGCAACCACTGCTTTTATGTCAGTCTCAATACTTTTGCCGTTTCCAGAATGTTCTATCAGTGGGAATCATACCATATGTACCCTTTGAGTCAGGTGTCTCACACTTAGCAGAATCCACTGAAGGTTGTTCCATGTTGTTGTGTGTATTGCGGATTTGTTACTTTGCATTGCCAAGTAGTATTCCATTGTTGGGGTGTACCACAGGTACCCATTCTGTAGTCGAGAGGTACTTGGGTCACTTACAGTTCTTGGCAGTTACAAATAAAACTATAAACATTTGCAGGTTTTTGTGTAAACATCGGTTTCATTTCTCTTGAGAAAACGCTAGGAATGGGATTGCTGGGTCCTAGATAAGGAACTGCCACACCATTTTCTGGAGTGGTTATGCCATTCTGCTTTTCCATCAGAGTCACAGTTGCTGTGTATCCTCCCCTAAATATTGCCGGGTTTTTTAAATTGTAGTCCTTCTATTAGGTGTATAGTGATATTTCATTGTGGATTTAATTTGTATTCCCATAATGATTCATGATGTGAACATCTGTTGGTATGATTATTTGCCATCCATATAGCTAATGAAGTGTCTGTTCAACTCTTCTCCTCATTTATAAAATTGGGTTGCTTGTGGTCTTATTATTGAGTCGTGAGTCTTTATATGTTTTGGGTACTCTTTATCAGATATGTAATTTTCTCCTAGGCTATAATTTGTCTCTTTATTCCCTTATGTCTTGTGGAGAGCAGAGGTTCTTAATTTTGATGACAGTGTATCTTTTCTTTTCTTTTATGGATAAGCTCACAAATATTTGTTCCTATATTTTCTTCTAGAAATTTTGTAGGTTTAGGTATCCATTTAGGTCTATGACCCATTTTGAGGTAATTTTTGAATATGGTGTGAGGTGTAGGTAGAGATTCATTTTTTTGCATGTGGATATCCAGTCGTTTCGGCACGATTTGTCAAGGACCATCCTTTTCTTGCCTATGTCACTTTGTTATTCTTTTTCAGAATTGTTTTAGATATTCTTTCCATATAAAAATTTAGAATGAGTCGGTTGATTTCTACAAAAAGTCCTGGATTTTTATTGGAATTGTGTTGAATCTATATATATAATTTGGGGAGCTTTCTTAACTGTATTGAGTCTTCTAATCATGTTGCTAGGTTTTTAATTCAAATATTTAGAGAGAGTGGAGAGTAGAGAATGAGTTCTCTAGTTGTTTAATAATAAATCATACTGAAATTAACCCTTAAAGAGCAAGTATTTAATGCTCTGTTTGAAAGTGGTTCTTAGAAAAGAATTTTTAGCATCATGGGGGAAGGAGATTATAATTCTCTCTCTCTTTCGAAGGTTTGATCTGGACCCACTCACTATAGGATAACTGGCTTCCTCTGGAAGGAAGAAAAAGTGAAAGTCAAATTTCATAAATGGGTCTGGTCTCCTTGGCTGCCAAATGCAGGAATTTTTTCTTTCTTTCTTTTTTTTTTAAGATTTTTATTTATTTATTTGACAGAGAGATCACAAGTATGCAGAGAGGCAGGCAGAGAGAGAGGGAGAAGCAGGCTCCCCCCCGAGCAGAGAGCCCGATGCGGGGCTCCATCCCAGGACCTGAGATCATGACCTAAACCGAAGGCAGAGGCTTAACCCACTGAGCCTCCCAGGAGCCCCCAGATGCAGGAATTTTCTATCCTCAAGTCAAGAGATCTCTAGGTTAAGGAGTAAACTGCCCCAGATTACTTAAGGTCTCATATCTCCTCCTTTGTTTTGGTTCCTTCCAGCTTGGCAATACTGGGCTATTATGAGTAGGTGGTATGGGAAGCAGATCTGAGTGGACCACAGCATGCAGGATGTTTGTGCCTCCAGGCAAGCTGCTTGGATCACTCAGAGAGCTTTCAGACAAAGGAGCTGAGACATTAAAGATGAAAATGGGCTCTGTAGGTTGGTTTCTCATGAGCCTGGAAGCAATGCCTGCTAGAGTTGGTAAATGTGAGATAAGTCAGCAGATGATATTATGGATTAGTACACAGTCAGTCTTTTCTGCTTTTTCACTAATGTCATTATCCAAAGCAGCTTTTATGGATTAGTTCATCAATTCTGAAAAGGCGGTGTTAATGAGACTACCACAGCTTTCAGCCCTCCTTACTGTAATTTGCAAACCTTCCGCAGGAGGGGTGGGATGGGAGATTATTTAGATTACATTTTTATTTTTATTTTTTTTTTTAAAGATTTTATTTATTTATTTGACAGAGATCACAAGTAGGCAGAGAGGCAGGCAGAGGGAGAGAGAGAAGCAGGCTCCCCACTGAGCAGAGAGTCTGATGCGGGGCTTGATCCCAGGACCCTGAGATCATGACCTGAGCTGAAGGCAGAGGCTTTAACCCACTGAGCCACCCAGGCGCCCCTTAGATTACATTTTTTTTTTTTAAGATTTTTTATTTATTTATTTGACAGACAGAGATCACAAGAAGGCAGAGAGGGAGCAGGGTAGAAGCAGGCTCCCCGCTAAGCAGAGAGCCCGATGCGGGACTCGATCCCAGGACCCTGGGATCATGACCTGAGCCAAAGGCAGCGGCTTAACACACTGAGCCACCCAGGCGCGCTTAGATTACATTTTTAAAGTAGATTTGTATTAGCTCCCAGGAAAAAGAAATTCAAACAATGCAGAAGTGAATACAAGTAAAATGGTCAAATTTTCCCACCTCTCTGCTACTCACAGTTGCTGGAAGTGACATAGTTCTAAGTGTAGTATCTGCTTCAGGTTGTTTGCGGTCTTTATTTTTTAAAAAGTGACTATGGGGGCGCCTGGGTGGCTCAGTGGATTGAGCCGCTGCCTTCGGCTCCGGTCGTGATCTCAGAGTCCTGGGATCGAGCCCCACATGGGGCTCTCTGCTCCGCAGGGAGCCTGCTTCCTCCTCTCTCTGCCTGCCTCTCTGCCTACTTGTGATCTCTCTCTCTGTCAAATGAATAAATAAAATCTTAAAAAAAAATAAAAATAAAAATAAAAAAAATAAAAAGTGACTATGGGAGATCATTTTGTTTGTTTTTAACAATCTCAAATGGGATCATATTTCACAAATGGTTTTGCACACTTGTTTTTTTAACTTACCTTGTCTATAGATCATGGGTACAATTTTGTTTAACGTTCTTAAAGATCTACGTTACTCTTTTTGAATGGTTGTTAACTATCCCATGACTCATTTTTCCATTGTCTAGTGGATGGATGTTTACATTGCCTCCAGTATTTCTCTGTTATAAATGAAGCTGTTGTAGACATACTCAACACATTTTCTTACATGCTTACAAGAGTATTTCTTAAAAGACTTTGATAGAAAATAGAATAAACCAGTCCGAGCATAGGTACATGTCTAGATTTAACTGGTAAAGCTGAATTGCCCCTCGCTTGATGGTTAATGAGCACATGCTTTCCCTTTCCTTCACCAACGTGCGATATTAGCACTGTTTAATGTTTTCCACCATGATAAGCCAAAGAAGTGTCTTTTGTAATTAGCCTTTGCCTGATCTAGTGAAACTGAGCGTCTTGGTCATCAGTGTTAGGTGGTCTGTGAGTGCCTATCTTTTTCCCCCCTAATTTTCTACTTAGAAGTTAATTAATTGTAGTGGAAACACTTCATATAAATACTGATAATATTTGACCAAAGTGATACTCAGGGGGAAGTTTATATCTTTAAATTTGTTTGTTATAAAACAAAGACTGGGGCACCTGAGTGGCTCAGTTGATTAAGTGTCCAGCTCTTGATCTCAGCTCAGGTCTTGATCTCAGGTTTGTGAGATCAAGCCCTGTGTTGGGCCCCATGCCCAATATAAATAAATAAATAAATAAATAAATAAATAAACTAAAACTTTACCAAGAGAAAGTAGCAGAGAGGAATTAATAAAGATAAAAGCAGATAGTATACTTCACATACTTTATAGTATGCATGTTATACCTCAGTTAGTAAAGAAAAAATATAAAAGCAGAAATAATGAAGTAAAAAAAAGGTAGATTTGACCATTACAATGAAAACTTGCTTGTTTTTTAAAGATCCCTGATAATTCTGATCAAGAAAAGAGGAAAAAAAAGGCCATAACATATAGTAATAACATAAAGCACACATATAAAGCACAAATTTGGAGATTTTAAAAATTAATAATAGTTTATAAAAATAAATTTGGGGGGTTAGAGTTGCTGCCATCCCCCAGGATGAATTGTCTGGGAGACTTATTGGTCCATCACAATGACCGATAGCAGTGGGGTTTCCGGTGGCATTTAGTGCCTGGGAACTAAGCATCTGGCACTGTGTATAATAATTCTGCAGTTGTTAGATTGCCATTTATGTCAGTAGATATAACAAAAACTGACAGAAGTTGAAAGCAGTCCACGAAGTAGAAAACTCATCCCTCCAGAAAAGTCCTAGGCACGGATGGTTTTATGATAGTTTTATCTAGCTAGGTATTCCTCTGTTATTTAAATGATTCCCACCATAGAAGTCCTCGGAAATCATTACTCAGGGCTAGCATAACTAGCAATGAGAGCAGTGTTCCCAGTTTCATGTAGCATAGTCACTTATTTCACTTTAGTATTTAACTCTTTGCCCACTGGACATTCTAGACATACCGTTGAAGCAGTGGACAGCTATCCAGGTTTGACAGCAAATGGGAAAGTAGCCAAGAGCTCTGAAAATCATTGTTCTCTGTGGTGCTTCTCTGCAGCATCCACTAATAGTGCTTAGGTCCAGGTGAAGTGGTCACTTAGCGTAGGACAGTGCTGCGTAATTATCTGAAGACAGTGATACATGTGGACTATTTGGCACACAGCTACACTCTGAGGTTTTTTAGAAGCAAGTAAGTCAATATTCCTGAGAGCCATGCATTTAGAGCTAAATGAAGTTTATGCATGAGCACGAAGGGGAGGGGAGGAAAATACTAGCTTCTCCCTCTTCTCCCGCATCCAGAGTGCTGCCAGTTCCTGAGCCGTTAGGGAATTCTATAGTGTAAGCCTTGGCTTTTCCTTTTGCCAGCTTGGGATTGATTCTCAGGTGTGCCTCCAGGTGCAGTCCCATTTTTACATTTGGTTTAGTAAGATTTCAGGAAGAAGACCAGATCAGTACCTGTGGTCAGTTCACCATCTTTACCAGGAAGCCTAGGTTACCTTCTCATGGTGGATGCCAAGGAGTAAATTTGGATGCTTTTCCCAAAGGCAAAAAAAAAAAAAAAAAGTAAATGAGACAGTTTAATAATTAAGCCTTCAGCAGTTTCCTCTTCTCTCACCTTCTCGCATTAGAGGAGCTCCTGCCAAAGTCCTACTGTATAAGTGTCGTGCTCTTATGAATTTATATTTCTGAGTTGGAATAGTTTGCTTTTCTTTCCATTGTGGAACAAATCCAAGCCTTGTGAACTATACATCTATATTTTATCCCACAAAATGTATTGACAGCCATTTATATATATGTATTTTTGAGACATCTGTAAAATACATAAAAGGGCAGAATATGTTAAAATTCTATAAAGTGATATAAAGTAATTTTGAAGTTCAAAAGAGGGCTAAATTATTTAGTGCAGGAGATCAGGGATGACTTTGTGAAGGAAGTAGCATTTGAGCTAAACCCCAAAGCAGAGACTCCTACTGGCTAGGCAGAAGTAAGGAGGAAGGCAAGGGCAATTCTAGGCAGAGAGAGTGGCATAAACATCAGTAAGGTGTTGGGAGATGATAGGCTTCTGTTTGGAGAATGGTAAGTAATCCAGTTTGGCTGGAACAAAGAACTGGTTGTAGAGATCAGATCTCCAATGTCAGTCATCATTCCAAAGACTGTGCAGTGTTGTTGAAGCTTTTTGAGTGAGATGGCAGGAATAATTGTGAAATCTTAGATGGGAGCGACTAGAGGCAGGAATACTTTGAAGTCAAGAGACTTCAAGGAATCTTTTGAAGGAAATTAGGATCCAAACTATAGGTCTAGGAGGAAGTGATAGGAGGGGAAAGTAGGGATGGTAGAGGTATAGAGGCGGTAGAATTCGCAGGACCTTACAGTCAAATGTGGAAGAATCAGGAAGAGAGGGTATTAAGGATGATTGAGGTTTTTGAGCTTGGGAAAATATTGTGCAACAATCCCCTAACAAATAGGGGATTGAGGAGGGACATGTCTGACATGTCTGAAGGAAGATGTTAAGTTCAGTTTTGACTATGTTAAGTTTGAGGCGTTTCACGTACTAGGAGAATATCCAGGTAGAGGTACTCCATAAACACTTAAAAATGTGGGTCCTAGTGTTCAAGAGAGGTGGAAAGATTAGAAATGCAGATTCATGGATCATCCAAGTTGAGGTGATGGGTAACATGAAATATTAATCAATTGCTGAGGGAGAAACTAAAGGGATTAAAGAAGTAAAAAATACAACCATATTTAGAAGCACAAGGGTAAAGAAATACAGGAAGATAATCAGGATAAAGCGGTGCCATAGAAGCCGAGGCTGAATGTGATGGAACCCCCAAGATAACTGTTGTTTAAACAAGATAGTTTAAGTTTTAGAGTCTTACATTTGGTTTAGTAAGTCTAGGGCTAGCATGGCAGTTCATGATTGTAAAGGAACCAGTCTCTTTCTGCCATCTCATGGTTCAGGGTGACTATTCAAGTTCATGCTGTCAGCACAGGAAGAAAGAAAGGGGGGGAAGGAGGGCGCTTCACAGATAGCTCTCAAAAGGTGTGCGTACTACTTTCACTTATAACCCATTGGCCAGAATTTGGTCATGTGACTGTGCCTAATTACAGAGACGTTGGGAAGTGTAATCTTAATGTAGGTGGCTATGAGCCAATCGAAAAAAGTCCTATGACCAAGGAAGAAGGGGAGAGTGAGTCCCAGGGATAACTGGTAAACCATGTCAAGTAATACAGAAAGAGCTAGACAAAGGAAGACTAGAAGAAGGGTTAAGCAGTTAGAAGGCCATTGGTAAATTCAGGATGGAGAGATACCCCATCTTTTAGGGTAGGTGGGAAGAGATCAGATTATCCCCACTTTTTGACATGGCATTGAGAGTAGCTGAAGTTTCTTTGACCTAAATCTCGACAGGAAATTGGTGTGATTGTATCCAAGAGTATAGGCACTGCAGGAAAGATGACAGTCTGAAAAGAGTGGGAGAAATGAGGCATCCATTTTACAATGACACCACAGTTTTCAAGAGATAAATGAAGTGGTGGCCCGGCCTGGTAGCCACTGGACTCTTGCTCTACCACATATTGGCTGGTGACTGAGGAAGTCATTTGACCCCTTTAAGCCTGACTTTCTACATATAAAGTTGAGGTACATATTCTTACTTCATGATTGTTGTGAATATTAAAAAAGAAAATGGTTAGCAGCATGTCCAGCATAGAACAACTAGTACCCAACACAGTGTGGCTGTTGGAAGCCAGCTGAGTTAAATAAACTGGTAGAAGACTCAGTCAGTTGTTTCTTGAGTATTCAGTGGGGCTCAACATTCCAGCAACTGGAGAAGAGAAAGCAAATGGTCGTGAATACCCAGTGTTGGAACTGGCAGAAGATCAAGGAAAACAGAGATGTCAAGTGTGCTGTTAAATTAGACACGGTTAAGTATCATGGCTGGTTGGAAAGTGAGCCAAGCAGAGCTGGTATAGTGAATAGGGAAATTTGGGGGGCCAGAGTTCCAACAACAGGGAGTTAACAGACTGTCCAAGAGAAATTTAAGGAAATGGGGGAGCTATAAGGTAATCGGAACCAAGTCAAGGTAGAACAGCCCTGAGTCCCAAAGCTGGGCTGTAACGCATGGAGGCTGCAGTGGGTAGAGATGGGTCCTGACCTGAAGATTCTTCACTGCGCTGCTACATGTCACCCTGCACCAAACTTCCAGGACTACTAGACCTTCCCTGCCAGTGGAGTTTTCTACTGTCTAATTTATAGGGCCACTTAGAAGAAACCAGTCTCCTTTTACAGAGTTGGGGAGAAAGGAAACCAGCCTGTGTGTGCAGCGTGAGCGTGAAGAGCAGTTCGGAAATGGTTGTAAATGAAGAATGATGATAATGATAGCAGCAACCGTTTAATGAATGCTTCTCAGGGGCGGCCGTGTGCTGAGTCCATGGTCGCTGATTAGGTCATTGTGTATCTTATGACAAATCTTCCGGGTGGGGGCTATTTTTATCACCGTGTAGTAGATGAGGAAGAAGTTGGGTGTTAGAGCTGGGTCTTAAGCCCTAGTCTGGCTGAATCCAAAGCCTGTTTAGCCATGAGGTTGAACCTTTTTATCCAGGGCCCTGCTGCTCTTCACATTCTTAACACTGTAGAAGTGGAAGATTCATTTACCTAATTGGAATCAAATCATAGTAAATCTCAGTCCTAGAGAATGTACCCCAGCTTTGCTTTGTTTTCCTTTTCTTTCTTTTCTTTTTTTTTTTTTTTTTTAAGAACCAGAGAGAGAGAAATCACAGGGCTGGGACTTTTCTTTTTTTAAGAACCAGAGAGAGAGAAAAATCACAGGGCTGGGACTATAACTTGGGCTTCCTGAATCTCCCAGTCCAGGTCTCAGTTTCTCTGATTGCCATGGCCCAGAGAATGGACTCTAGGTCTTCTTGTCTTATCAGATCACAGTTGCCAGCAAGTGTCTGCGTAACCTAGTCAGCATCTTCCTTCTGAGGAAAACATGGAGACTCTCCACAAGGAGCCATGTCCATAGGGGTTCTCCTGGACACACATGGTTTCTGGTGCTTACTGTGGTGACCGGAGAGTTGGAGGGTTCCAGACCTTACAGAACAAAGAGAGCAGAACAGTCTGGGTAACTGGAGTAACCTTCTCTGGGTTGGAGGGTTGATTTGACTTAGCAAGTTCTCACACAAACCACAGTTTTTAGCCCTAATCTAGACAGACAGAAACTGTGACTGAAAATGTGTAAATGTTAAAATGTTATTATTCAAAAGCCCTTGAGATCCCTGTGGATTGTCGTCATCAGCATTAAAATGCAGCACGGAAGACCCCTTGCTTTAGCAGCTCACAGGGAAGGAAAATGAACACCCAGAGTGAATAAAGATTGAAAGTTGAAGGGGCTGGGAATTAGCATGCTGGTGCGTGCTGCTCAGTCGAGCAGCTGGCCTTTATCTACAGGGAGAGTAAGGAAACAGCTGTCTCTGTGTCCTAGCCCCTTGTTTCTCTCCTACAAGGGCAAGTTGTGGGGAGTGCTGACGGCAGTGCGGGAGGAGGATTGGAAGCTGTATGGTTCTAAGGGGGCAGTGCAGTGATTCCCAGTCAGAGGGAAAGCCTCAGGCCTGATGGTTCTTTTCTGTGAGTGGGAGAGTCCATGAGTGCCCAGGCACAAGGTTCGTGGCTCTGCTTTTTAAGTGTGTTTCCACTAAACATGAAGCCTGTCAAGGCTTTACTTCTTCTTCAGCGGTCAGCTCAGAAGCTACCTCTTCTGAGACTCCTGGTTCCAAGTAATCACACTTTCCTTCCTGCTCACTGTGCATCTGATTTACACTTTTCTTAAAGCATCTATTAATTTTGGCCTTGAATTTTAGTCATTTCTGTGTATGCTAGTTTCTTCTGATAGCTGGTAAGCCCATTGAGAGGTCAGTGTCTTCAAATCTTGGATGCCCCTTGAAGGCAGACCTGCTTATTGGTGGGATGGATATTCATAGCCACAGTTCTGGGGCTCATCTCTCACTCCAGTCTTCTCACTGTATTACCTTCTGACCCTGCCTTCTGCTGTCAGGAGTTGTAAGGATAGCAAAGGCAATTGATATTCGTACGTGTCATGTACGCTGTCTTTGGTGATCTTTCCAACAAACCTGTGAGCAGCCCACCAACTAGCAGACTAGTTGGTGGGCTCATCTGTGAATGAAGCACTTTGTAGTGGATCCTGTGTGGAGAATAGTAATTGTTAACATCTCTTGAGAGCTGACATGTGCCAGGTGTGGTTCTAAGTGCTTGACACATATAATTTAATTCTCACAACAATCCTATGAAGTCAGCACTCTCAGGATCCCAGAATTATGGACAAGAGTTCTGGGCGCAGAGAAGTTAAGAATTTGCTCAAGAGCTGGCTTGTGACCAGTACATTATATTGTTACCACCTCGTCCCCAAGAGCCTTAATACTATTCTGACTTTACAAGGAACCACTGAGAAGTTCTTTTCCTGCTTGTTCATTTGCCAGGATATCTAACTTAGTCTTGGATATGGTTTTTTTATGGGGAAGAGAACACTAGCTTATTAAGATCCTGAGATCTTTGATCTTGACAAGCTTTTCAAGCACCAAGGTGTCTTTCCTAGGGAACTGCCTGGGTAAGTCGTGTAATCGTAAGAATTCCTTTCCATGATTTCTTTTACTCTATAAAGTATTGGTAGATTGTGTTTTCCCCCCATGGGATTATGGCCCTCAGAAGTTTTTCCTCTTCACATATTTCCTTCTTCCATAAGTTTCCATTCTTTCTTTCTGCCCACTTCCTTCCCCCGGCATCTGTCTGGTATTGAGCTCTTGGCATGTGTCTCTCTTTCTTCATTGATGGCTAGCATGAATGGGTGGCTGTTAGACAGGACCTTCATTGTCAGCTCCCACAGCAGCAGTCAGAACATTCTCTGTGGCCTGGGTTCCGAGGTCCACCCAGGCAGCGTGAGCTGGGCTAACTCCCAGTTCTGGATTCCAGTGTTTCTCTTTTGTTGTTAGATTCCCCTCCCTCCCCAAAATATTGTGAAATAAGGAGCCAGATGCTGACAAGAAGAAATAGAAGCCCGCATTCCTGTTACCAGTATTCAGATGCAGTCAGAGGAATGACACCTTGGGCCAGAATCTGTAGGAAACTGCCATGTGGGTATGGTCTGAGAGGTAGCAATTTTGACTCTCCCCATCTGGCTGTCTTAGGTAGTGCCATTGGTCTGAACCACCAGTAGACGGTCACGTGTCATCCTCTCCAGCCCCGCTTTGCAATGCTACAGGACAGCTCTGTTCGGGTTCCCAGTTGTCATACGTGGAATTCAGAGTCCTAAAGTCATGGCTTGCTGGGGCTGAGTTAGGCTGGATGGAACTCTTATGTATGCATTTCTTCTTCCTTAGAGCAGTGATTCCAATTGTTCAGTGCTTGTTCAGTGCTCTGGACCTGACCTTTGGGGTATAGAGTTTGTGAGTTAGGGGTATGAAAATCCCAAAGAAGTCAAGTGTAGAGGAAGGAGATGCCAGAGTTCATACTTCTGGCCTCCTGTGGATAAGTAATCAGAGCCATAAAGTGCAGCTGATTGGCTACCGCTTGCAGCCTCAGCAGGCTTGCCAAAAGCTGAGCAGACTGTGAAGACTAAACCATTCGTCTTGAGAAAGTGGGGTGAATGGAACCGTGTCCCTGCTTAGACCTCAGGCTGATGGGCTCAATATGAGAACTGGTTGTTGGGATCCTTCCTGCAAGGCTGTCTTGGAAGAGCCAGCATTATGGGACTTCGGCATGGTGCCTGGGGCAGTGAAGACTGTTTTCGTGCATTGGGTTTATCAAAGTATACCCCTCCTCACCCGAGGACCCTATTCAGTCATGGAATTGAGCTTCCAGTAGCCTTGAGCTGCAGGCACGATGGTGAGGGAGAGTGGATGTATGCAGGTGGTAGCAGGAGAAGCACCCAGGCAGAGATCTGCAGCAACCCACTAGAGGGAGAAGTTTGCCGTCACAGTGTGGTGGAGACTTGGATTCTCATCACCATTGTAACATAAAAGGGATTTTTAAAGACTTCGCAGTCCATCCTATTTATTTTAGATACTCAAGCCCATAGGGTGAGATAAGTGCCAAGGCCACACAGCTGAAGAGCAGCACAGCCAGGACTAGAGCCAGGTGTTCCAGGACTAGAGCCAGGTGTTCCGAAAAGCCTAGGTTAACGTCTTCTCCCCCACCACCTCAGACAAGGTAGATTTCTCATCTGTAAAAATAATTGAACTTGATCCTTTGGGTTCTAAGACTTGGGAGCTTTGGGCAGACTAGGGAACCATTTGTTATCTATACTGTTGATTCTGCTTATAGAGATAAATAACGACATTGAATATCAGCTTAGGAATGTGAGCTAGTCCCGGGTGCAGGGTGGTTAAACTATCCTGCCGATGTTTGTGAAAATCTCTAATAGGGTCTGAGGTCATGCAGGGAGAGCCCCTTGGGTGTCCCGGTGTGATACTGATGTTAGGTTCTGATTTAGTCAATTATTTATGCCACTCCAGGGCAGAGGTGTTTGATATCTTGGGTGAGTATACAGTAGTGGTTGGCCTCATGAGCTGGTAGTGTCAGATTTCTGGGCTGTTGAGGAGGTCTTGAGAGAACTGCAAATGTCTCCTGGCATTGACAGATTAGACCATTTTGTTTTCAGTGGATCAACTGAGGTTAAACTTAAACAAATAGGAGCAGCTGGGAGGCTTTGGGAGGAGTGAGATGTGCACATTCTCCCAAAAAAAAAAAAAAAAGAAAGAAAAGAAAAAAAAAGTCTGTGCTCCCTGAGGAAGGAAGGATGAGGCGTGGAACCCTGCACAACCCCCCTGTGAGGAAGGAAGCGGTTATTTCTCTGCTGTTTTGTTTTGCACGTTTAGTTAAAGAATTCCAGAAGTTGCAGGTTGTGGATCATGACCTCCATTTTTTCCCCCTCTGTTGCTGCTTGCCAGAGGAAGGGGGGGCGGGGTAGCTCTAAATAACACTTTGGCCTTTATGGAAATGTATCAGATGTTCCAGGAGTGAGTCTCGCCTGCTGGCTGGCTCGCTTTCTCTCTCTCTCCCTCTCTCTCTCTCTCTTTCTTTCTCTCACTTTTACTTGGTGTTTGCTCTCTGCCTCCTTACTCATAGCACTTCTCGCCTTATATAGCAAGGTCTGGTCGTTAACGTTAACAGAAACCTAACAACAGGGAAGGCTGCCAGATAGCATTAATCAGGCCAGTGTTTGGAATTTCATAAATGCTCTGACTTTGGGTACAAATTGAACATTAAGAACAATACGAAACTGTTTTCTTCCTTCCTCTCTCTTCTTCTCTCCCTTTGCCCTCTCTCCAGCCTGTCCAGCTTGCTTCTCTTTCCCTGTTGTTGAATTCCTCAGCCCTGCCGTCCGCTCGCTGCATTGGAACTTTGTTGATTTTTGCCACGTTTAATTTTTTATTTCTCTGTCTCTCCGTCCACTCCAAGACCACAGGCGGAGCAACAGCAGCCGGAGCCAGGACTCTGCGGAGGGGCAGGACGGGCAGGTCCCAGAGCAGTTCTCAGGTCTTCTCCACGGCTCCTCCCCGGTGTGTGAGGTGGGGCAGGACCCTTTCCAGCTACTCTCTGCCCCTGGCCAGAGCCATCCAGAAGGGTCCCCCTCACAGGGCGCCTGTCACGAGGCCAGCATGCAGCTGGAGGAGATGGGTGTGCACGCTCCTGGAGCCTCCCCGCCCAGTGTCCTGGACCAGAGTAAGAGAGCAGGTTACCCGGCTGGCCTGCCCACCACCAACAGCCAATTGCACCCCGAAACTTTGACTCGCACGGCATCTCAACACCCTGGTGGTGCTGAGGAAGAAAGAGACCGGAGTGGGGCTAGGAGCCGAGCCCCTCCTACCAGCAAACCCAAAGCTGAACTCAAACTCAGCCGCAGCTTGTCCAAGTCTGACTCTGATCTCCTGACCTGCTCACCCACGGAGGACGCTACAATGGGGAGCCGGAGTGAGTCCTTGTCCAACTGCAGCATCGGGAAGAAGAGGCTGGAGAAGTCGCCCTCCTTTGCCTCGGAGTGGGATGAGGTAAGGCCACGTGATGTCAGAGGGAGCTGGGCTGGCCACAGCCCACCGTGGCTCCCCTGTGCGCCGACTCCTGGGACCAGGACGTGTGGGCCAGGCTTGCCCTGGTTCCATCGCACTGTGACCAGAGTGTTTCTGACAGCCGTGACAAGGCAAGCCCCAAGTTGCCAGGCAGGGGATCTCATTGCCCAGATGGCAGAGGATAAGTACCTTCATGGTTAAACTGCAGGCTGGTGGCCCCAAGCAGAGCTGTTCTGAGGGAGAGGCAGTTCCTAGAAATGACATGCTGTTTGGAAATATTTGGATCCCCTTAGCCACCATCCAGGGAGTCATGCTTACCCTGGAGATTCTTACGAAGAGCCAGAAAACTTTGCGTCTTCAGGAGGAAGAGGGAAGACTCAGGGTCAGCTAGGAGGGGCTCGGGGGTGGGCTTTGGGAGAAGCTGCTGAAAGGGGATCAGAGGGGGTTTTTCTGTTCTCCGCTCCTCGGTGACTGTTCGTGCTGCATTCTCCTGGAAGACCAAACGCCTCTCCCAGCAGAAGCATTCCACCCGGCCCACATTCCCAGGCTGGTGAGGCAGAGGGCTAGGTGGTTGGAAAAACAGAGAGATTAAAGAGGAGAGAACATTGGGAGTCTGAGGTCCAGGTTAACTTGCATAACCACTGTTCTAGAATAGTTAGAAATATGTACCCGAATATTTTTCAGTGACCTGTGACATGTCTTGCTGGGCACAAGAATGTGTTTCTCAAAGATTGGTAAACACCCAGAGAATGTTAAAGTGCTACCCTTGCAGGCTTCTTGTGGAGAGAGAGCTGCCTTTGAAGGGAACTGGGTCTGTCTCCCAGGAACATTTTCAAGAGATGAATTTAGCTCACGAAGAGGAGGGGAACGGTGCAGCTGACGCACCCGTTTGAGTGATCTGTAGACTAAATGCCATACCCAAGTCTACTCAGGTTGCAGCTGCAAAGTTATAGAAACCAAAGTGAATCCCATTCGGTCATGGGAACAGGGTGGGGGCAATTCCTACAGCACTCTTATTTCCAGATAAGATGAGCTTAAGAACTCTTGTGTAGTCGGACCGAAGAATTCTGTGCAGTAGAAAGTTTTCACTGGATCAGAAACCAAGATGGAGTGGGTGAGCCCGGATTAGACGCTAGACCACTTAAATAAAAATCAGTTTGAGTGACAGAGCTCCTGGCCCATGGGAGACAACCCACTAGCGTCTGTGTGTTTGTAGGAACGTGTGCTTTGCCTTCACTTTTCAAAACACACAACATATGGGGCGCCTGGGTGGCTCAGTGGGTTAAGCCTCTGCCTTCTGCTCAAGTCATGATCTCAGGGTCCTAGGATCAAGCCTGCATCCAGCTATCTGCTCAGCAGGGAGCCTGCTTCCCCCTCTCTCTGCCTGCCTCTCTGCCTACTTATGATCTCTTTCTCTCTCTGTCAAATAAATAAATAAAATCTTAAAAAAAAAACACAACACAGAGTTTTACTCATTTACGGTCAAGGATAGGATAAGGCAGTTCACAAGTAAGAGAAGTGCTATGTGCTCTGAAATGGGAGGAGGGGCGGATGGAGGAAAAACATCAGTGGGGGTGGAGAGGGTGGAGATGGAGGGTGGGAGGGGACTTCAGGAAAGATCCCAGAGACTGGGAATGAAAGAACCAAATGTTTTGGGGAAACCGAATTTAAGCTAGGGGATGAAGAAAGGGCACTCGAGGAGAGAATAGTGTGAGGGAAGTTGTGGAACTGGAGAAGCTTAGGTCATTTGGTTTCTGTAGGTACAGTTTGTATAGGGGAGCATAAAGAGTAATGGTATGGGGAGGAGGGGGCGCCTGGCTGGCTTAGTCAGTGGAGTGTGTGACTCTTGATCTCAGGGTTTTAAGTTTGAGCCCCACGTTGGATGTAAAGATTGCTTGAAATATAAAATCTTCAAAAGAGATAAGGTAGAGAGGTTGGGATCACATAGTGGACTGAACATGAGGCTGAGAAGTGAGTTTGGTTTGATAGCAAGGCAATATCTCAGAATCCTTCAAATGGGCTGGCAGACAGCTTTACCAGTCTAATGAATTATCTCTTCTTTTTGGTTCCATCTCCCCAGTGTACCTTGCACCCAAGAGGTCGATAGTGCAGGGTGATTGGCCGCAGGATTTCCATGCTCTGTTAACACACCACAGCCAGCTGGTCCCGTGGCCTCTGCCATTTTCTCCTGGAGGAGAAACACAAAGTCACTGAAGCACGGCCCAGCGTCATTGAAGTGGGCTGTTCAGGCTAACGTACTAGTTGTCTCTTGGCCCCTTAGCTACAGGAGGTTCATATGCTCCTGTTTTGTTGCAGGTAGAGCTTGCGGGTGGCTACCATGAACCCCGGGGCTGCTTGAGGTCTGGGTGTCCTGGGCCAGTCTGTGATGTGACTGAACAACCGGAAACACTGTTGCACTTTAGATTCGAAAACCTAAGGGAACTGAGGCCTTATTGGAAGGAATTCAGAAGATCGAGATTTGCTCGTTTGGAGATGATTCACAGGACCCTTCATGCGTGATCCTTCATCATTGTTTTTGAGTCATATTATACATGGTTTTTGTGGTTACCTCTGTCGAAAGAGAAAGTTCAGAAGTGTTTCCCCCAGTGGTTGGCCCTAGACCCAGGCCTTTGGCAGACTTTGCTTGAATGGGTCATTAGTTAATGGCTGCTCCCCACCCCACCCCTGACAGGTGCCTGAAGGCTGCTGTGCCATATCTTGCGCTTGATTTCTTTCTTTGTCATCACTTGATCCCCAAGAGGTTGAGGAAAGCCGCTCTGAAGGAGCTTGGGTCCAGCTCAGCTCCTCACTGTGGGGCCCGGGCAGCTGTGATCCCGGTGCAGATGGACATGCGGGCCAGTCTGCCAGGCCGCTCCTAGAAGGCAGTGCAGGCTAACATGCAGGGCTCAGGCTCCAGAGTCAGCAGACCCAGCTCTGAGCCCCTGCTCCACCATCCACTCCTCCTTGTCGCAGGAGTCGCCTGGGGATGCCTCAGCATTGTTAGTGGTACTTGTGAAACAGGCAGTCAGGTCTGTGTTTCAGAGGCGTGGGGTTTTTTTGGTTTTGGTTTTGGTTTTTGTTTTTTTACCGGTTAGACATGTGTTTAAGTGCCTAGCCCAGTCCCTACTATGCATAAAGTATGGAATAAATGATAATTATTCCCATTATTATTGTGCCTGGAGCTTTGGAGAATGGGAACTGAGGCACAGAGTGTCTTCAGGACTTAAGAAAGGCAGAACTTTTGGGGGCTTATCTGGTGCTGGCGAGGTGACAGGGAAGCCGTGGCATTCAGGCCCCTCACCTGGTGAGGTCCTCCGTGACCCTGGCCCACCCCAGGGACAGAAGAGCCTGCCCAGCCGGGAAGGCCCCCCCCCCAACTTTGCTCTTTGAGAAATTCATGAAGCTTCCTGCTAACTCTGGGAGAGGAAAGAATTTGGAACAAAATCTGCGGCTCTCTCTACTGTTTATTTTTCAAATGTATTTTATATCATGGCCAACGGTGGCTAGTTGATGGGCTGTTTGTCAGGGCTGCTGTTCTGTAGCTGGGGGACGTGCACAGCTGGTAGACCAGGAGTTGCTTTTTCCAAATACAGACCACTCCTTACAGGTGCTTCGTGCCGCCCTTGGTGATTCCCCAGAACAAGAGGACTTTGGAAACTTGGCCTGATTAAGGGGAACCTCTGAGATGGCATCCATTATGACACTAGCATTCTCCCTAGTTTCCATTAGATTTTTAGTAGCAAAAAAAAAAAAAAAAAAAGAATTTACTTTGAAAAGTGCTCCGCCTAAGAGGAGATTGAAATCCAAGCTTCAGTAGATGCTTTCTCTGTTCACCAGTCAAAATCAAAGCACTCCTTGTTATCTCGGTGATGCCTAATAGAATCGGGGCATAACTGGACAGCTGTCCATTGGTACAACTTTAAAAATATACAGGTTAGGAACGGGAAAATCACCTACATCTCTCTACAGGTTAGCCTCTGTTAACATTTGACGTGTATCCAAATTTGGGGTCTGAGTGTATTTACCGATTTATAATTTCTGTCTTACCAGTTATGGCAACATCCATAAGACCTGGATTCAGACCTGAGTTGTGAAAGGCACAGTGTGGTGTTGTGTGGCCGTGTCAGAAGGCCGGTTTATTCGTTGGTGTTGAAGCTGTCTTCCAGGTCCCTGTCGGACTCCTTGCAGGGTATCTTCCGTCTGCCCTCAGGCATGTTCCCTCTCCTCTACCTGCCTGTGTGCCCCAGAAGGCTCATCTGTGTGGCCTGCATTGCGAGGCCAAAGGAGTCCTGGGTTGGCTGTGTCCCCTCCTGAAAGACCAGCTCTCCTGTGAGGGACCTTTCCCTAAAGCTGCTGTCTCTGGGTTCTGGTAACCAGTCCCTCGCCTGGATGCTTCCAGCCTGGGGCTCCTGGCTGTGAGTCCCTCTCCTTACTTGTCGATCTCTATGTACCCTGTCCATATATGTATAAATAATCCCCTTATTAAGCTCCTTCGGTTGCCCGGTGTGCATGTGCTGTCTTTTTCCCGAGGGGACCCTGAGCCATACGGACATTTTGTAGTACTATTTCTATCCAGCGCAGGCCAGCCTAGATGACTGTGTGCTGGAGCAATAAACATGGCTCGTGCATGTAAATTGTGAATTAATCCTCATTTGCAGATGAGCCAGAGGTGTGGATATCCAGGGTGCTAAGAAGCAGAAGAAATTGATCATCTAAGTTGAAGCCTCTCCCATGTAGGAAGCCTGTTCTCCTTTCTAGAGCTGGCGGTGTGTCAGTGTCTCCTCTGTGTGCCCCAGAACCACCATCTCCTAGATGCATTTCCATCCCATCTCTGCACTGTGGGGCGCACCCACAAGGGCACACAGCAGCAATTAACATCCGAAATAAATACCTCCTAAGAAGAACAAAAATAACCTTCTGGTCAGATTGTGGCTTGAATGTATGGCGTCCTTGGGGTCAGTTAGGTCTCTCCCGTAGCTGCCTTTGAATGAGATTGAAATTTATGAAAGACAAAAACCGCAGAAGGCCGCTTGTCTACTTAGCATAAACATTTGAGTAATTTAAAACTTGGCTGAAGGCTTAAGTGATAAATTTGTGTTTTGTAATCAGTTTTCATAAATATTAAACAAGTGGGAAATGGGTAAAGAGCAGGGATGTGTGCTTTGTGTGCATTTTGTATGAGCTGAGAATTTCTGCCCAGGGTTTTGGGGCACGGTTCCGGTTCCATCTGAAATGAATGGTAGCTGAGAGGGGACCCTTGGCTCTGGGATCCCTCAGTGAGCAGTGAAGTGGCAGCAGCACGGAGGGCACCCTTCCAGGCCCAAGCACCCTGTCCCAGGCACCCCACCCTTCCGGTGCGCTGTCCAGTTGGAGGCATGATGTCATCAAGAGAAGAGCTGATTGGTTCAACTCCACAGAGGCTTGGGTTGCTTTTAACCCTTGTGGGTTGGGTGTGCCAGAAGAATGGCCTCAGCTGTAAAATAAGGAGAGTGGAGCTTGAATTTGCACTGACAGTGGCTAAACTTTCCCCACCACAGTCTGCAGTTTGTCTTGTTCTTTATCATAGAAACAAGCATACTGTGTAGTCTTCCTGGCTGAGCATGGCCAGCCCACTCTAGACAAGAATGTGAGGGGCACCTGGGTGGCTTGGTGGGTTAAAGCCTCTGCCTTCAGCTCAGGTCATGATCCCAGGGTCCTGGGCTTGAGCCCCACATTGGACTCTCAGCTCAGCAGGGAGCCTGCTTCCTCCTCCTCCTCCTCTCTCTCTCTCTGCCTACTTGTGATCTGTCAAATAAATAAATAAAATCTTAAAAAGAAAAAAAAAGAATGTGATATACTCTTACCCCTGGGGACAAATCAGAGTGTGGACCGTCTGTTTTGTTGTTGCCCTTGTATACACAGGAGTCACAACTTTTGTCCTAGAACCTCGAAATTTCCCTTGGTTTTAAGTGGCCTGTTAAGATTGAGGGCTTTTTTTTTTAGTTCCAGTATTTTATTTTTATTATTATTAATTATTATATTATTAATTAATTATTAATAATTATAATTAAATAATTATTTATTATTTATTTGACATAGATCACAAGTAGATAGAGAGGCAGGCAGAGATAGAGAGAGGGAAGCAGGCTCCCTGCTGAGCAGAGAGCCCGATGTGGAACTCGATCCCAGGACCCTGAGATCATGACCTGAGCCGAAGGCAGCGGCTTTAACCCACTGAGCCACCCAGGCGCCCTTAATTCCAGTATTTTAAAAAGAATCTCCATTTATAGGCAGTCCAGAAGAAACAGTTTTGCCTTCCTGTCTGGTAAATCCAAGTGATTTTGGTTAGGCCTGATTTAAAAAGATGCATATGGACATTTCCATGGCCTTGATGCTAACAGAACCCCATACACAGCATTATGAATAAGCCAGTGTTAGTCCTGGCTCTGTAGTTAGTGAGGAGAGGCCTGGTGTTCTTGACCCCTGCCACACCCCACCAGACGGTCCTTGGTGATATCATGCCTCCCAGTGGACAGTGTGCCAGCAAGGGCGGGGTAGCTGGCACCTCGCCAGAAAGGGTGCCCTCCCTGCCGCTCCTTCTTTACTTTGCATGGGGTTCTGGGGGACCTGGCTATTACTGTCCCTGTCCACATCTCCCTGCTTCCCTCTCCTCTCTAGCTTTCTTCTGGCTGCTTTCCTACCTCTTTACTCCTCCTGTTTTTCTTTTCATTTCCTCTTTTCCCCTTTGCTCGTTCCTCCCTGTTCCTCTGCTCTTTCCTGGCTTTTTACTTCCTCCGTACTTTCATTTACTTTTTTCCTCCTTTTCCTTCCTGGTGGCATCAAGGAGAGGTTTTTCTGATTGCCTTTCCTCAGCCTTCTCTGCCTGAAGGGTTTTTCTTTTCTTTTGTCTTTTAAACCTCTCACCCGTGTTCACTTGTTAACATTCTCCTGAGCATTTTACTGCTTGTGGTCTTAGCTCCCTTCCTCACCCCCATGCCACCCACCCACTGTCTGCCCCCTCCCCCCCCACCCCCGTTCTTTCAGAAACGGCCTGGTTCCACTTAGCCCCATCAGCACAGCATCATCAAGGACCAGGTAGGGATTTTGTGGTATTTGTGAAATTGCCAGAAGATGAGAACTTCCCTTCTTGACTCATTTTTGTTTCCTTACATTTTGTTTTCAAACGCCAGACCAAAAACTTGGGTGCCAGTGGATCTCAGTGAATATATGAGGAGAATTTGATCTTTAATGACAGTGCATATAGATGCCAAGAATCGCAGGAACATTTTCTGGGACATTCTTTTTATGTACTTTGCTTCTGGTTTTGTATCTGTCTTCTTTTCTTCTAGTAATGGCGTCATTTAGATACAGACGGAGTAATTTTATGTAATTTAGGCAATAGTAGTTAGTCATATTATTCTAAGCAGTTGTGTTTGAGAATCAAGTAGAGGTATTTTCACAGAATTGACAATAATATAAAATCGAAGCATATTTTTATTAGAATTTTTCATTCATTCAACTAATTTGTTGAATACCTGCTAAGTTTGAGGTATTCTGTTATTCCAGTAACTGGGGATGAGCAGTGAATGAAACAGACAAAATCCTGTGCCTTGTGTAACTGAAGTTCTAGGAAGCTAGAGGGGAAAGAGAAGACAATAAGCAAAATCGTAGTGTGCTGGTTGGTGATAAGAGTGCTAATGAGAAAAAGCTGAGAGGAGGGATAGAGCCTGATGGGGGTGGGGGTTGGGGCTGCCAGGGTGGGGCCCTCCGGGGAAGGAGGAGGCGGAGTGGGGCATGACCTGAACTGAGCCAGCAAGCTGCTTTCTGTTAGTGATTAATTTCTTCTGTCAGACAAATTCGAAATTCCATTCTACTTACCTTGTCTTACAAATACGTCTTAGTACTTGACTTTTAGTACTTGACTTTTACTTTTAACTTACTCTTTTTAGCCACTATTTGCCACTGGCTTCTTTTCTCATCTTGGTCCCTCCCTTTTTTTCTAGTAATTTGTGTTGGGTGAGTTTTTATACATATATGTGTACATGCATGTGTCATATGTGCATATTTATGTACACACATACATTTATTTTTTTAAGCTATGGAAATAGAATGAAATCTGAATTAGCAAGAATTTCTCAGACTTGGGGGTGCCTGGCTGGCTCCTTGGGAAGAGCATACAACTCTTGATCTGGAGTTGTTGAGTTCAGGCCCCATTTGGGGTGTAGAGATTACTTAAATAAATAAAACTTTAAAAAAAATTTCTCAAACTTGTTCACTGTCCTTGTTGTCATCCTGGGCAAGGATCATTGAATGGGTTGTGGTAGAAAGATTGGATTCTAGGTCATTGTTTTAGGAAATATATTTCCATGGACATATCCCATTCTCAAAGTGGAAATAAAATCTAAAAACCAGGATTATAAAAGGGAAAGGAACTCCAAAATTCTTTAGACCAGAAGATGGCCAGGAATCTAGAGAACAGAGATCCTATGAGAGGACAGATGATTAGGTATTCAAGGAGTTGGGGCGGGAGAGTCTGAGTAGCCGCACCATTGTTGTTTTGGAACTCAGAGATAGTGCTGGTGCCCTGAAAGGTATCTTAAGGGCTGACGGCCTGATGAATCTGAAATGCTTCCTCGTACTAGTCAAGCCCACAGATTCCAAACAGGTCATTGCTGCTGGTTAGAGAGGGAGGTGCAGGGGGCCTCAGATATTGTCTGACCTAGAGGGGAATTGCAGAGGTCAGTGGACAGGGAGCTTCTCAGATCCCGGGTATGGAGGTGGTCTTTATGTGTATATGTGCACACATGCGTGTACATGTAGGCTCTGTGTTATTTCATATGGTGAATTGTGTCCTGTTGGGGGCGGGGAGGTGTCTTAGCCATGAGCAGGGTCTGTGGCTGCCCGGTTAGCAAATGCATGGTGCATGTGGGCCTTGGTCTGGTTGGGGTCAAGATGCCAGGCATTGTGATGCCTCTGGTCTATCCGTGCTCCTGCCCAGATGACCTGCCGCTGACTGCTCTACCCCTCATCATCTCTGGCTCACACGGAGACCCTTGAAGTGTAGCAAAACTACTAGCTGGCTTCCCTGTCTTCTCACAAGACAACTGTGTCTCTGTTTTTTTTCCCCTCCATGAAATGAATAGGCCCCAGAGAAGTTTAATTTGTTTAGAGATGTGGTGTGCATCTCTCAGAGTGGCAGCTAAGTCATTATCGGGCCAGAGAGTGAGGGATGGGCTTTTTTTATTCATAAGACTGGAGGAAAGCAACGAATCTGGACCTCCCCTGCAACACAGAGCTCTTTTCTGGCCCCCAGTGTTTTCGCCAGCACCCTGAGATGTGCTCTGTGCTCTCCCCTCTGTTTTCATGGATGGCTGCCTCCCTGCTGAGGGTTCCTTTACTTTTCTTTTTCCTGCCTTTTTCCCATGGATGTTCCCTTTGAATGCCTCCAGGTGAGTAGCTTGTGAGTGAGAAGGATACTTGTGGCCGGAAGATCGTGGGCAGAGCCGAGATGCTAAGCAGTCTCTCTCAGGATCCCGCTCTGTCTTGCTCACGTGCTCTAATGACCCAGTCTCCGGCGCCACAGGGCCCACCTGTCCATAACTCAAGGCAGTGTGTTTATTTGTCTGGACAGGTGGAAAACTGCCTAAGCTCGCTAGGGGCCTACAAATGACAATTTGTCTGGCAGTCTGTTCTTGCCTGTCCTGATTTAAACAGCCAGGAAGCCATCGTAAACTCAGTTGAAATGGTGTGGTTTGTGTCTGTGTTCCGGTTCCTTTCCACTTTGGAGCTAGTTATTTTCAGCAGAGCCAGAGCCAAAATCCCCGTGGGAGGGGTGCCTTGTATCGGTTATGCAATGGGCGGGCAGTGCTGGAGCTCGCTGATACCTGGAAGGTGGATGACCCTGGAGAAGTTTAAATCTCGGGGCCTGGCTTCACCCCCTTTGCTGACCAGAGGATAGGAGGGACCACCATGGAACCTGGGGTGCGGTGGTAGAGTACTTAAAGGGTAGAAATTGCCAAAACCCAAGGAGTTGACCTGTGCTCTGAGAGGGAATAGTTGACTTAAACTATATGCAATGCATCTAACGGCATATAGATGTTTAGGCAAAGCCAATGCTTGAAACAGAATTTTTGTACACTGGGGATTTTTTTTTAAGTTATAATACTCAGTATTATATGGCTGAAATTTAAACGGTACCAAAGAACATATAGTTTTTTCAGACACCCAGTTCCTCTCCTGAGTTTTTTAGTATCCTTCTTAGAAGTATTTGTGCATTTGTCAGTATTTTAGCCATGTCAGGTATTTTTCTTTTCAAGACAGGTGGTGCCATATTCTGCATACTGCTCTGAACCTTTTTCATTTGATAATCTATTTTTTTAATCATTCTAATTAAGTACATAAAGTGTTTACTTTTTTATATATCATATGATTCTACAGTATGGATATACTAACCACTTATTTTAAAAGTTTTTCCTAGATAGATATTTTGGATGTTACTCAGTTTCTACTAATTACAAGTAGGACTGCAATGCATATCCTTATACAAAGTCATTTCAAGATAAATTTCTTGAGGATCAACAGCTGTGTTAAAGGGTTTATGCTTGTTAAATTTACTCTCACACTCACAACTCAAAGGAGAGCCTATTTCTTGACACCTCACCAAACTGGGGGTGGTCAGCTTTTTAATCTCTTTTTGGTTAACAGATTGGTAATGTTATCCTGGTATAGTTTTAAAGTGGGTGTCTTTTTTTATTATGAGTGAGGTTGGCATCTTTTCATATTTTAAAAAAACTTTTTCTTTTCTGAGTTCTGCTTGTTCCTTTGCTTTCTCTTTCCTCCTTTTCTTTCTGTTTTGATTGCTGTTGTTGATTTGATCTGTTTCTTTGAATTTATAGAAGCTCTTTATGTTTGAAAAAAATAGTCCTTTATCTATAATATCCGTTGTCTTTTGGCAGGGTTTTTAAAAATTATTAATGAGGTATTATTGACATACAACAGTATGGATTTTTTTTAACTTACAGAAATTTATTTAGTTTTTTTTTAAGATTTTATTTAGTCATTTGAGAGAGAGAAAGAGCCGGAGGGAGAGTGCAGAGGGAGAAGCAGCCTCCCCACTAGCAGAGAGTCTGATGCTGGGCTCGATCCCAGGACCCTGTGATCACGACCTGAGCCCAAGACAGGTGCTTAACCAGCTGAGCCATCCAGGTGCCCCAATATACAGAAATTTAAAATTTTGTATAGTTGAATCAATCTTTTCTTTAATGACTTCTAGATTTTGTGTCCTAGTTTAAAAAAACCTTCCCTACTCAGTTTATAAAACACACACACACACACATTTTTCTTATTTTCTTCTAGTACTTTCATGGTTTTATTTTTCAGGTTTAAATCTTTGTTTCTTCTGGAATTTATTTTATCTAAGGAGTGATAAGCATTCTGTTGACTTTTTTCCAGCTTTATTGAGGTGAAGTAAAATTATAAGATTTTTAAAGTGTATAAGGTAGTGATTTGATTCACATATATGTTGTGAAAGGCTTCCCCTCAAGTTAATTAACACGTATCACCTCACATACTTCCTTCCTCCTCCTCCTCCTTTTTTGCAAGAACATTTAAGTTCTACTCTATCAGCAAATTCCAATTATACAATACAGGGTTATCAACTATAGTCATTGTGTTACCTATTAGATCCTCAGATTCAGTACAGACTGAAAGTTTGTACCCTTTTACCAGCCTCTCCTTCTTTTCCCTCCCTGCAGCCCCTGGTTCTGTAAGTTGGAGGTTTTTTTGGTTTTGTTTTGATTTGTTTTTTTAGAGTCCACATATAAGTGATAACATACAGTTCTTAACTTTCTCTGCTGGCTTATTTCACCTAGCAGAATGTCCTTCAGGTTTTTGGTTTTGTTTTGTTTTTTAAGATTTTATTTATTTATTTGACAGACAGAGATTAAAAGTAGTCGGAGAGGCAGGCAGAGAGAGAGGAGGAAGCAGGCTCCCTGCTGAGCAGAGAGCCCAATGTGGGGCTGGATCCCAGGACCCTGAGACCATGACCTGAGCCGAAAGCAGAGGCTTTAACCCACTGAGCCACCCAGGCGCCCCTTTGGTTTTGTTTTTAATATGCTCCAGGTTTATCCATGTTGTAGCAAATGAAGGATTCCCTTCTCTATAAAGGCTGAATAATATTCCATTATACACACACACACACACACACACACATATATACATACTATATTAGATTTACATAATTATATATAAATTATATGTACATAAGTTATACATATATAAGTGTACATTACTATATTTCCTTACTTTATCCATCAGCAGACACTTAGATTGTTCCCATACTTTGGCTGTCGTGAATAATGCTGCTATGAACATAGGGGTGCAAATATCTCTTTGAAATACTGATTATGTCCTTTGGACATATAGCCAGAAGTGAAGTTGCTGGGTCATATGGTAGTTATGTGTTTAATTTCTTGAGGAAACTCCATACTGTTCTCCATAGTGGCTGCACAGTTTGCATTCCCACCAGCAGTGTGCAGGGCTCCCTTTCCTCCACATCCTTGCCAACACTTTTTATCTCTTGTCTTCTGATCATAGCCATTCCAACCTGTGTGGGGCAATCACTCACTGAGGTTTGGATTTGCATTTCCTTTATGTTGAGTGAAGTGGAACCTCTTTTCGTGTACCTGTTAGCCATTTGTATGTCTTCTTTGGAAAAATGCCTCTTTATGTCGTTTGCCCGTTTTATTTTATTTTATTTTGAGTTACTTATTTTAGAGAGAGAGAGTAAGTGAGAAAAGGAAGGGGCAGAGGGAGAGAGTGTCAAGCACAGGCCACAATGAGTGCAGAGCCCAGTGCAGGGCTCGACCCCATGTCCCTAAGATCACCACCCAAGTTGAAATCATGAGTTGGATGCTTGGCTGACTGAGCCAGCCTAGGTGCCCCTCTTTTGCCCTTGCCCGTTTTAAATTGAATTGGTGGTTTTTTTGTTTGTTTGTTTTTGGTTGGGTTTTTCTTGTTTTGTTTTTTTGTTTGTTTGTTGTTTGTTTGCACTTGAGTTTAGGAGTGCCTTGTATATTTTGGATATCAGCCCCTTATCAGATATGTGGTTTGCAAATATCTTTTCCCATTCCATAAGTTGCCTTTTTATTTTCTTGATGGTTTCCTTCACTGTGCAGAAGCATTTTAGTTTGATATAGGGCCATTTGCTTATTTCTGCTTTTGGTGTCAAATTAAAAAATCATCAAGACCAAACAAACGTCCTCCTGATTTTTAGCAACTATTTGATCTAGTCCACTACTTGATTCAGTTTTCCAGGTAAGGAAACTAAGTTTCTAAGAATTGAAGGGACTTGCCTAAGGTTTTAGAGTTGATAAACGAGGGAGGCCAGTTGAAGCTTCTAAGTCTTGAAAAAAATGAATTTAAAAAAGAAGTGAGCCAAAAACCTCCAATGTACAGAACCAGGGCCTGCAGGGAGGGGAAAATAGGGAGAATAATTAATAAGAGGCATTAATTTGCAGTTACTGTTCAATTCCTCTTGTTTCTACCCAACTTATCACAGCACTTTCTTACTTTACCTCCCCAACTCCAGATGAAAATGTTGTCATGCGTGTAAAGGAAAGTGACTTGGGAGAGGGAACTCTTGAGAGAAAACATGAGTTTTTCATTTCACTGTTAAAGCTCAAAGCATTCCTTCCCTTTCCTCCTGTCCCAGATGGAGGACTCTTAGGTTTGGGATTTTTCTGCTTTTGCTTTTATTTTGTCTGGGACTTGCAGAGTGATGTGATTTCAAGCAAATTCGCCAATTAAGACATTGGAGGAAATCTGAATTACCGTGCCATCCACCTGCCTTAAAGATAGTCACTTTCGTGTCCTCTAAAAACACACTTCTGGCTCTTCCTTGGAAACTCCCAAGTGACTGCCTCCGTGGTCCGCCATTACTTGTGTGAAATCTCAGGAAATCCTTTCTCATTTCTAACTAAGATCTGTGCCTTCCACCCCATCAGTTCTGGTTCTCCCTTGAGGGTCGGGCACACTGTCCTGCTTCCCGATTGTTCAGACATTTGAAGCTGCAGTTATGTCCTCCTGCTCTCAGACCTTGTTTCCTTACCAGGCACCCCACTTCCTTCTCCTTTCCCTCAGATGACTTGTTCTCAAACTGCATCTGTCCCGACCGGTTGATGCGTGCAGGTCAGCAAGTCCTCTGGAAGTTGTGTGACATCATTACAGATGACATTATACAGCACGATGAGATTTTACTTGTCACACGGCGCCTGATAATGCCTCATCAGGGAATGTGATTGCCTCCTACTCTCCTGAAAAATTAAGGGGATAAATGTGTCAGTGAGCCCAAATCAAGAACTGTACACGTGACCCCTCCAGAGCCCCTCCACCCTCGTCAGGAGGCCTTCTGCAAAGCTGCTCTGTGAAGTAACGGAGAGTTGCATTCTGCCTCAGGAAGCTTCTGCCTGTGAGACACAGCTGAGCCTCTCCCCTGCTGTGCTTTTTGCCAGAACCAATGTAGGTCTTCCCTGCACCCCAATATGGAACAATGCCTGTGACTGCTCTCCACCTACCAGCAGAATAGCCTGCTCTGGGTCCCTAAGCCTTTCTTGGGCATTGTTTGGCCGCTGCAGAACCCACCATGCCCTTAATTTGCAGAGAAAGATGCTTTTGTATCAGTTTTTCATTTAAAATCAGTGGGAGAGATAGAAACTAGGAAAGCTTGTATTGTCTACATGACCCCTAGCCAGGCCCTGTAAAGAGTGTCTCAAACCTTCACTTGTCCTTGACCCTGAACTCTTACTCCTCTTCCCTCCTGTGTCAGTCCCAGGTTTTCTCCCACAGTCTCAACCTTCCATTCCCACCCACCTTCCTGGTACCCCCTCAGCAGCCACCGCCTCCGCATTCTCCGGCTTGCTTTTGGGCTTCTCCTCTAGTCCTTACCTGGGGCTGCTCTTTACGATCTTAAATATTTTGTATTCCCTCCTCTGACTAAAAACCACCTTTGGTCCCTTATTGCTACACCACATTCTTGGGCCTAGAGTTCATTCTCCAGAGAGAATAACCCCAGGGTCTAGCTTCTATACCTGGTTTTCTCTTTTATCTTCTACTCTTTTTTTTCTGGCTCCAGGCAATTCCTTTACCTACGATTTTCCTCTACACTTTGGTTTACACCTTTTTTTTTTCCCCCTGTTGGAATGGCTTTCTCAATTTCTTTTTGGTGAAATTCCACCCTTCCTTAACTGCTTGCTCATTCATTCATTCATTCAACATACTATCGAGAACCTGTTGTACACCAGACATGGGTCTAGGTGCTGGGTGTATAGAACTGAAAGAGCAAAAAACCCTCAGCTTTTCAGGGACTTACAGTCTAAGGGGAGAGGCAGATATTAAACAAGCACAAACAAAAATATTTCACAAATGAAAATAAGTGCCCTCAAGGAAGAACATAGTGCTATGAGGGGCAGGAGGTGAGGTAGGCCCCATTTAGATCGAAGGACTTAGCCGGGTCACCAGTGGTGGGGACCAGAGAGCTCAGTTCCCAGAGCGGAGGAGGTCAAGTCCCCACTATAAACCAGCCTGGGGGCACCTTGAAATTGCAGAGGCTTCCATCTGGCTGCTGACTCTTCGGGCACCAGTCGGCACTATGGGCATTGCCGATCTTGGTTTTTTGTGCATGGCCTGTCTCCCTCATGAGATGAGAGACATTTCAGGGGTATTAATCACGGTTCATTTTTGCAAGACCTTAGGTTCCCCTTCCCAGACTGGGTACTTAGAAATGTGAGCCAGTGACTAAGAACCTCAGATGTTAGAGGTCCCGAGTCCTTAAAATGTCATGTTCACTCCAAAGAGCTCAAGCTTTGGATTGCTAAACACCTTGCCACACTTGGGTGTAGATCTCTTTCTTTTTCTTCTCAAGGGAAATGTAATAATTATGTCCTTTTCCATCTCACCCTTAAATTCTGAATTATCGTTTTCATAGTAATAAATAATAGCTCTTTTGTACCACCACTGAAGGACTCTAGAAAATATGTAGTATAATTTGCTTTGCAGATGGGAGCATAGAAATTTATGAGAGAGGTTTGTTGCTAATGTTCTAGGATTTCTCAATTCGATAGATTAGCCCCTCCCTAAAAATTTTTTTAAGTTGGAAACGTTTTACTAAAACATTCTGATTTTGAAAGGGAAGGTTATCTTTGACATTTAAATGCCAATATAAGTTTTAAGCTAACTCCATTTACTGCCTGCCCTCTCATACATAAAATAGTTAACATTTATAAAGAATGTTGAGAACAGAAGCCCCCTTGAAATGTCACAGTGGCTGTTACAACCCTTTCTGCTTTCAAGTAGCATATATTTAAGTCAAGAACAAAAATAGGTTTGGCCTGTTCTTGTCCCTTAATCTTTTAAATTAGATTGAGAAGAAAAAAAGAACCAAACCAGCTATAGGATATTTCAGTGAAAATAACATCTCCCGCCCAGGTAGCTCCATCTGTCCCCGTAGGTCTCCAGAAGGGCTTGCTGCGGTAGAGTGAAGGCATAACTAACCAAATCCTTAGCTGAGGCCATGTGTTTAAAGCCATTTACAGGCTTTATAGGCACTTACTCCATGGAGCATAACAGTTAGCATCTCAGACATATATGCATGCTGGTGGAATTGATTTGGCTAAGGAGAAAATTTCCCAAAGCCCATTTTTTAAAAATCAGAAATACTGCTGCTGATCTCGAAATAAGGTCCTTGATGAGTCTTCCCCGTTGGGGTATTAACCCGGAGATCTGGCCATGCTCCAGTTCAGTTAATGCTGTTTCTCTGTGCTAAATTCCTCCTGAAGGTTCAGTTAGATTTGGCCTTTATTCATCCTGGGCACCGACTGGAAAACTGCCAATTTCTAAGGCCAGAGTTTAGCGATGGATGCGTTTGTTTCACTGCTGACAAAGGTTTCAATGTAAAATGTCCCAGGCCCTCAAAGGTGGAAACAGAGACTGACTGATCTCACTGAAGAATAAGTCTATTAGCCCTCACGCTGAGATGGGTTAGCATCTCTCTCTGCTCTGGAAGGCTGGGCAGGCTGGATTTTGCTGCCTATTCAGACCCCTTTCCTGGGAGAGAGGGCTACTAATTTAGGCCTTTTATTTGAAGACATCAGTGGTGTTAACACCGCAGTTCCTTTGGTCAGTCATTACACAAAGCAACATTTACTGGTCTTGACACGGCTTGTGGAAAACACCACCTGCATTTGGGGAGCATTGTGTACCCCTACCAAATTTGGGGCTACTCCCGTTACTGAATTTAATTTAGACTGGTTCCTGCTTGGATTAATTAAAATGTATTTCCAAGCCTTCGGAGGCTTGGCATGACTTCGGTCATTGCATCATTTGCTAAATATTATGTACTATGGTAATTGTGTCTATATTTCCTCGGTGTCAAGCAGAAGGAGGAAATACAGCATCATAAATCGGAGGAGAGCTCAGTTAGAGGCAGTCAAATCTACAAAGGTGAGGGGTTCACATTCAAAGATGGAAGCCCGAGCCAAGAGTGGGACTGACACCTGTAAACTCAGAGAAGGACGATAGAGGCCATACCCAGCCCTGTTCCCAAATCCTAGCACAATGAAGGAAAACACAGATGTGGAAACTTGAAGGGTGAGTTAGAACAAATAAAGGAAACTGCTCACTTTCCCCCGGTGGTAGTAAGCCTGTGGGACTCATTACCTGGTGAGTAGGTGGAACACGTGGACCTAGGAACTGTCTTGCTGTGAGTGACTGGCGAAAAGGCACTGGCTGGCCTCCTTGGAGCGCTGTTCCCAGCCACACTGCCAGGGGCTGTCCAGGCTGGCTGAGAGAGTGCAGTTTATCAGCAGCTCGTTCCGGGATGCCAACTATGTGTCAGGCATCGTGCTAGGTGTTGGGTGCAGGGGGCACAGATGAGGACACCGCTCTTTCTCTTAGGGAGCTTTCTTGAAAGACATCGGGGGTGGCTCCTGAATTCTGTTGTAAGGAGGGTTTGGGGGGCAGCAGCTGATTGGAAGTAAGGGCTTGTCTTAATGATACACCTCACTGTTTTTACTGAAGTTTTATGTGTTAGATCAACAAAAATCATTTCTAGATATGCTTCTGTTTATGCCTTGTGTGAGATTAAGAAAATGTTAGTTGTTTATATATAAAAGAGTCTTTTCTTTGGGTTGGCTTGGCAAGGGACTGTTGAAATTACAGGTGGGTAAATGTGCTCCAGCCCCTGGTATCCTGCTTTGAGGTGGCATTGCTGGACTCCATTTCCTCCCGTTTAATCTTTTTTTTTTTTCTTTTTAAGATTTTATTTCTTTATTTGACAGAGAGAGAGAGAACACAAGCAGGGGGAGCAACAGGCCAAAGGAGAGAGAGGAGCAGGCTCCCTGTGGGACTCGATCCCAGGACCCTGGGATCATGACCTGAGCCAGAGGCAGACATTTAACTGTCTAAGCCACCCAGGTGCCCCACCACCTGTTTAATCTTAATGCCATGTAGACACAGGGGTCTTGAGGTGGTTGTTTGTTTTACTGAGTTCCTTTCTACCTCAAGCCTGGCTGCATACTGATGAGAGGTTGCCAGCCTGGGTCTGTCAGAGGTCTGACAGCCTCACCTGTCTTCCCAGTCTCACAGTTGATTTGTTGGTGGTTTTTGAACAAATGATGGTCCTCCCTGGTGAGTTTCTCCTTCCAAAAAATAAAATAAAAGAAGAATGTTTCAGCAGGTTCCCCGTGGAATCGGGAAGTTCAGTGGTTTGCCTAGGATCCATCAGGAGATGCGTTCAGAAGCCCAGCCTCTCAGAAATAGAGTGGTGTCATCAGCGGCTGCCCTTCACAGGTGGCTGCCCCGCCTCTCCCCACTTGCGTCCTGCTTTGCATTCAGAGCAGGAAAGCTGTTAGCACAAGGCTCATTTAAAACCTCAGTTGAGGAGGTTATCATAGCATCCTTAATTCTAGTGAGCGGCTCCCATTTTCCCCTCAGCGGTTGGAGTGATTAAATGTCATACTGTATCAGGGGAGTACCAGTTAAGAACATGGTTTTCATGCTGGGTGCTTGTACATTCTTTGGTTGGTTTGGGGCCCATACTGACCTACCTTGGCAGCCCCTTTAATTGGGGCATTCATTGAATTGAATCAGACTGACCATCCCGAAGGCTCGCGGGGCCAGGACTGCTATCAGGGCCTCACCTGCCCTGTCACAATCGGCCCACTGGAGCCGCTAAGCTGTTGCCCACATTTCTCGTCACACTGCCCAGACAGCCAGGCAGAATAGTTTTGCTTTGAGTTTGAGCCAGCATGCTGCTCTGCTTTATTACAAAACGTCTGAGCTGGACTGTTGCCCAAACATGAGTTCTCTCCTCACAGGTTAGTAAACTGAGGCTCACTGAGGACATGACCATCCAGAGTCTCATGGGACCTTTGACAGTGCCCAGACCTCTGTTGCCCAGCAACATCTTTGGGACGGAGTGGGCACTGTTGCTTGTTGACTAAATGAGCAAACCCAGATCTCCTGGGATGTGTTTGAGTAACAGTTCATTTTACCTTTTTTGGTTTAGACTGTCAGCCTACAAAATCTCCTTTGGGTTCAGTGACTGATCTAGAGTGTTATAAGTTTCCACCCGTCTTCTTGAAACAGACGATCACCCTTTCTGTTGCAAATGCCCGCTGGAAAGTTTAGCCTCCTTCTTGCTCTTTCCCTCAGTAGAGCACTTGAATGCAGCGGTCCTCGGGGTGTGACTACAGACCACCAGCACCAACCGCACGTAGGGACAGGGCAAAAATGAGGATTTTCGGCTGCTGAATTTGACCCTCTGGGTCAAAAGTGCAATGGGCTCTCCAGGTGATTCCCCTTGCTGCTGGAGTTTGACAACCACTGCTTTTAGGGCCATCTTGGCAGGGTTTCCTCCAGCGTGGCGTTGCATAACATTAGTAATCAAATAAAATTTAATGCAAGTTTTATCTGACACATTTAATATTTCCATGGTAGTTATTGTGCTAGCGGTAATTAGGCAAATGAAAAGCAGTTCTTATAAATGGTTATTAGGAGTATTACCCAGGCAAATCAAGTTTTTATAGTTTTTTTAATCCCTCTGTTAGCTCTCTAGTATCTGCCAGTGGCCATGCCGTTGGCAGTTTCCCTCATTACAGATATACATCCTTCAGACACCCACAGAGATAACGCTCATTCATATTCAGCTCTTATTTCCCAATTGTTGTGGTTCCCTGTGCCCATCTATCTTAGGTTGAGTTTCCCTCAAACATGGGATTTAGTTAGATGCAGATCCTTTATTCGGGAGGTGATCTCTGAAAGTACTGATGAGGGAATGGGGTTGTGAGAAAGGAAAGCAATAAAGGGTTTGTGATCATGGAGTTACCTCTCTGGGCCTTGGGGCTCAGCCCCACTGGGAAACTCTCTGACAGAGGGCCTCAGGTATCTCAACGACGGTAGAGGGGGCTGGGCTGTTCACGACCCATCGGTGCTCCCAGGCTTTTCTGGATGCACCCCCCCCCCCCCCCGCTGCCCTGAGGTGGTTGTGGATTACCACCACTATCCCTCTTGGTACCTGCCAGGGAGGACCTGCTCCTGGGGTCCTGGTTCTGGAGGGGAAGTGGCAGGTGGGTACTCAGTGTTGGGAGGAAGGGAGAGGGTGCCATGAGAATACTCTGGATCTTCAAGTCTGAGCCAGCGAGAGAGCAGGGTGCAGCAAATGAAAAAATCTGGCACTGTAAGTGGCTGACATTGGGTCTCTTTAGTGAAGAAGAAAAGGAAAATAAGAGGATTCTGGGCTCTGGTAGGAGTAGAAGGCAAAAGAGAAATTTAAATTTCTTGTCGGCAAAGCCTGGCATGCCCCTTGCCCCAACCCCAAACGACACTGTCGACCTGCCCACTCTGGGGTTCTAGTCTCTCAAGGCTGCAAAGAACGGTTGGAAGCCAGCCAGGCTGAGAAGAAAGGGGGCTGTGTGCCAGGCCTCCCTTTGGGTGGATCTGCTGGCACATTGTGGTTGCTTGCCAGGTTGCAGAGGTTAGAGGAACCAGAATCTTGCATTCTTACTGAGGTCGCCCTAATCCAGTTTTGACAGGTCCACGATAAAGGGAAAAAATTAAGGACAATGAGGAGTGTCACGGTAGCGCCACTGGGGTTTGGTTACCAACTGCCTTTATTCTGATTATGTCTTTTCTTTCTTTGTGTCTCATTGTCCTTTCTAATATAAAATGAAGAAGGCAATTTTCATGTTAAGTTAAAATTCTTTTCCCTTATTCAGATTTTTTTGTTTTGAAATAATTATAGATTCACAGGGAGTTGTGGAAATAGTATCGAGAGATCCTTTACTCATTACCCTTCACCCAGCCAGTGCTGGTGTATTCCATAACCCTAGTACAATATCAGAACCAGAAAAGTGACACGGGCATAACCCACACACCTTATTCACACTCCACCAGTTTGACACATGCGTGCATGTGAGTGTGTGCGCGCATGTGTGGTGCCGTGTGGTTTTATTAGCTGTAGTTCATGTAACCACCAGCACAGTTGAGTTCACAACTGCCCTCTCACAAAGCTCTCCCTCATACTTCCATCGTGTTCATTTGTTAAAGTCTTTATTTGCCATGATGAGAAGTTGGCAACCGCCTAACGCTGCGATCCCAGTTAGGAGGGAAAATGGCCTACAGACTTGCTAAGTTAGGGACCACTGCCCTGTGTCCCCTTGTTGAAGTGGGACCATGCAGTACTCTGCACAGAAGCCGTTTTCCTGAGAGAGGGGAGTGCCAGGGACACAGAGAGCTGAGGGTGAGGACACTTATCTCTCCTTGAGGGCCTTTGCCTTTAGGGTCCAGCCTCCAGAGGCCTCAGTATCTTCCACAAAGGCTGCTCCCCGTGCTGCCGCTTCTGCAGCTTGCAAAGTTGTAGGGTATCTCAGCAGAGAGGCAAGAAGCAAGGCTTGGGCCCTCAAGCCCCTCTTCTCCCCCTCTCATTGCTGTGGGCAAGTTCCTTAACCTCTCTGAGCCAGCTGTGCCTTCCTTGTCGGACTGAGAGATGCATCTGTGTCTTCCCATCCTTTGTTGCCAGTGATGCGATGGCGAGGGCTCAGGGGCCGAGACCTTGCTCCTCGTACCAGCTGGACTCACGTATTCCCACTTCTGGGAGCAAAGCGTTTTTTGAAAAGGAGGTTAGGGGTTCTGTGCTCCATGATTTTGACTAGAGCCATCCTGTTTATTTTCAGCTGTGTAGAAGCATTTCTGAGATTCTGGTGCGTGTGCGTGCATGCAGGGACACACAAACGCCCGAGGTCAGAGATGTTTGAGAGAAACGGATCTCTTGTTGATCGAGGTTACAGTGGACACCACACTTCTTCAGTCTAAGCTTATACCTTCTCTACACCAGTTCACTTGCTGCTCAAGCCTTTGATTCGATAAGAGGTGGAATCTTAGAAGACAAGGCTCCTGCACCTAGGTGAACAGTAGTACCAGGAAGCCCCGCCTGGGGCCCCTGACCTTTTGCCAGGGACTTGTGGGGGTCTTGATAAGCTTCCCCTTCTCCCACTTATTCTCTCCTGTAGACCTAAGGGATTGGCACACCTGTTCAGGCTGCCTGTCCCCTGTCTTCGTCTCTCCTTTTGGCCCAGCACTCTGTAGGAAAAGACAGAGTTTTCCAGGGGCTCCCTAGCTTTGCTGTAACTGAAATAGACACACAGTCCCCTTTTTACTGCTTGTCAAACAAAACAAAAATGGGAAACTCAGAGGCGAGAAGAAATAGCCTGTAAATAGCTGGCGGCGGCGATGTTATAAAGTTACTGGAAATGTTAAAGCAGTAATTGTCCTGGGTCTTACTCAAACGTTAGTAAACTAGGTCTTTCCTTAGCTCCTCTAACATCTTCTCATAATTTGTTGTCTTGAGGCTATGGCTCCCTGCCTCCTGGGTGTGCACGCAAAGCCCCTGGAGAACAGGCTTGACAGTGACAGATGCTTGCGAAAGAGTTGAGGCTGGCATGTCGTGGTTGCTCGGGAATCCTGGTGCAGGCCGAGGCTGGAGATGGTCTTTCGGTGGGTGGCCCAAGGATCTCCCAGTGCAAAGGCTTCGTAACGTGGAAAGGACAGCGTGTGCGTCTTGTCTGCCTTTCTTTTCCCGGTGTGCTGCTCTTATTGTTAGGCTTCCTGAGGATATGCGTGCAGTCTACAACTCCAAGCCTCCCTTGGTAACAGGCCCAAGAGCGCAAATCCACAGGGGTTCTCCTGGTGCAGGCGGTCTTCACTGAGACTGTTTTGAAACGCTGTGTTCGTTCTGGTTCCCTGGTGTGGTTGTGTACTTTAACGTGAAGCTTAGCCCACAGCAGTTTCATGCTGCTGCCCATATAGGGAATGGCTTCTCTCAGGAGTCCCAGAAGACATGTGACCCTGCCCTGCCAGCCCCATGAGAAGCAAGGCCTTATGGCTCTCCCTTTACCAGTGTCCTTTCTTCAAATGCCAGGTCCTTTCCATGGCCGCTCACTCCCTCTGCCGTCAAAAGGAGCCCCTGACCTTGAGCCCCGGGCCCAGAATTTAGTGGGCTAATTCAAGGATATCAAGTTGTGCTTGTGAGATGGCAGCCTACATTGTTTAGGAATACTGACATGGATGGTAAACTCCACAGGAAAGCAGGGGGGTGGTAGCATTTAATCCCAGAAGCCAGTGGCCTCAGAGGAGCATGGAAGGGAAGTGATGACTTACGAAAGCCATGCTGTTTGGTGGCTGTGTTCTGTTTCCTGCAGTGCATGGTGGGTTTCTGAATGGGTCACGTCTTACTGGTCTTTGAAATCATGTGATAAAATAGACCCTTTGGAATTTAAGAAATAACTTCATTTTTTTCAAGATGAAAGAACACAGTTGCTTGTGGTTGAGGCCAGCCTAGGGCTGATCATGGAGCTTGTTGACCGAGGGACTCAGCAGTGAGAGTGAGGATGCAGCTGGAGGCGTCTTACGTGGAAAAATCCCACACATCTGGGAAAGCCACCACTTTCCCCCTCTCATTTCCTCTTCGGGAAAAAAAAAATCAGATCCAAGAAAGTCGTATGTCCTAAACATATCTATCCCTAAGAGTGAGTTAGATGTACCCACTTTCTCTTCAGGTGTTTTTCCACTGGGTATTGGCTAAACCCGCCCAGTGCTCAGTACCTGCTAGGAGCCCCAGTGGGAAGTACGAAAGGCGCTGAAGGGGCGTGGCGTGCACCTGTGGGAGGACCAAGGGATCATCCTTGGGCGATATTTATGTGAGCGTGTTTGCTTTAGTGTAGTACAGCCGGGCCGCCTCTGCCCCAAGGAACCTAACACAAAGACCTTAGACGCAGTCAGTCCAGAAAGGGTGTTGGCAGGGAACCAGTGCTTTTCAGACACCTGCTGTGTGCCGGCTACTCTCTCCACGTTACTGCAGTTAATCCCCACAGCGCACCTCGAAGCAGGTGTTGCCATCCATATTTACAGACAAGGTTCAGGTAGGTTATATATTTTGCCAGAGGGACAGACGAAGGATAAAGCCTAGTCTGACCCCAAAAACTTTTCAATGTTAGATTGCACACAGTGTGGAGGGACACAGGTGACTTGAGCTGGTCTTGGACAGAATTACAGGGTGAGGATTTGGGGGCTGCAGATGAGGCACAGACCTGCCCAGCTTGGGCTTGCGATCTCAGGAGCAGCAGGAATGTGGGTTGGTGGGTAAGGTGCAGTAAGAGGTAGGCATGACCATTAGGCCTCCAGCGGGGACCACACATCCCCGGTGCACTATTGTCCTTAGCTCTGCCTAGAAAATGATTAGCCTCCACGTACTTATTCTCACAGATTATTTCCACATATGTTATCCTCCATGAGTATATTTGGGGGACATAAGGATGCCATTTCCATATAGTTTTTTATACTCCCTGATGGGTGGAGCAGGGCACAGACTAGTTCCTAGCTCAGGCGTTTTGTTTAGGGTGACCTTGGATGCCCTTAAACTTCATAACACATCTGGGAGACTTGGAGGACTCCAGTTGCTCTGCCTCCCTGCCCCATGGTCTGCCAGGGCAGATAAAGGGTACCATGTGGAGGGGGAGGGTCTTAGTTAACCTCAGCGACTCTTTGTCTCTGTGCTCCCAGCTTGAGATCTGGGCTGCCAGGAGTTCCCGTTACCAAGTGCTGTGTGCGAGTGAATGGCAGCTGGAAATTTGACTTGCATGAGGTAGCCCCTGAGTTTGACAGAGTATAAGAGCCCATGACTTGCTAACGCTTTTGATCAGTAACTCACAGGGCCCTGGCTGGTTGGCCCTGGACCCTAGGAGTCATCAGTGAAAGTGTAGGGCACTGTGCTACCAGAAACTGCGATGAGGAAGGAGGAAGGACTGAGAGTATGCTGGGATTCACCCGGATTTGTTTACCAGCCCTCAGTGGAGAGCTTTTCAGGAAAAAGAAGCCAGAGAGGAGTTCTATGTCTGTGTAAGTTGAGACTTAACTTGATAATGAAAGCAGTTTGTGAATTTCAGCGCGGCCAGGCTCACTGTATCTGTGACGGGCTGGTGTTTATCAGGCGGTGGTGCCAGCTCCCCACAGGGGCTTTCTAGGTGGACACTTGGGACGGGAGTTATTTGGCTAATTACAAACCCCTGTTAAAGGAGGAAGTCATTTTTAAAAAGAATACAAACATTTTAATTTCACCCTAAATGGATAGGTGTGTATCCCGGTTTTTTTTTTTTTTTTTAAGATTTTATTTATTTATTTGACACAGAGAGATCACAAGTAGGCAGAGAGGCAGGCAGAGAGAGAGAGGAGGAAGCAGGGTCCCTGCGGAGCAGAGAGCCTGATGCGGGGCTCGATCCCAAGACCCTGAGATCATGACCTGAGCCGAAGGCAGCAGCTTAATCCACTGAGCCACCCAGGCGCCCCGTATCCCGGTTTTTTGATGTGGAGCTAAGGTTATTCTCTTCCCTGTCAACCTGCTAATCTGGACTTCTCTGTCCACTATTTATGAGCTAAATCACACCCACGAAACATCATTGGTTAAAACTTCCAGTTTGAGTTTCTTAAAAGTAAAGCAGGAACTTAGCCACTTGTGAAACAGTTGGAGTACGGAATCCTTTTAGAATGTTTTATAATTTATTTCTCCGATGACACCTAATCCAAGAGCACATTTTTAAAAAAAAATGATTCTGTTATTGAGTCTCCTCAAAGCATCTCCTTGGTTGTCATGGAAACCACTCTTTTTGTGCTTGTTTCATCATTTAAGTAAAGTTTAATCAAATTTTCTGTTTTCATCAACAAATGTACAACCATCTTAAACAGTTTTGGAAATGATCCCAGCTGATTCCTGGGAAGCAGAACACCCAGTGGGTAGAAGCAAAAGACCCACAGGTGTGCTCAAGAGGGTCGTGCCAGCTGGGAACATGGGCATGAGTTCCCCGAGGGAGTAGATGGTGTGCAGTTCCATGAGCTAGCTTGAGGTCATTACCAGACTCGCAGGCTCAGTGCTGGGATCCCTGTTGCAGATGGCCCTGCTTGTTCCACTGTCTGCCTCTCTTGCTGCCTCTCAACCCTGCCTCTGCAAGGCTGAATTGAGACCCTGCTTCCTCTCCTCTCTAGCCTCTCTCTGGTGTTGTCTTGGGTTCTCCATGTTCTTGCCAGGAACTGCCTTATAGAAAGGCGGCACCTCCCTCCCATGAAACGTCTTATCCTGAATGGAGAAGCAGCTTCCAGCTGAGTGTCCAGGAAGCGAGCTATTGTTCACACAGCACGTTCTAAACATTTTCTGCCAGAAGGAAGCCCTTTCCCTCTGGTTTGTCCTTTAAAAAAACAAAAAAACAGAAAAACACAAAGGAACCTGCGTTTTGAATAACTTGTTTTTAAGGTAGAATTCTCTTTATTTTGGAACCAGATGAATGTGAATCATGAGTGCAAACCCTTTCTAATCTTTATAAATTGAAAGGAGCAACAGAGTAGGACCTTGTGGGCTGTTTGCCTGGCATTGCTGCTCTTAGGAGGGCCAAGGAAGTTTCTCAGTGTAAGCAAGACCTCCATCTGGTCAAGGGGGCTTCTGAGTGAAAACTAAATGACTCTTAGGCTCAACCCTATTTTTCGGAGGACTTCATTTTAAAATGTTCCTTACTACTTTCTGCTATGGCCCCGGGATGTGGCAGGGATACCAAAAGTTCCCAGTAACAGGGACAGATAGACGTTGCCTTTGGAGAAGGAGCAAATCTCTTCTGTGCTTAACAGTAGCAAGAGACTTGTCTTCACCCACGCGGTGAGGTCTTTCAGGGAGTGGATGAGTCCCATGAAGAGCCCACGTCTTGT